>NW_024756438.1:957500-1365000 GCF_018991925.1 Homarus americanus | reverse complement strand
CCACGAACTTGGCGCACCCTCATTCGCTGTACGCTAGCCAAGCACGAGCCTTCAAACTTTCACTGGGCACGAAGGGCCCGCGATCACTTGTCACTACTATATATTGTACAGTATAAGCCAGTGTGTGCGGGTGGGGGGCCTTCATCCATACCAAGCAAACCTAACAAACCAACAGATCCCATTTTCTTCAATAAACCAGAAAGAAAATTCTACAAAAACAAATAAATAATAAAAAAGGGAGAGAGGGGGGAGTTAATAAGTAGACCGTAACATGGATGGATAGACTTAATAAAGCCTTCCAATAAGAGGAATATTGGCGGTCATATTTTAGGCGGAACGAGAACAAAAGACGATCGGCCGCTCACCCTCTGTACTATATGACTCGTCTTATTCTGATCTTCCCGGAGTTATGAACGATCTGATTAACTTACCTCAACATTTATTTTTTTTTATTAACCATTAAAATTCGTAATGTACTTAGCTGTTAAATGAGCCGTGAAAAGAAACATTATGGTGGTATATTTATCAATGTGACGTCAGGATTTACTTAACAACCAACTACCAATCAGCATCAAATAATTTACACGGTTGCTAAGGACGCCAAAAGAGAGGGCGGAGCTTATATACGTCATTATAAACAAAATAAGATCATTAAATCAATTTCCATCAACAACACCCACTTCTCTGGTTAAACTCGATATACAGTAGCTGACCTAACACGACCTAACACAACCCGACACAACTTGGTCACAACTCCAGGATCTTCTTCGCTAAATACACGTTTAACCCTCGTGAAGTTTGATTATATCCTCTTAAGTATAACCAAAGTCTGTGTGGTTATAACAGGATTATCTGAAGAATATCCACCCCAGTATAATTCACCTGAAGATTAACCACCCTAACACTATTTTGAGGTGTGAGGTTAGGTTAGATTAATTTAAGTTATGTTGATGGTGCAAGTTAGGGCGAAATTATATGATTAATAGATAACTAAATTAAGTAATAGTGTAAAATTAATTAGAAGTGAAAGGTTGCCCAGTGACGGCGTATAAGCGATAATTTAATTTACCCGTAAAAAATATTATGTAAATGTATAAATGAAATGAAAATGTATAAGTGACATGAAAATATAAGTGAAATGAAAAAGCTGGTAAAGTTTTCTCTCGTTCAGCTTATGTAAGTTTTTACATCCGGGTATTTGACCTTCAGATGATAGAGTTTCAGAGATTCAATAGTGACGGCATGACTAATTCACACGCAAATACCTGTCCGTCCACATGTACACACACACACACCTCACAACCCTTTTATAACAACTTTTTATAACCTTTTCTATAACAAACTTCTTCACACTAAGACAAAACATCTTTTAACTAATAACACAGGTATAGGTGGACGAGAGAGCCACCACAGTGACTCGAGTAATTAGGATTGAACTGTTTACCCACATAATGACCCCCCCCCCCCTGGGCGTCTCACTCATTAAAAGCCTTTCCACAGTATATTGGTGAACCGCTCCCCTGCCCTCCCTTGCCCTGCCCCGCCTCATTACTCCTGAATGCTCTCTTAATAACGCGTGGATAGGTTAGTTGAGCTCTCGCCATGTGCCATTTGAAAGACCTACCCCTCGTGCCCTTCCTCCTCCCCCTCCTCTTCCTTCCAAGACCCTCCAGCCTCTCCCCCTCCTCCTAGACCCTCCCTGCGAATGCCCCGGGATCGAACTGTGAGCCTATGGAGAGGAGGCGACCACTTTATCCACTCTTTTGCTGCATTCCCCCACACATCCTCACACCTCCACACACACCCTCACCCCTCCACACACACCCTCACCCCTCCACACACACCCTCACCCCTCCACACACACCCTCACACCTCCATATTCCTGTAAAATAGATTAAAGGTATAAATTTGGAACGACGGCTTCTGATTGGCTGATTCGGTAGCAAGGGAAGCGAGAAAAAATCCTTTTCAGTATTTAACATCAGAAATTTATGACTGTAACGCGGTCATTACCTTAATTTTATTTCATATTGGCTCAAATCAAATTATTTCAAATTGGCTGAAATAAAATTATGCGCTCATTTACAGACATTCTAAGTAATTAATCATTTTTAACACAATAGGCATAGTAAGTTTAGGTTCGTCTCCCTTGTTTGCGAATCTACCAATCAGACGCCGTCATTCCGCTCATCCACACCTGTTGTCACCACACAACAGGGGACCAGACGCCAGCTCATTCACTACAAATCAATCCCGATGTTCTTTTGTTTCACTTGCAGTTAATAATATGTACATACCACTAAAATATAAAAATTTAAAAAGTCAGTGTTAAGAAAGTGGATTCTTGTTAAAATATGATGAAGCACTGGCCGAGAAATTAGTCAAGTCAGGTATATACGCGTTGAAAAAAATTACGTCACTTACTCTAACCAATTACAACCTAAATTGACGTCACTCGCTCTAACAAATCATAACCTAAATGACGTCACTCGCTCTAACTAATCGCAGCTTAAACATCACTCGCTCAAACCAATCACAACCTACATGACGGACGCTCTCTGTTCATTCGTGAATAAAACCCAAGTAACAGGAATTCATATAATAAAATACTTGATTACACACCTAACCTATTCTTTAAATAAACCACAAGGGGAATAAATAATTAGCTACTTGTATTAATAATCAAATGAACACAGCAGTTAGGTCCCGAAATTCATTACTCTAAACCATAAACATGTTTGTGCAGCTTCGACTCGACATGAATGTGTAATGTTTGTACCTCATGTTTCCAGAATATTAATAACAGCACAAAAATAATAACCATGACAAGAATAATGATAACTATACTAATTACAAAAATAATTATACCCAAGGAATAATGATAATACTAACTACGGCATATAATAATAATAATAATAATAATAATAATAATAATAATAATAATAATAATAATAATAATAATAATAATAATAATAATAATACGGTAATAACATAACTAACCTACCTGCCAACATGACCTCAGACAGATAAACATTAATACATGAGCTGGAGAAAGGTATAATTACCCATTGCTTACCAGACAAACACCAAATAATATTACAATACAATTATTTACCACAAATGGGCCGACGAACCAACCAACCATTTTACACACGAGTACAATAATGACACTTAATGGCTACAATAGTGTAATAAACCTTTCCTTTGTTGTGTATAAATGGAGTATAATTTTTTGTCTATTACGACGTATACAAGTATTTTCGGCTTTAAATATAACCAGACATATTTTTGTGTGTATTTCTGTATATTTGTATTCCCTGGGTGGCTGGGTGTGTCAGGGGATCGAACCTGCGTCTTTTGGGTTAGAACGTTGACTGAAGTTAGCGGCATATCAACTTGTTCTCATATTGATTTGAAAACCTGTTATTGTTATGAGAAAAAGAACAATGCAATTCAAAAGCATCAGTCCACACTCCCAATGTTAAGTGAAATTGGCCGAATAAAGCTGCAGCAATTAGCTAGGCTCGTAGTACCTTCTTTTCCCGGCCAAGTCTTCCCGCGTCACGTTTCCCCCATGAACAAGTCTTCCTGCGTCACATCTCCCCCACGGCCAAATCTCCCTGCGTCACGTCTCCCCCACGGCCAACTCTTCCTGCGTCACGTCTCCCCCACGGCCAATTCTCCCTGCGTCACGTCTCCCCCACGGCCAACTCTTTCCTGCGTCACGTCTCCCCACGGCCAACTCTTCCTCTCTTCACGTCTCCCCACGGCCAAATCTTCCCGCGTCACGTCTCCCCCACGGCCAACTCTTCCTGCGTCACGTCTCCCCCACGGCCAAATCTTCCCGCGTCACGTCTCCCCCACGGCCGTTTTCCCGCGGGTCGTTTCCAGCCCTATACCTAACCACGCTACAACATTCGGGGCCGTAAAGTCCGTCTATTGTCAGAAAAATCCATCCTGGGTTCGTGACGGCACTCCCAAAAGCCTCATAACCATTGATCACACACACACACACACACACACACACACACACACACACACACACACACCTATTCACCCTGAAACACACCAGCTATCGCGTCTAACTAAGCTTCTGGCACCTACCTAAGACAACTTTACCTAATCAAAACATCAGTTATGGTAATTAAGCTAAATTCTTTCCGACTCCTAAATGATGACCCCCCACAATTTTAATTCATTATTAGAAACAAACAATAATACCTTGAACTAGTAATCCAATACCAGGTCTATAATGGTGCAATTGGCCTGAAGAGTTCCTATATGCACAGGGTCCAAATTACTCCATCTAACATCTGGGAAAACACACAACACGCACCATAATGAATTTAGTGAGATAACAAGGTCACCCGCCAGATGCCACAGCGGTGTTTTGTCCCGTTGGTTCCTGTAGAATTCACACCTCTGAGACGCGAGAAGTGAGGTCTGGTGCGTCTTTAACCTAGTGTAGTGTGTTAGAGGTATTGAACGGCATGACTAGTGAGTGTCGCTTATGTTGTATACGGGGACAAGTGTGCTAATGTTGCAAGGATTTATGTTCTGTTGCAGTAGTGACTTAGTTTACTGTTGCTTGAAACAGTTACTAATCATCCCCTTTCCAGTACAGATGACACACGAGACTGCTGCCACAATCATATTTTTGACGACTTCGAAAACACATTGGTACCGAAAACTAACTGCACAAGTCACAGTCGATGTAGTTATTTGAAACAACAACAACTTGCTGACTTGGATATCAACGTAATCCTATTTGTATGCTGTAAGGGAAACACTGTCAGCATCATCATCAGTATGGAGGCCAACAAAAAGTGAGGTAAGGGCCAATCAGGCAGAGTGGATCCTGAACAACGAGATGGTTAGCCCGGGGGTGAGTGTTTCTCCAGCGCCCGTCACCACTCGGCTCAACTCATTTGTTTGTAAACAACATCCGCGCCACAACAACTTTTTCCCCTTCTCTTGTACGGGAGCTCATTTCCAAGATTCCATTCGGGATTCTGATTCAATAGTAATAATTCGTCCCGTGGTCTAAAGTTACATTTGAAACCCTATGGCTTGAGTTAGCCAAGTTATTTACACATAGTATCAACAAATTTCGATTATCAAGTTAGTCAAAATTATCAACATGGTGTAAACAGATTCACTAAAGTACGAACTGCACGTGACTCAAAGATATAAGAATACACTCAAGCGGCAGAGTTAAAGCACTTGAGTGTAACACCCAAAAATAACATCACCACTATACATTAACTTGTTTCTGCTTCATAACTGTTTCCTAACTAGTATAAAATGAACTTAACCAGGTAAGGTGGACTCTGAAGGGGAATGTCTGTGTTTTAGCTGAAGTGAGTAGATCATAGAGTACTCAATTACAAGGAGTATTTACCATAACTATCCTCCACACTACGTAACCAAGAGTGTGAAAATAAATCCTCATAAAACCACACTAAAACCAACCATGCCTTGACGCGTGATTTATAGGTCTTGGGCATCACTGTTCAGGAATAGTTTGGTGAATTACAAGCGTTTTCTACCAACAGCTGTGTTTAGGGGGTCCGCGAGGGGCAGGACACGTGGGGTCCGCGAGGGCAGGAGGGGCAAGACACCCCATCTCTAGCGTAAAACGATTTAAATGGAGTTGATTACGCGGTTTTCTGCAGCAGATGGAGACTCGTGCGTACATTTTTCACAGTAAAGCCTCCTAAGCACGATCATAAATACTGTATGCTTAGTGCTTAGGAAAATGATGATGATGATGATGATGATGATGATGATGATGATGATGATGATGATGATGATGATAATAATAATAATAACAATGTGATGATGATGGTGATAATGATGATGATACAAGCCCTTTATCTGGTTATGGTGGGGGGTGAGGCAGCAGGTGGTTGGTCAGTCACCCCCTCCCGTAGGCAGGATGTTGGTTGACTGGTTACTTGAGGCACCAACACCCGACACTGTACTTATTTACTGGCGAGTCCACTTGGATCTCTATTAAGGCTTGGGGTCGAATCTATGACCATTATCCATGACCATTTGCTTACGATGGATGGATGTATGTATGTGTGTGTGTGTGTGTGTGTGTGTGTGTGTGTGTGTGTGTGTGTGTGTGTGTGTGCTTGCACGTGTATCCCTTCTCCATTTCGTAAACACGGTGGTGGTGGTCCCTTTCCTAGCGTACCAGCATATTGTTAACCCAGATAAGGCAGCCGAGTGATCTATGAGCATCTGTTTACCTCATTATCTCACCAAAAACAGCCATGGTGACAGACAAGTCAGACCCAAGAGTCGCGATTCTCTGATTAAATATTATCATCACATATACAAAACGACACCACCAGACACATATTTATAATAGTGGCGCCGCATCCACTCGACTATTACACTCTGAGACTCCTTAACGATGTGATAAGAATGGCTTAACAAACAAACCAGCACGCTCATCACAACACTTGTCGTACACACACACACACACACACACACACACACACACACACACACACACACACACACACACACACACACACACACGCATCCAGCCCATACGTGCACGAACTGCTCCTTACACTGTCACTATGTTGAAATGAACTGTAGTTTGAGCTGATCCCCATCTAAGTTATTATATGTCTTATTTGTGTCACTTATGTTACTTGTATATTATTTGTAATTCGTAACCCATTCCCCAAATATGTAACTGTAAATTTTCAGCCTTCTGGCTGCCAAGCTCTTTCAATAAACCGTTAATTATTATTATTATTATTATTACACACACACACAAACGTACAACACACAAACGTACAACACACAAACGTACAACACACAAACGTACACCACACATGCACACACACACACAAACCTAACAAACACACATCACACTCTCTCTCTCTCTCAACTCTACGATTACACACACCCAAGTTTCAAAAACTAGGCTCACCTTACAAGGTAGCGCTTTAAATATGCTCTTGTTTATACATTCCAAATGTTTTTATATAATCTGATCTTGTCAAATATATAGGCAAATGACCAAGGGATTTTTGCTATTGAAGAAAAGTAATCTTCGTTCTTATCCGCAGAGGCATAAGCAATGTTGCCATGTTTATTTCAGAGACCGCGAGAATAAACACTTTTGGCAGGTTATTTTCGCTTGGAAATGAATTACTCTTCATAAATATAATGTTTATATAGTGGGTATTTATATGAATTCCAAATAAACAATTAAATCTAACCAAACATTTAGTTCAATTTCGTTATATTATTAAACTCGTTTTGGATTCTTGTACTTATATATTTCAGATGAAAGACAAATCTACAGTAACTGTGCTCGTTACATTTTATTGACATTAATTATTCTGATCTAATGAGTTGGGAAGAAAAATTAAGCGCAGTTTGTGTCAGGGTAAAAATCAAGACAGTTTTGTTGGTGTTTCAATACGATATTTAATTACACTTTCACTTAGGACTAATTGGGGGCGAAAAGCGGGAAGCTGCCATGATGATAGTATTATTAGTAGTATTATTATTTATTTTTTTTATTATTATAATTAATTACTTCCGGTAGTTGTGTTATTAACAGTGGTGATGTTGTTACAACCATTTTGGAAAATGTCATTGTCAATATCATCATTATTATTAATTTATTATCATAAATATTGTCCCACTACATAATATAATAAAACAAATGTATGCATAAATCAATGGATAACGCCACCCACATTTCAAGGCAAACTAACATACTGTACACTAACTTAACATAGCTTCATCCTAACTGAACCTAGCCTAACCTAAACTTAGCGAAGGTCGGACGAAAAGTTGTCTCAGTCAGTCATGTCAACTAACATCACAACCCACGCTCCCAACCACAACCACCACCAGCACACCCCCATGGTTATATCACAAATACCACCGCAACAACTATTCACTACCACAACTACCACCACCCATACGCACCAAGCCTTACTAATATAAACACCAGAATACTCATAACACCACGATAACAATAACACAACACTCTACCTTACAGCACGCACGTCCTATCACCACTACTACCACAATGCCAACCACAACAACACGCCCTCTCACAATCCCAACCACACGCCCTACCACAATCCCAACCACACCACACACCCTACCACAACAACCACCACTACTACTACCACACGCCACACAGTCCCAGGGAAGCTCTCATAACAAGGGTAATAAGACATATCCCACGGGGCGGAATATGAGAAAATGGTCATAAAATTGGTGAGGAGCGACACATAGACGACGTTAAAGGGAGACCAATCGAGGCAGGGGGGGCCGCTCTGTGAAGGACCCGTCTCACGCTTGCTGCACACTTTCCAAAATAATCCATTATAATTTCCCGTGCAACATAACAACATTAACGACAATATCTCTCCTGGATCAATAGTTTGGGTTATAATTTTTCGTTCTATTATTAATTAGAAAAAGATTAATAATTGGACTAAATGTTTGGGGATAATTGGCCTGTGGAGAATGTTTTGGGAGGGCAGCAGGTCCAGACGTCTTTTCCCTCCCCGCCAAAGACCATCTCCCGCGTCTATGCAACATGGCACAGTAGGCGCTATAAACCTAGAATGTCCCAGCATCCGCACCCGCCCACCCAGGATCTATACCGAGAGAAGAGGCGGTCGTCTTCAGAAGGGGTAACTCAACTATCCAGTACTCACTATTAACACTGTCGGACTCCATGGTGAGGTGTGGTGGTCCCTATCCCTGAGATAGGACTGGGTGTACCGGGGAACCTTTAGCCGGTACTCTCTCACTCACACACACCTCACTGACTGCTGAATAATACCAGACTACAGCCGATGGCAACTCCTCTCACTACCATCTTGCTTTTTTCAGTTGATACGGATTATTGTCGCACTGAAATCCTCAATACCATTCATTACTTCATCATTTATCGAATTATTTTTCCATTAACTAACTGATATTTTCTTATAGCTATCGGCTGAGTCATTCTTTACCACTCTAGGAAACGTGATGTGGCTGGCGTAATAAATGATAGGGAGAGAAAACTTTTACCACGAACGTTACACAGCGAGAAATCCACCGAAGGGTGGAGACCGCCAGCAGTTGGTGGAGCCTGTGAGAGTAGTGAGCCTTATGTGTGGGTGCTGGAAGGGTCAAGGCCGCCACCCCTCACCGCCGAGTTCCCCCCGACCAACACTAGGCTTTACGGTGCCCGCCAGTAAGGTGGCGGGGAAACAGCGCACCGGTCAATACACACTTGGAATACTCCCGGTTTTTAGCAACCTCAGGTACAAGGTAAAAATATAAATTCCTTCATATGCCACCGCTTATAATTATTCCAAAATACTAGTAACCTTCTTGGTATTAATATTAGAAAGAATTAGAAATTGTTTCATGTTCGAGCTCTGATATAACTACAATCAGAAGCTCTTCTAGCAGCCACGTGAAGCGCAGAATAGTCGTTCGGATCAGGAGACATTTTCCTGGGAATACACAAGTTGCGCCATAGAGTAAAGTTTGGACGACCACAAAGTGTTTCTGAATGGTCTGAAATGTTGCAGGTCCAAGATCTACTTTATTTTACCGACCCCTCATCCGCTACCAGATTCCCACTTTCTTTCGCGTCCCGCTGGGAACCGTTTTCTATGATGCGAGTCTCACATATTCTAATAAATCTTTCTCCATTAATATTCATAACAATGTTTCATAGCTACGTAAACGTGTTGCTTGTTAGATGGGTATTTCAAACTCTTATTATGAAAGAACAAAGACCAATTCATACAACAGTAAGTTTGTTTACACTAAAAAAAATATTTATTTTAATCTTTATAAAGCAAATTGGACTTATACAACCTCACCCGACCTTTCACCTCTCTCTCCATCCCCTCCAGACGATGCATAACGACCTGCACCTCTCACAGCCTCAGTTAGAACTCGTTCACTCAGCAGAAAACTCCACTACCTCTCACCTACCACCGCCATCACACTCCCGAGCGCTGGCAACCCTGTACTGGGATTCTCAAAAGTTCGTACACTAAATTTCATCTCCAACCGGAATTAAGGGAACGCGTGTACTTGCGGCAATCTCACTGCAATTTTGGGCGTTGCGGTATCTTTATGTCGTAGCTTAGCGAATCAATTATTTGCATACTCATAATTTAAAGCACGAACCTGTAAAAATCACCGGAAAGTTAGGAGCAATATTATACCTTTACCAAGAGTAATATTTATAATACGAATCTTTGTAAATACTAATCGTGCAAGAGGGATATTACCACCACCTTCCAGGAAAAAGAAATACTCCTCATCTCCCCGCGTGTTGTGAGGAGAAAAGAGGGAGGGAGGGGGGGGGTCACAGGGTACGTTCGGTGGGATTACTTGCTTGCTCTATGTCGAGTATAATGGTATTTATAAAACGCTTTCCAGAACTGATTTAGAATAGTGCACCCGTGTGTGTGTGTGTCATGGAATTCAAATCTTACCTTCTATTTTGTCATGTCATTTAAACCTAGAGTGCTTATCATGTCATTTTAACCTGGCCCATAACTTTGTACGTTCTACGGTCATGTCTCGAACTTTTCCTGTCATATTTTCGTTCTCACTTCCCCCATCATTTCTCTCGTTCTCACTTCAATCTATCATGTCTCTCGTTCTCACTTCCCCAATCACGTCTCTCGTTCTCACTTCACCCTATCATGTCTTTTCGCCCTCACTCCCCTCTATCGTGTCTCGTTCTCACTTCATTATGTCTTTTCGCCCTCACTTCCGTCATGTCTTTTCGTTCTCACTTCATCTTATCATGTTTTCGTCCCCCTTTGTCCTCTATCATGTCATTCGTGATCGTAATACTCATCCTCACACATTCGTCCGACTTCTTGGTTTAATTAAGGATGGGACATGCAGAGAGGTGGCGAGTATCTCCAGAAATGGTCTTTGTGTGGTAATGTGGTGTGTACGTGTGGCTGCTGGTGGTGGTAATTGTTGTTGGGTGATGATCAAAATACACCATGGTTCCTACAGAGGTCTAACTGGTGTCTCTATGTAGGTTTAACCGTCCCTACGTATCCTGTCCTTTTTTCTTAGTATTTGCCATTAACTGTGACGTAATATTGTTTCTACTAATTCTCCCTTGTATGTGTACTGTATGTGGTCTGAGATGTACACAACTCCATTACTCGGTACAACGTGTGAAAATCGTAATAAATCCTTTGTGTTCTCAGCCAGTGATCTATGTACGAAAAAAATGTAGCTACTGGGGTTTAATTTTGACCGATACAGTGTAGTATGAGTGTTTGGGACCAGGTATGACTGAACCACTATTGATCAAACACAAAACGAACCAAATAAACTCGAGCATCCGAAAAAAATATGACTTATTACTCAGAATCAAATCCGCGTCAACACATCAGGCCCTTGAGACATCATTGCCGAGATATCTAACTTCCAGAACACTAATCAAACTTCAAATACGAATTTTAAACAAGATGACAATGAATAATAATCAAAGAAATTCAACAGCCACTGACACATCTCCACACTTCAGTACACTCGGACAGTAATTTACCTTACCTCTCCAGGCATATGGCTGCAGCGATCACTCAAAACGAACCATCTCCAACTCTTGATCGTTCCATTAAGGCAGAGTAAAACAGCTCCCCGGGAATATCTGGAGGAGGAAAACTTGAATAATTGTGTGTATGGGAATCATGAAAATAAGAGATGGTTAATATTAAAGACTGCCCCGTCGCAGAGTTATTTGTTTCAATGGCTCTTTTATTACTATATATTTTCCACTACCTACCCCCAACCACATTACATTAAGCTAAATGAAGACTACCATAAAACCGCAGTTAAGTGAATCCAAGGACAATTTACTCAATTTATAGTTAGTCAAGAGACTGTATATAGCAACTAGAACTACTGAAGTTAGTTACCATATATACCTGTTAGATAATTAATTTCTCAAGTAGCCTCTCATCACCGTAGGCTATGAACAAAGATAACAGTCTAAATAATATTGAAACAGTATATTTAGCAAGAAAAACACAGATACAGAGTGGACAATAAGAACAATATTGACATGGCTAAAAGCCAGTGAGAAACCAGTATCTTCCCAACTTTGACAGATGTCTATTAAAACCCAACTGATTATACTTCTGGTTAGAAATGATTCAAAATATTGGACTTGCTATTCTAGTTGTGAAATGCAGACACACACCTAATGATGTAACTTGCTACAGCTTTCCAAGATTTCACTGGACTGCCAACTGTTTACGAAGAACACATATACATTCATCAGTGTTCAACTTTTCCGCGATGCATTAGTCAAAACTTGAGAAGATAATTGTTACTCAGACTGCACAAGATAGCCCTCTCCTCGTACAGTACAACCCCCAGTGACACGGGATATTTTGTTTGATATTCAATGAATCTCCTCAGTTTTATTTCCTGATGTTTTAAGGCGATCTTCACCTGTTTATTTAATAAATATAATACAAATCTGGCAGAAAAACGAGTGAAAAACACTAATGACCGCACACAAGAACCAACTGAACCAAACACACTGAGACGCCTTGACAGACTTTTACAACGAGACGACTGGTTTGTTGACGTCGTCGTATATGGTGGAACGTACAAGGTCATTGTTACACGTCAAGACCCAAAGACGATCTCATCGGCAGTGTTTATTGCGATTTATATTGGATTTTTTTTTTCAACAGATGTTGTTTGGATGATGGCAATTGAAACGACAGTGCACAGGTTAGGAAGTTTGGTGGTGTTTGGTAAGGTTAGGTCAGGTTCTAATAGATTCTGTGCATTTTTGCTTACATTTTCGTGTTTAGCATCATGGAAATAGTAATTCCAGAAAATTTGGTTCAATTTCATAAGTTTTTTCTGGTGCTAACTGTCTCCTCCACCATTACCTATTGTCATCACAAACTTTGGATTTTCCAAGTTTCATTTTGGGTAAACATCGTACAACTCTCTTGTAATATGGCAAAACGGACCAACCAGCCCTAACATAAGTATGTTCAAATATAGCTTAGTTATACTGGGCAAATTTGGATGATTCGTTTTGCCTGTTTCAAGAAGAGTACAAGACACTGCACTGGCCATTATGGAAGTGACCAAACTGCCCTGCACAAATAGTCAAATACGCCCACTAATTATCAAAGCATTGGACACTAACATAACCTTCAAAATTTCACATTACCTTGTGGAAAACTGCAGTTATTGCAACAGTTGAGGTTCACTCAAAGAAACAATTCCCTCCACGCCATATGAGTTGTTTACGTTCGTCACCACGACCCCAGGCAGCAGGCGGCCGATGTGACGCCAGTCGCTAAACAGTTCGAGTTCGATAGTTCGAGGTGAAGGCAGCCTGAACCACTCCAGCAAATGATACCTCTGCATTATTTCAAATATTAGCAGATACAAATTTCGTCTTTTAGTTGTCCTCCCTGAGGTTTTTAAATGAATGGCCACGATTATATAAAAAAATTATGTGACTAAGGGTAATTAAAATTCGCACGTCTGTTCATAAAGGAACACCAAAACCAGCCAGAATTGTCCAAAATAAGTATTCTAAAATTAAATTCGTCGCTGATATTTAATGTAATTGGCCTCCATGGACAATTACGACAAATGATGAGTCTTGAATATTAGTAATAATAGTACATCTAGTAGTATCTTTGGGATTAGTTTATTGATAATAACTATACCAATCTATAATTTGTAAAACAGTAAATAGTATATTATTTTATGTCAATATCGTGTTGTAAATGTCATATAGCACTATGTCATTCACTGCATTAAGAAAAATCTACTAAGGGAGAAGGAGTCTTTTATGCTATTTCAAATAATATTAAGAGCGACTCTACCACTATCCTCAAGGTATTCAGGAGCAATTAAAGGTAGGAATGTATTGTTAAAAACAAATACACATTAAAGTTTTAAAGGCATTTTGATTACTAGAAATATAATTTACCACTTCGATAATTATAATAAGTTATTTAATAAACATATGTTCTTGGTAAATTTATTACTAACATATAAAAATTTTACGTATTGAGGATCATGAAATTTAGGGGTGTGGGGTGGAGAGTCTCTCGTTTCATGAGCTTTAAAGGTTTGTTTACATACAGTGTGTCTCTCGGCGTCCTCCACTCTATTTACGTTCATGCTGTGAACTAAGAGAAAATAGTTTACCCAGCTACAATGTCGAGCAGCAACAAGAGAATCCTCTACGTCGGTATGTTATATATCATTTAATATTGATACTGATTTATCGTAAGTTTTAAGTATACCGGCATACAGTATTGTCATGCGACGTTGGGTTTATTTATGGACAAACACTTATAAGAACATGATGCGACATATATTTATTTAACTCCTGGGTCATTTTTCGTTATCCACCCATCACCTTTTTCACATGAAAAATAAATTTTTTTCGCTAGTGTTCTTTACCAAATGTAACCTGAATAATTTGTGTTGGAATAGGAAATGCTATACTGTACAAGAAAGGTTTTTTAGAATTGTCTAAACTACAGATCCCAATAGTTAAATTCCTACGATTCCTGGATGACTGAAACTAAAATAATATCTAAATTTCAAGTGAACATTCTATTTGAAAAATACAATTGATATAATCTACCTACATTTATTGAATGTTTATTGAGGATTTACTTCAATGGAAAACTTTTGTCAGGCAGCTGCTACGGCCAAACCTTTCTCGTCAAGTATTACCCTTTGTTTGCAAGCTAATTCACAGAATATAAGTGTTACGTAAAGTACAATATGAAGAAAACGAGTGAAATTATAAAAATTGTCTCATTAAATTTCCATATGAAGCATTTTGGTCTTGATAAGGCAGTCATAATTAATAAATATGTTCTTTTACAGTTAGCTTGTGCAGCTAGTGTTTTCTTCTGTAGGTCAGGAATTAGAAAAACCCAACTAGCTATTGTATTGTTACATATTTTTTAATAACTATAAGAATATAAAGCTACTGGGGATTTTGTAATAATTGTCATACTGTATAATTGTAGTACATGTACAGTATCCAGGCACAGCATAATTTACTGAATATTTTTAATTATTTTAATGGTCATTAATAATAATTACTAGAATTTTTAAATTGTGAACCCAGATCCTTAATAAGCATGTAAAGTAGTACTTTTGTATGAAATTTGAAAATACCACTGGTTTAAAACACATTGCATCAGCCAACCCTATAGTGTTGTACAGTATATGTTTGTAAGATATTTTATTCTCTTTTCCAGGTGGGTTAGCCGATGAAGTGACAGAGGATGTGTTGCGATCTGCCTTCATCCCATTTGGTGATGTTGTTGACATACAAATTCCTCTCGACTATGAGACAGAGAAACACAGAGGCTTTGCCTTTATTGAGTTTGAGTTGCCGGAAGATGCAATAGCTGCAATTGATAATATGGTAAGATATAACCATCTTACTGGTAATTATTATTCATCATTAATTGACTACAACATTCTTTGAAACTAAACTGGGTAAGGAAGGAGAATTATTTTTCCCAAGTTTTACATACCTGTAGTATCACAACTAATTTTTCACACTGTTCTGTGTTTTGCAGAATGAAAGTGAACTGTTTGGTCGGACAATTCGTGTAAATCTAGCAAAACCACAAAAAGCTAAGGAGGGCTCATCACGTGCTGTGTGGGCCGATGATGAATGGTTGAATAAGTATGCTGGGGCAACGTTAGATGCTGAAGGTGGAGAAGGGGAAGAAGGAACATCAGAGGGTACTCAGCAGTCAACTGAAACTGTTAAGCGGCCAGCAGAAGAAACAGTAAGTATTATGTACATGGTTTGATGATAGGGTTAGTCACTAGGTAGTCACTTGCCTTCTTAGTCCAACATGACAGTTCTGAGGGCATCAACATTTGGACATTGGTAATTTTTGGCTTATTTTGAGGAAATAAAAAAAAATTCCATCTATAAATATTTTTTTTTTTTTTACTGTAAATTAGTTGATTGATCAGTTCAGACAACTAGCCAGCTGTCAGCTTTGTACATTTGATATTATTATTGTCCAGTACAGTGGAGTCGTAATAATCTGCGGATTAGGTACCAGAAGACTTTGTGAATTATCAAATCACAAGTTATTGTTTAATTGATTTACTTTAATTGGAAAAAATTAGTTGGGGTCCTGAGGCCCAAAAATATCCATAAACATCAAGACAAGCAGCTGTGGCCACGCTATGTAAACAAATCACCAGGAATTTATTCCACTGAATAACTCACTTGGGGGTTGAGTGTTGGATTTTTTTATTTGTTTTTATTTGTTACTTTACTATACAGTAATGTTTTATTGACTCGGTAGCAAATGAATCTAAATAAAGTACATGTTCTATGGGAATTATGGTGAAATTGCCAAATGTTGTATGAATGAGGTCACAGGGTACAGTCATGGACTGCTCCCTGTGGTGAAAATGATTCACGAGGATGAGTCTCCGAACTCACTCACCCTGACCGTCATCTGGTGCGGGTGCGTTGTTTTATCTCATTTGGGGTCGATGCTGCTTCATTTTGGGAGGGAGTGAACTTTTGACCCCAACTGTACATTTAATCTTCATTTGATACATCCAGTAGTAGTGGCTTTCTTGTTTTTATATACTATAGATGCAAACATTCTTATGGGTAAGGTAATTAAAACACTCATATATTTCTTTATTCTGTGATATTTGTGAACAAGGCACAAAAATACTAATAAAGCTACACTTAGCAGGAAGAAGAACCAAAGACAAAGAAGAAGAAGACAAATCCCCAAGTTTACTTTGATATAAAAATTGGAAAGAGCCTTATTGGAAGAATATCGATGCAGCTGAGGGCAGATGTAGTTCCTAAAACTGCTGAGGTGAGATAGGACTTGTTGCGTTACATACAGGAACAACTTATCAATAAAAATGAATGAAAGGGAATGGAAGATGATGTTGGTATTGTATGTTGAGAGTTAGAATACAGTACAGGCAGTGAAGATGAGAACAGTGGACAGTGTGAGACAGGTCCCAGGTCTATATAATAAAGAATGGATAAGACATTTAGACAAGTGAAAAGAGGGAGTTGAAGACTGAAGTAAGTCTTGTTCAGATGAGATGGATGTCAATATGCAGGAGTACAGTACAGTATATAGATTTGTACCTGTACAAGGATAGTGTGTAGGTAAGATGGATATTAGTAAGGCTAGTGTATAGATAGTGAGGAAGTGTGTGAGTTTGATGGGTGTCAGGATAGAAGAGTGGTTGATTATATAAGGATAGAGTGAGGAAGTGGTAAGATGGGTGTCAGTATGGAGGAGGGAGCACCATAGTGAGAAGTGATGTATAAACATAAAGGTATCATTCCTGTTTTAAGATTAATGCTACACAAAATGAATAAACTAAAATTCAAAAGAAAATTATTTGATCTTCTTAATATCATAAAGAATTTTGCATATATTTGCTTGTGAAAATTCCCTTTGTTAGCTTTGACAAGAAATAAAAGTTTTAATGTAAATTTGCCCTTGAGAAGTAGCTATCCCCTGGGCAAGTGGGTTTTTTGTGGTTTTCCATCCTAGAACAAGTTTAATTTTTGTGGCTATTAAACTCCAGCATATCTTATCTAGTGATTGCCAGTGAACACTCATCATATGTATATTTTCACAGAATTTCCGCTGTCTGTGTACCCACGAGAAGGGCTACGGCTACCAAGGCTCTACTTTTCATCGTATTATTCCTGGTTTTATGTGCCAGGGAGGAGACTTTACAAATCATAATGGAACAGGTGGACGCTCTATTTACGGTACAAAGTTTGAAGATGAAAACTTCAAGTTAAGGCACACAGGTAAATTATGAAATAACTAAGATTAGTCTTTATAAATAATTTGTTGACTTGTGTTACAACATTTGTGCAGCTGATCACATCATGACAAGACAAACATGGATCAAGCTGTTGGTTTTTTCTACTCATTAAATCTTTTAAGGAAATCATTTGGTTTCAATTAGCCAACCCTGATGACTACTATTATACAGTATTTATCAAATGAATATATTTTTCCTGTCCGTTTAACTAAATTCCGTTGGCCGAGGCTTCGGTAAAAGAAGCATAGTAATACTGTACAAAGATTGTTGTAATTATTTTATGTATCTCCGTGTCCAAAAATACTTCAAAGGCAAAATCAGCAAGGCAAGTACCACAGAGGATTTGGAGAGGCTGGAAAGAATGAAGGCCATGACTTGCCAGCTGTGTTGTAAATTATGAGACAAATGGGACAATTTATAATGACACTTGAATAATGAAA
Source organism: Homarus americanus (assembly GCF_018991925.1). NCBI lineage: Eukaryota > Metazoa > Arthropoda > Malacostraca > Decapoda > Nephropidae > Homarus > Homarus americanus. Next base: position 1,346,668 of record NW_024756438.1, on the reverse strand, counting down.
TAAATACAAATAGGTTTTAGAGATGGAGATTGAGCTAATATTTTAGAAATTATCATTTTGTTTAGGAACAATTTGAATGAGCCCAGATTAAAATTGAGCAAATTGGCTGGCATCTGGCTCACGATACAGACCTGATTTACCACTACAGTATATGGTACAGTACCTAGTATACATGTATTTTGATGTTTGCTTTCAGGTCCAGGAATACTGTCAATGGCTAATTCAGGTCCCAACAGTAATGGATCTCAGTTCTTCCTAACCACCGAGCGTACAGAGTGGCTAGACAATAAGCACGTTGTGTTTGGACAGGTCGTCTCTGGTTTAGACGTAATAAGGAAGATGGAGGTAAGACTTTAGCATTTCTTCCATATATTTATTAATACTATTATTAAATAGGAAATTGACAGTAGAACATCAAAAGAAACATACTGTAGTGGCATCATACACACTAATTTGGGTATGAGATCAGTCACCACCAAATCCAGTTTTTCAACTGCTTTCACCCCTTTACTTTGTGTTCAGTAAATGGAATTCCAGAAGATATAACTGCCACAATATACTGTACTGTGATGTCTTTAATGAAGTTGATCCATGAACCACATTAATCCAAGTGCTCTAATGTAAAACACGTACACTAAATATCTGAGATATTATTGCTAATGATTCTTTGTTTAATTTTCAGAAATGCGGAACAAAAGCTGGAAAACCATCGGATAAGGTTGTCATATCTAATTGTGGTGAACTTGTTTAGTACCCTGCACTATATTTAATATCAACGGTAAAAGACCCCATATATTAATTTTGTCTTCCAAATCAAATTTAATAAATATTTGCTAAATTATAATTGGTCTTATTTTCAGTGTTTTGGACAATATTGCATGAAATCGTCTGGAAAAATGCACTCACCAGGTACATGGTTTTGTATTATTTAATTATTTTATTTACCATTTAGTTCCAGATGATGTCTCAACAATGCCCCAACTCATTTACTTCAAATTTGACACACATGCATTAGCTTGGTGCTATTTGATGTCAAGATTTTAGGTAATGTTACCCCCTCCCAATGGCTGTTTAGAGATTTATACAGTATTTATTTTATTGGGGGTCAACGTATCTGAATGATATTTCAACAGTGGCTCAGCTGATCACTTAATCATTCGAAGTACCATACACATACTGTACATTGATATGTAGTTATTTGCCCTATTATGTTCAGGTGCTGACATTTCCTAGATTATTATTTTGGACTACTTTTCTGTTTTAAGCTTTTGTTCTTTTGGTCATCTTCAGATGTTATCTTAAAGTCTAAACAGATTGCCTCAACTTTGAATCACATTGAATTACATTGTGTGTTGTGTTGTTATTTTGAAATGCACATACATGGGATCCTTGATAATTCAGTAATCCACCTGTGAACTGAGCCAGTCTCAAAATACAATGTTCTCAAAATTCTAATACTGGGGGTGTAATTCAGTCTTTACATTGATATTTTTTCTCTCTCTCTTTTAAGCATTTCATACTGGCTTCTAGTAAAAGACCAATGCCCAGTGATGAGCGTAGTAATGCTAGAGACAAAATGCAAGTGTCTCACATTAAAAGCACCAGCACACTTTACTACCTGTACTCCAGTATAAATAGCAAAAGATTACAAAACTCTATCTAATTCTTCATCTTAACTGCACTGAGTTATCAAGGTTCCTCTGTATGTTGTTGTTATAAGGTGTATCTTTTATGTGGGGTAAAAGTTTGCCCTTGATAGCTATAATGAAAATTAATATAACCGGGTAATATTTTAACTTTACCATAGCATATTGTGATGACAATTGTTTATGGGTCATGTTTCCCGTTTGTTACTTCTTTCGGGATAATTTTCATCAGTGTCTACCAGTTTGCTTCAGATTCGTATCACTGATGCCATGTTATTATGTAGTAATGATGTTGTATTGTTTTGAGGTGATGTTTCTCCTGGTGGCCATTAGGGAGTTAATATTTGCATCTGTAAACAATCATTTCTGGTCATAATTTTGACAAAATCTTGCTAAATTTAGAGTAATTTTGTACCCTGGTGGCCGGTTTATGAGCAAATTTCCAGACAATTCATCATTTCCTCAACAAATTTGAAAACACATACCTTGTTTGTGTGGCTTTAGTGACTTGACTTGTCATTTCATATCTTTAATGTTGATCTCCAGATGGTTCACAGAATTTTCTATATTGTAGAGAAAAGATAACATGACACTGTTGTCCTGGGAGAACTTAAAAATTTGCATGATCCTAATTTTTGGTAATGCATTACAATTCACTTTAAGTCTATGTAGAGCTTCATTGTACTCCCTGAATCCTACTTAAAGTTGCCCCTTGCTATTTATTTTTTGCTTTACATGAAATTTAGATCTTCTCTGCACTTTATAATTCACATAAAATGGGTATTATTAGTTTTACAATTCACATAAAACAGGTCTTGGTTGGGGTTTGCAATTCACCTGAAATGATTTTCATGGCAAAAATTTACAAAGTACAATACCACTTTCATTTGGGCGAATCTTCAAATTGCTTGAATTTAATATCATCTTTGTGGTTGCCTTTGATCTGCTATCATCTTGGTTATCAAGATGGAAAAATGCACAGTTGAAGCTTTGAAGCTTCCTAAGATGTTGTGAAATTTGCATTTTCAGAACATTTAAAACTTAGGCTGACCTGCTGTGAATGCAGAAAGTGTTTGGTAAAAGGGGCAGATAATGCTGTTAAATTTCAGTTATACCTGTCTTCTTGACTCAGATTTACCCTTCTGTAATGGTCATACAGTTATATGCTTATATTATATATATAGCAGGGGGGCTCCTCGTTATCCGCTGTTAATTGGGACCGGAAAAACGCCACTGATAAATCAGCTTAAAGCAGGAAATTAATCCCAAAAGAAATAATGGAAATAGGTCAAATTGGGACCTTGACATTGTACACGACAAAAAAAAAAAAAAAAATTATGACATCTTTTAACAATTATTTACCTTGGAAATATTTGTACACACTTGGGTTTGGCTACAAAAATGGTAAAATAATTCACCACAAAATGCACTGGTCTGGACGAAATAAAGCGGAAAACTGGCACGGGGACATGTGCGTGTGTGCATGATGCCGGCAAGAGGATGAAATTTCAAACACTTAAGCGAAATTTTTTTTATTTTTATCTGGAGTTTTTGAATAGAATCCACTAAAATGCATGGATTTTTTATGTGGATAGTCATAAAAAGTTGACCAACTAACTGCGAAACTGTGGATAGTAAATGCTCTTATAACGAGGACCCCGTTTTTTATTTATATATACAGTATATATATAAAGCATCCCCAGTATGAGGAAGAATTACATGTACCGATTCTATATCATATAACCACCTATTGTATGTGATATTCCTCCTGTACCATTAGAATTGTGATGCTTTCTGACACAAAAATGTCTGCCTTTTGGGTAGTTGTACATCCTGATTCTAACTCCACATGAGTTTCAGTAAACTTGTATCTGCTTCACATAGGATGATATCCTGTAGAACTAATGCAGCTGTATTGGAGTACTGTAGTATATGAACATTCTGACCTTGACAGCAAAAGGGAGTCACAGCAACCTTGTGTCCATAAAACATTTAATATCCCCTTTACACCATTTTACTTGGGATGACAACTACCAGAGTAGATGTGCATTATGACCCAACATCTACTTTGACCTTAAAATGAGGTCATGCCACCAGACTTTCAAAATAAGTTTGGAGCTACAGTATTGCCACATAACCCAGTGTAAGCTACCTATGATGATATATTTGAGCTATAAGGCACCAATCATAACACAGATGTGCACCATCACCTTGAAATCATGGAAATCAGTGACCTCATTTTCACAATGTTGTACACAGTATTCCTCTCACATCTGTTGACTTGGCATAAAGCTTAACTAGGGGTAAATATGTATCCTTACCTTAACCTCAGAAAGATTAGTCCACCTCTGCCTCTTAATAAGGTTGCAGCTACCTCACTTGTACTAAGATTGTATGCACTACTTGGAATGCTATCTTCTGACAATAAAGCACCTACCATGGAGTACAGGACCTTAGTTCTTCAAAAATCTAAACTATACCTGTTGTTCATCCTGTACTCTTTGACTTAGAAAGTGGCCCCTGGATACAGTAACACCAACAATGGGGAAGATGTTCAACTGAAAACTGAATCTTGACTTCAATTGAGGTTGAATTAGCTTAATTTTGTAAAAATCTTGCATGAGCTACCATACATCTTCCACTCATATTGACTTGGGATTATATCCTTTTATCACAGAGGCATCTGTTTAAGGATGGCTGTGCATCTTGACTTTGAAGGTAGACCTGACTGTTTTTTTCACCTTGTATATCACTAAAAGACTAGCCTTCCCAATGGAATGAGTGGAGACTTAAAAAGTTTTGTAATGCAAATATGAGACCTAATCATAGAAAGATAACGTAAGACTGTGCGTTTTAAAATGTTAGTTAAAAGAAAAGAATATTATGAGTGTTTTTTAATACGAGTTTTAACCCTTTCCCCGCGTGTCACGCACTTGCCATTTTATTCAGCTTAGGTAACCTCCCGCTGTGAAAGGGTTTAAACCTATCTCGATTTACCCTTTCACCGGTGTCATGCACTTGTCATTTTATTCGGGCTACCGCCAGACGATTTTATTCAGCTTAGGGTAACCTCACAAAGAACTTTGGAGAGAAGAAATGCAAGCAAAATGGTTTGCCTGTGTTGAAGTAAAATAACTGACTGTAAACTAAACAGTATCCAGTAGTAAACTTAAATAGCACATCAAGTTCAAGGCTACTGCATTGTGGTGAATGAAGTACAGGTATTCCCCAATTTACAATAGAGTTGCATTCCTGAAATCCCTAATGTAAATCATGAGCCTTTTAACATGGGTTTCAATAAGATATGTTCCTAGCCTGTCCAACACAGACATGTAACACAAAAAATTATTCTATACTAATTAAATAAATACAAACAAAAATTAAACACTCACCACAATAATAACAAGCCTGGTCATCATCACATGCCCCCTCTGAGGCTACAGGAACTCATGTTGATGAAGCGGTGACATCAATCTGACTCCAGGAGAATCAGCAAGACGCTTGCTTGTCATTTTCAAAGTTATGCAGTTACGATGATCACTTCACAGTCACCAAAGCAGAACAAAATCTAAACGATAATATTTTCCTCTCGCCAATAATGGCAAAATATCACAACGATCACACAACAATTAATAATGATAACATTTGTTACACGATGAAAGGCAGATACAATCGTGTTGACAACACATGGTGGCTGTAAGGCGGTGCACGGATAGGTGAAGCTGTGCAGAGGATGTTAAAGTATACTCCTGACTTATGACCGCCGCAGTCATATAAAATATTTTTCAAATTACGCATTTTTGAGTCCCGACGTTAGTGATCGCTCTGTGTACCGACAAAAAAAAAAATTTTATTCCCTTTAAAATGGCTGGCAAGCGTAAAAGTGAGAGTTCTCGTGTTGCTGAGAAGAAAAAGAGACACCCATTTTAGATTTTCTATGTATTATTTTTGCATTTTCGACTTACGACCTGGTCGTCGGTCCCTAACCTCGTCATAAGTCGAGGACTGACTAATTTCTGCTCATATTGGCAATCTTGAATTTGACAAGTGAAGGGAAAGATGCGCTTCCCCAGTGTATACATCCCGTGTCAGCAAGTTTAGCTTAACGATAACTATAGTACTGTATTAACTTGGGTTTCGCCTAACGTAAATCGCAAGAGGGGGTTAAAACCTAATTAACATTAACGTGAATTATCGTAAAATGGATGATAAATTGTGGGATACCTGTCCTGGAAAAAAGTTTTCATGCACACACTGTAGAACAGTACGTGACTCGCCAAGACATTCTGTTGTTGTAGTTCTACACTCGCATCAGGTGAGTGTAGAACTACATGGCTGTGTGAAGTCACACCATAACTGGCTGCATCTACCTGAAGTGTAGGCCACATTAAATAGAATTTCTCAAATAACTCCACGGGCCACACAAACACGTGCTCCGGGCCACGGGTTGCCCATGCCTGCCTTAAGGGATATAGAACGAAAATGGAAGTACCAACTCACAATTTGTAGGTTAACCAAACTAACTTTTAACTTTTAAAATAGTATTACTCTCTTTACATATGTACAAATATGTAACATGATTCTCTACATGACATTTTTAAAATTATTTACACCAAACCTTTGAGGAAAACCAATCTGACCAAAGGATGAATCATGCACAGAAACCATAATATACAAACAACAGAATAATTGTAATTTACTTGTGCCCAGTCATACTGGGAATTTACTCTGTACATAACTAAATATGAAATAATACACCAATAATAAATTATTTTTGATAATATACAAGGCCACACTCAATCTCTACTTTCACAGGAATTCTTGATGTCAACAATGTACCTCAATATGCAAGACACATTTCTGACACAAATGTAATGGCAATCAGCTTGTGTCATATGGGAAAATAATGTACACAAACCCACCGAGCTTTCAGCTACATGTACAAGACAATCCTGGTTATCATGTCTTCAAAAATCCTTCCTGTCTGGAGATTCCATTATACCACACAATACAGTACAATATTTCAATTGTGAATGAATTTTTTTTTTATGTTTTCAGTATTATAGATGAAGTACTCTTGAACCTGGAGAGAGAAGGCATCAACAGACACCCTAAAAGCTCTAAAACTTTACCAACATAAAAACTGTTAATCTTAATTATGACTAGAATTTTCAGTAGTACAGTACATGAAAATGGAGATAAAAGGTAGTGAAGCCAATATCAGAAACTACCACAAACCTGCACTTTTGTTTTAAATAAAGAAATATGCCTGTATTTTTTTTTAATTTACAACTGACGTTACCATACTTTCTGCAAAACTTTAACAAAATGAGGATAATCAGTGGTATAAGTGGCATAGTTTCCTACCCAAGATATTTCCACGCATAAATTAACGAAGCTTCAATTAATACCAAGAACAGATAACTGGAAAAATAAATAAAATAAAAATGAAAACTGTTTAACAGCACACCATGGTAAAGGATGACATATACAGTAACAAAATATAACAATGCACAACAGATAAAAAGAATTAAATAAGAATGTTAGTACAGTACTATACAGTACAGTATATCTATGAGTATGATCTTTTAGTTTGTGGGTTTCAGTATATCATAAAATGAACCTTCCGAACCTAAGTATCAAATACCCTGGAGAATCAAGTACACTACATTTTCAACCCAACAATGTGAGTCAATCAGCCAAACTATCACAATGCACATCTTGCATACACCCTTGTTTGATTAAGCTGAAATTGTCTTATTTATCTTTCAACTGTTATGAATTTTATTTAATAAAAAGTTTATGCCCCATATTTTTAATAGGTCTAATTTCATCCCCAGACTTCATGATCAAGTCCTCACTTATTGCAAGGGTTCTGCTACTGAAAAATGCTATATACTGTAATGTGAAAAATTACAAAATGCAACCCATTTTCTTCACTGGAAAAAGTGTATTATGGAGATGTGTTCTTAGCTAGGCATTTTGGGGATACCTGTACTTGAGCTGACTTTTCATAAAAAACACAAATTTATAAAATAAAAAATCTAATACTGTACACTGTCAACAAAAACTTCAACAACTGTGAGAAGAGCAGAATGGAGTTTGTCATCTCTCAGAATGATTTCAGATTTTTCGTTCATTTTTCAGATTGCAGTGTTTATAGCGTTTGAGAAGTTTTTGGTGTGAGTGTACATACAAATATGTATGAAATGCAATATACAAATTCAAATGAGACGTGTGTGAGTGTGTTCATTCCCTCAGTCAAGTGACCACCCCACCACCACCACCATTTACACCCACTTTTACCACTATGATGACATTAAAACAATAAGCATGTAATATATGTAAGAAGACATAACAGTTGTGGTAATGAATATTTTATTGAGATGCATGTACCAGACTGCCATGCCACACACAGCAGTTAAAATGCATCTCTGCACATCTAGAAGGTTTTTGCTGTTTGGTGCTCAACTGAATATACTTGACATATATTGTTAAAAAAAAATTAATTACATTATTGCCATAAAAATAAATTGCAATAAATTGAAACTATGATAAACAAGGACTACCTAAGTGTGTGTAAGTGTGTCAACTACCTACATTTAAAAATAATTATAACAAAGAACAAAACCTAACCTATATGTGTACTTAATTCACTGAGAACTTGTTTGCTGAACTCCACCTGATATCTAGCAATACAGCCATAGACTTGTAGATGCTGTGGGTTGATTAAAAAATCTTCCTATTGGTAAAATTGTAAATACATCATCCAAGCAATCTTGATGACAATCATTTTCATTCATTTCTAATATAATGGACTCAAATTCACTGCCTGTTCTAATTCCCATTCAGTAGAGCTTCAGCCATAGGTTACTCTAATGGAGCATACTGATTGAATGATATTTCGCAATGTATTTTATTTTGTAATTGAGTAACGTACCAAATAGAAACAGAATAAAGCTACTGGATAGCCCCTGTTGATATGTGGTGACTCGAGTCTCATCACATAGAAGTAATGATTTAAAATAATTCTGAAACCATGTAAAATGCATTATAGGGATGGTAGTTCACTAAGCACATATGATGGATCAACATTACAATGTGGTAGATCAGGTGTTGATGGTCAAGAAGCAGGTATACTTTGGGAACATAAAAATAAAGGGGCTGCATTTCAGGCTCATACAATCTTGATTACAAAACTACCATTTACTTGATAACATCTCTTTCTTAGGTTTTGTTGAGAGCCATCTTCTGGCTGGCAAGTGATGGTGTAATACATGGTTCAGCAGGTATGTTGGGCTGCAATGTCACCACTACTGTACTTCACTTGACACGAGAAGTATTGATTTACTCCATTTTTGGTGTTTAGCGGAAGTTAACAAAATTAGTCTAGGTTCATACCATCAAGATTACAATACAGTACAGGGTACTATATTATGATTATGACTCATTCCAGGTACAAGGTATACCTGAATTATGCTCCTAATCATAATATACAACTTAGGATTATCTGTTTTTGACAGTGATTAATTTTGTGCTAAATTATCTTGTAAAAGCCATTTCGTGTTACCACTGAAATTACTTATTAACTCAAGAAGGCACACACCAAGTTGGTATTCCAATAGGTAATTATAGAGAATGATGTGAAATACTGCATAAGACAATGTCATAGTGTTTGCTTCCCTGTATATTTACTATTAGTGGGCTTCTCACACATCCATTTCACTTTATGAAAAGGTACTAGATTTAAATTATGGTGATGGTTCACATGTTTTAAAACCCAAAAGCTTAAGTGTGCAAGGAAACAGAGAGTGAGCAGTAGTAGTACACACAATACAGTAACACAAGGAAAGAATGTGCAAGAAGTGTCCCAAAAATATCCCAGAAATTAGTAATACTGCACTGTAATTCACAATTACAAATTATTTATATACCACTACTTAAATTTTTTATTTAAAAATAATAATTAAATAGAAATTTTAAGTTTCACCAACTGGTATGTAAGTTGCCCATCCTTAAAGAATATAAACTAGGGAGGTGTGTCTTTTCAGAATGACAATCAAAATTATGTATGAATAAACTAATACAATAGCTACATTGATGCCTCAGAGTACCAATACACACACAAGAAACTGAGCCAATTACAGTACTGTATATGCTTATATCTTCCTTTTTTCAGTAATTTTTAACTGATCTTTAATTAAAAAACCAAAATTATTTCTAAAAACATCCAAATTAGAAAACAAGTCTATATAGTATAGGTCTACCATATTTCAGAAGAAAAAATTTCTTTGGCATTTGTTGCCTTTTATGGTGAGGAGTGCAACCTAAGAGATACAGTATAAAGCAATGTATACACAATACCCTCTTAAGCCATGTAAAGAAAATATGGTTCTTAAGACACAGCTACGGCACCTGCTGCTGGATCAATTCTTTCACCTCAAAAATAATATTAAGTCCTTGTTTACCATCAATTTGAGTTTCCCAGACTTGATTTTTGACTGAATTTGGAGGAAAATTATTCTGTATAAAATGGTGGACATTAAAGCTATTATACTGAACATGGGAGGGAGGGGGGGGGGGGTTATATTTATTAATCACTATAATACGAAGGTGACAGTAACGCATTTATATTGTACGTATTCAAGTATGTAAATTCAAAAGCCTCCAAATGTTTTTAATCAGTTTGATGAGAAATAACCAATAGTATCCAAGAATAAAAATTAAAGGTTTATAATCTCAGCTTGTACAATAAAACAAAATTTAAAAATTCTGCACTGCTTCTTGAGAATGAATTACCCAAGAACCATATATTTTTTTTTACATGGCCTAATCATGGTACAGTTTCACCACGTTCCATTTCCTTACAACAAAAGACCATCTTGCCTTCTCACTTGTTACAACTTCAAGCATCTCACATTTATTTAAATTACAGTATTTCCTTGTTAAAGAGTCTCATGGTAAACTGCCGAGACCTCTTGGGATCTTTATATAACATTGCATCGATATTTATATATATATATATACTATATATATATATTTATATATATTTATATACTGTACATAAAAATTGACAAATTTGCTATCTACATAACAATAACCGTAGATGAAATTAAATTCACATCATGGACATAGCAATTCTGATGAGTGACCAGTCTATGAGCCCCTGTGGTTCAAGTGCCAGACTTGAACAAAATTATCTACAGGGAAATGGAATAGCATTACCATTTCAAGACGGCAGCAGAAATGTGCATACAGATGGTTAATGCGAGCAGTGACGGACCCTTTCACACCCCAGTGGACGCTAGAAACAGATTTTATAAGCAATTATTTAATTAATTAAACATCCTGACCACATAATTCTTGAAAAGGAAAACATTCACCATATTTTCTACTATACCTTAAAGAACTTTTCTATACTGGAGTTCCATTATGATTGTTGAAGGCTTGAAGAGTCCCCATCTGAGACACGGCAGACATTATGTGAGTGAGGTGAACTTCTATGTTGTTCTGAAAGGCCACCTTATTGGACTCATCTAAAGAGCTTCGTATTTCATTAAGTGTCTCCTGTAGTGATGTTAGTTCAAAGGCACTGACTTCTGTTTCTGCAAGATTCTAAAAAGAAGGTAAAAGCTGCATTAATATATTGTACAACACTATCTACATGTCTACTTTCTCATTGTATTTATTTTTTCATTACTCAAATACAGGGAAAATGTACTTCTTTTCATTTAAATCCTTTAAGAATGTTTCTACTGTGAAGTGGAGCAGCCATGGACTATCTCCCCCAGGCAAAATTGTACTCTGAAGCTACAAATTCTTTTACTCAGTTCTCTGGCTTACCTCGGTCTTCTAATAAACACACAAACACTTTATTTACACTACAAACATTTCACCCTTCACATCTGGATTTTATATGAATACTCCATCTTTCACTGCTATCTAACCTTCATCTGTAGCATGAGTGAAGTGAGCTTGGTGATGAGGTCAAGGATGGCTGGGCTAGACACCTGTGGAGACCCACTTGAATGGTTGGTTACATCCACGATGGTGGCCGCTTCCTCGTAGCACCGTTCTCGTATCTGACTGGGCAGTAAGGTAGGACCCGACTGTTCAGGAGAAATCTGCCAAAAATTATGAGAGAAATTAATCATCCTGGTTATCTATCTAAATGGCACTGAACATTTAACTAGAAAACACAAAAACAAACATTAACCCCAATGTGGTTTAGAGAGTAGATTAACGTCCACTAAGGTAAAGGTCACCCAGGTTTAGAACGTATATCTAAATCTCTGAAAATTTTAATATCCTCGCACATATTCACCACTTCAGACAGGCAAATGTCCACCTCACCCTTCCCTACAGTATATTTTTCCAGACTTAATTACACCCCTCTCCACTGGCCCTCCTTCCATTACCATTAGAACAGACACACACAAACTCTTACCTCTTGGCAGAACTGTTGGACTGCGAGGAGGTGTTGATTCAGGTCACGGTTTAGCTTCTCAATCTCTAGAACTAATCCTGCATATTTACGTTGAAACTCTACATTCAACTCTTGACCGTAGCTTCGTTGCTTCTCTGCTTGCCCGTTCATGTCACGTAAGGCGCCTATTTTTTCCCGTTTTGCTCTAAGTATTTTTGAAAGTTGTACCTAAAAACCAATAAAATAATGCATCACACAGAGTTACCATAAAACCCTGTAAAAAAAAGCAGAAACATTGTTATACCATCATAAGAATCAACAATAAACCCACTTTGGTAATGTCTTATTTACCCTCAAACACACAATATCCCTGCATTGAAAATCTGATCAGTAATCTGGCCAAAAGGAAACAGTCACAAAGGCTACTATGAGGAGACAGCATGGGGTGGGTTAGGTTCAGGGCACTGTATTGTACTCTGTTCCTTGTAGTGAAAATGGGTCCCTTATAATGGTGTAAAAAGCCCCAGTCTAGGAATGGATTGAAAGGGGAGGTATATGTAGATGTCGATGGTAAACAGGACTGGTACACTTCAACACTCCCATCTTCCTTTGCCACTAGTGTCTAATTTTTCATGTTTTACTTCAATACTAAAATCTCCTTATGAAAACATTCTGTCTTCAGGATATTGTTTCATCTGTGTCCTTTTGTCAATCACTTCAGGTGTAGTAGGAATAGGAAAAGATAAAAGGAGATACAGGTGAAGGAGGAGCACAAAGCATAAGAACCTTAAGACTTACAATTTGTACGAGACATTTCACTGGGAAACCCCCAAGGGTATCATCCAATGAGATCTTGGTTGTCTTCAGAGGAGACTGTGCCAAGATGGGGTCGTTGGTAAGTGAGAGTGCTGGACTGTCGCCTCCCATACAGCCTGGTTCCAGCTTGGGTAGCAGTGGTCGAGGAGGGGTGACCATGCCCAAGGGAGGGCGTGGACGGAACTTCTGGGAGAAACTTGATAGAGGCATGATTTCCGCCACTTCACTTGACTAGAAGCAAAGGTATTATGTCACTATCACGACCAATACACATTCGCAATCACGAATAATAAAAGCTATAGTACTGTATTTATTTTCTATTTCTAAAAAGGGTTCAATTTTTCCATACACTAAAAATTTTCTACCATGCAGTGTGACAAACTATGCAACACCTACTCAATACTTAATAATTTTCTTGTATTTTCTATCTACAGTAAATATAAGCCTATATAGAATTAAGATGATGCCAATAACTTTCCTTTCTATACCATAATACTTAAGTTAACACTACTATGATGAACCAAATGACTACCAACAATTTCACTGCTTTGGTTTTGCATCAACAATATTGCATGTTGTCTGATATAGCAGTACTGTATTGGGTAAACTTTTGGAAGCATTCTTGTGGATGAAATGAAATGCTGGCATAGAATATTGTTCAGGACATACAGTATCGTAATAATAATATAGCAAAAAACATATTTCTTCCCATTTTGGAGGGAAGGAGGTTCATGGGGTAAGACAGCATTCATCATCTATGGTAATATTTCCTCACATTGCAGGATAATGTGCACAATCGTTAACCAGTATTACTATTCAATTATCCTTCCACATTTACCTCCCTGATGTAATCAAATGCTCCACAAGCAAACATCAGTCAATGTGAACCCATTATGTAAACCAACCTGTCTTTGTTAACCGTCCAGGACACAGAGGAAGAGTAGCTTACCAAAACTTCATAATCAGGGATGGAGTGTGTACCAATGCCATGGCGGTCAAACGTTATCCTGTAAGTATTGTCTGAAGTGTCTACGGCATCAATTACACCAGTGTATAATCCATTCTCTGGTTTTCTTATTCGAGCAGTAACCTGAGGGAAAGAAAACATGCAGTCAGTTTAAGAGTTTTAAGTCTCTTTAAAAGTGACTTCCCCCTAACAACATGGACCAGCCTTAGTGTCATGCACCAGTTTACAACACCTTACCTTCCTAACTCTCTCTTACTCTATGATCAAATTTAAGTCTTCTGTGCTGTACATCCAGAATACAAGTACAGTATAGTACAAAAGCCATGATGTCTCCAAATGTTTCAGTAATGATTACATCTCGCCTTAATCAAAATGTCTCACTTTTCCCATTCAGGGCAGAAGTGAATGTTTTTCTTTCCATATAACTTATCCTAAAGCTCAAAATGCATAATGAAATAAATACCTGATTTAATACAGCCTCCCTGCTTATTCTCATTGTTTTTTTTCTTCTCAAGTTATCAGAAATTAGAAGATGTTTTCCTGCAATACTTACCTTAGTACCGATGACCAGTTGCATGGGGATCTGATCAGGCAGTGGGAAGTCCTTCAATGTAGAGATGTCTGTTATCTTTCTCTGTTGTAATAACCGCAACACATGACGCTTCTTGTCTAAGGACTGACACTCCTCTTGGAAAAATGCCTGTGAATAAATACCCTCGTAACACTACACACATACAGAAAATGTTCATGAGCAAATGTCAAATCCAAGTGACACATCTAGCCCTAAAAAAATAAAACAAGATTAATTGCCCCTGAATTGGTTTAAAATAAGACTCATCAGTGGTCCTAAATGGATTAACAAAAAGGGTGGGGGGGGGGGGTAAAACTGATCAAAATACTGAAAATATGTGTCTGTGCAAGCCCCCACAAAAAGGACACAGTGGACAAAAGCTGATTGCTAATCTGAGGTTAAGTTCTGTATTGCCCGACTGTATCAGCGAAACATAAACAAACCCACAATAATGACCCACCTATCTATCACAATGTATACACACAATCAATAAATAATACCATATAAAACATATATTTGCCAACTCAAGGCGATAATAAAGGTGTTCTAAATTAATACATCATGGGAAACAACAGTTAGTGTATCTTCTCTCAAAATTAAATGATAAAACTGACAAATACTACAATTAAAGATGCTAACGATAAATTATGTACCTGAGAACAACGTCTTGGTTTACCCATCATGCGGCGGATCATCCCCCACTGTCGCCGTGTCAGTTTACGAGTCCGAAGTTCTGGAAATGCTTCTTTTAATACTATCTGGAAGTCATTCTCTCCTCCAAATAATGGTCTGGAAAATAAAATAATACCCTTTACCATAAGAAATAAGTAGGGCAAGTGAGACAAATGACAATCTAGTACTGATAAATCATATGAGTTGGGCATGTTGATACTAATGCATATTCAATCTTGTGTCATTTCTGCAGTGCCTCTCCCCTGGTGATGTGGCTAGGACAGAGGAACCACCGGGACACACTAACACTACGCAACATATTTCTTTTCCTCCCTCACCTTCTGCCTCACTCTCCCACTCACTCACTCACTCACTCACTCAGTCATCATAGCCCAACCTTTATATCTTGTATCCCTCAACAGCAGAATAAAGAACTGCATACTATTTGAATCTATACAATATAATGTTCTTGAATCACTTTACTTACTTATCTATATTAGAGTAAAACCACTCGAAGTAAACCCATTTGTGAGCCTGAGGAAGTTTGAGAAAATTCCGAAGCCTAACACCATTCTGTTGAGCCACCTTCTTGTCCGGGGTTGTGATTGTCTGCGGCTCCTGCAGGAATGGAAAAATGTTTCTTAATACAGGGTGCAGTACATGTTGTTAATCCTTCTTATTGTACCATTTAATAAACCCTCGTTTATAGTTCGCCGTCTACTTCCAGAGCAAACACAAGTTATGTCGCAAACCACTTTTACCTTTACAAGAAAAAAATTAGTTAATTTGTTTTTCTATTACTACTGTATTACCAATAGAAACATGAGAGCCTGATCTATGACAGTTTCGTCAGTATGTGAGTATAAAAATAAATTCAGTCCATTAAAGTATTATAACAAAAGAATCCAAATCTTTATACACATGGCCCATGGTCAAAGTGATCAAGGTTGAGTTTACTGTGGCAACTGAAACTGACATTTCAGAGGCAGTGGAAGTTAAGGTAAAGGATTGGTTAGGTTAGTTTTACATAGGGTCAGATGTCCTCATTGAAGCCAAACCTTGTAAGTTAAGGCTAAGTTAATGGAATGTGGAAAGGGAGTCAGTAAAGAAGGAGGATATAGTAAAGTATCCCTTTGATAAGCTTTTGTTATGATTGTAACAGGAAAAGGCTTGTACAATTTAAAAAAAGGAAGCCTTTGAATTTCTTAGGTTTGGGAATACACTGTAGTCACAAAATAAGCTTCCACTCTACATAACAAAATAACCTTTAAAAAATAAGGTCTCCCCTTTTTATATCACAGCTGGAGTAAATGTTAGTCAAAATATAATACATTACACATATAAAACACTCTAGAAAGCACTAACTTGAAGTTATTAATGTCAATGACCTGAAGGAGAATGTAGCTGAAAAAATTTAAATTACTTTGACAATGGTGGGCACATGTAAATGGGGTCAAAGTAGATATAGGTGAAGGAGAATGGGAGGGAGAAAGACTAGGAAGGAGATGAAATGATGCACAAGAAGTGAAGGTTATGGACATCCAGGAAGCAGTAGCATGCATGAATAAGCACATAGTATGGTATCACGTGACTTGAAGACTCACGGATGAAGCCGACTCACACGAAACAACTGCAGTAAACCAACTTTAGGGACATTGTTGTGGGACAGTTACCACAACACAACACATCATTTACACGAGTATAAAAAATGACAGAAGCACAATAAATGAAGGACAGTGAGTGTACGTGTATTTGCTCATTTTTTGCCACACTGAATTAAGAGAGAAAAGACTCCAATTGAGCTTTTATTTTCCAACATGCACATAAGTTTTTTAACCAATTATGATGTACGATGGCCCATCAGTTTTAACCGATTAATTTTTAGCATTCAGTAGCTAGTGAGTTATCCCCCTCCCCCCTACAGGTTGCATATCATCTTTAAGATTGTTTCTACCATCGGTAATGTAAATTCACTCCTACAGTAAATTTCACTTGCGTACTTTTATGAAAGCAGAGTCACTTACATTATCTGTTCAAGAATAATTTTCACATTTCAATACTAAATCTTCATAAGCTTCCTTCACACAAGTTTTGCATTATTCTGACTCTGTACTTAATTATTCCTTTGCAATGTACTGTATGTAAATTAATCTGAAAACATGTTACTATTTCATTTAAAAGTAGAGAACACATTACAATATCATTTTAGAATAAACATCGTACATAATCCAACACGACAAAATGTTAGAATTATCATGGCCTTCCCACCAAGACTGTCACATCAAAGACAATCGAATACAGGGACATGTATGGACCAATCCTTGTTAACACAGTTTCCTTCTTTCCTCATAGTTTGTGGAGAACTTCTTGGACAGTTTTGAGCAGCCCTTAACCCTGTTACCCCACAAGTATCATGCACATCGTTAGGCAATGATCATAGTGCTTACCAAGTTTCAAATCATTCCAAAATTTAACCTCTAATTGCAAACACAGCTTTTTAGTAAATCACAACACCTTTTGGTTACAGTTGGCCAAAGGGTAAAAATCTATAGCAATTTCTAGGCAATCCATCCATACAACTTCAAATTTTAAACAAATGGAAATAAGCTAATTTTAAAGAATCAGTTGGGGTGAGGGGGGTACATGCATCACACTGCTAGCATTCACTCTTAACGGCAGATCCTGGACATCTTTCATTAATGCCAGGTCACAAAATGGCCAAGATATAAATATTTAAGGAGTCTTTAGAATTCCAAAATCTATAAAAGACAAACTCATGTCAATACAGAAATTTAAAAATAGATATTGGTATGAAGATCCATCCAACAAACTATCAAGACAGAATAATCCAAAACCAACATGATTATTACCGTGGTCAAGACAGGAGGGTACTGGATCCCACTGAGGCCGTCACCCTGTAAACAAAATGTAAGTATCTATTGCCAATTTTGAGTCCTTGTGAAAGAGATAATTTGAATGTATAAACTTAATAACAAAATTTAATTATCCCCTAAACCTCTGACTTATAATCTCCAGCTATCACTTAAAATCATCTACCACTACCATGGTTCGTACTCTTTCTCCTCTCTGATAAAACATTACCACAAGCTCCTACGTCCATTTAACCTCTAGATTCTTCATCGATGATCCATAATTTATCATTTAAACATTCACACTATTCACCAAATAATAATTAAAAAGTTTTACCAACAGAGCTTTAAATTTTTCACATACTACATCACGCTGCTTTGAGTATATTTCCAGATAAACAATTTAAACCACTTTCAATGTTGGTGTTTTCATAACTAAGTTTACTGAACCACGATTACAAGTGTTCTACCTCCTTTACCACAACCCAGGCCAACCACTTTATGCAACACAATAAATATATTTCCCCAAACCAACCACAGAGACAAAAAGAGTCAGTGCAGAATCACACACCCAAGAATCCTCCATTACAAAACAAATGGTGAATTACATAGAGATCTTTACGATTCATTCCTCATTGAAGAATAGATTTTGTTTTTATTTGTTTTCAAACAATGTCAGCCCACGCAACAAATTAAAAGTAGTTTTCCAAAGCCTATATCTAACTGCCAACATCAACCCTAACCAGCACAAGTTATGTTCGAAGGACACCAGGAACACTGACAGTAATACTGTAATGTCTGTATGAGTAACTTTCTTACAACATTATCCTAGATTATGAGAATATTTATCTAAGAGGCTCAGCTTAATTCATGACAGATAATAATTAATTTTAAAAAAGTGTTTTTTGGACATCTAGCCATCGTGTGACCTGCAAGACTGTGATGTCATCTGGTGACCCACAGCAGCTAATACAACAGACCTTTAATCTGGTCCTATTTGTATCATGGACTGAACTAACCCCCCCTCCTCCCCCAATCTTAGAACACGGTTTCATTGTAATGTTCACTGTTCTGGGGGAAACTGCTATTAAATAAATCTTTTCGATAATGGTAGAAGGGCTACAAGTGATATTGCAGTCAAAGAAAAACACAAGCACAGCAGATGTATTAGTGCAAGTCATAAGATGTGAGGAGGCAAGTGTGCGTCAGATTGATATTATTCTTAGCTTGGGTTTGGCTGTCAACCATTTGAACCAATCTCATGACTCTAGAGGAGAAGGGCTACTGCCCATTCCCTAAATTCCAAGATTTCTTCTTCTGAGTTCCATCCTAAAAGAGTTTGTTTTCTCTTTCTAAGCTTCAACAATGTCAGGTAAGGTTTTCTTCACTTGTAATTGGATTTCCTTATGTTTTGGTAGGAGATGGACTAACTTGGGTCTTCCTTCCAGTGCTTCCGGGGTTGTACTGTACGTACATACTTCCAGCTCATCAATATACGTAGTTTTATACTCCATATATGAGATGATCACTTCTAACATCAAGGTTCTTGTCATTAAGTGAGTGAAATGGAGAGGAAGACAGAGATGGAAGGACTATGCAATGAATCAGTGAGGTCTAGAGGCATTACCTTGAATAATGCATGAAGAATCATTATGGAACATACAAAAGTCATTTTTACATGATGGCGATAACATAGATAGACAAGATAATTCAACTTATATAGTAATTCAATACGCAGCACTGAGGATCAACGTGGATGCTAAGATTCACTTTGTAAGAGCAAGTGAAGTATGTGCAGATATTTCACTTTTGTTGTCTTGGCCCTTTCCCATCACTTTCCACACTGTTTTGTACAACTCTCAATATCATCCTACCTCTTCTTTAAGGTTTTGGCCTACCCTTCCTTTCTGCATCCATTTCTTCACTGCTTTGTAATCTCACAGCCATAAGTCCCAACTTATGGGAGAGGGGACGAGGCAAGTGACCAAGAATCCTCTCCCAAACCTCACTTATATATTATACAGAAACTCTAAACTGAAAGATGATAAATATGGCCACATACACACACACACAACTAACACTTTCCCTAAACAGTAGACAAACTACCATTTTGCCCACTCTAATTATGTTTTACCTCAACTAACTGCCTCCCTCATCAATCATACAAGGTTTCCCTAAATATACAATACTTAAAATATTAATACACAGATGACCAGATCTATCATAGAATAATGAGAAGTGGTGTTTAGGATTGTCTTAAATGGATAAGCTTTAAAGAATATTCCCTACATGAGATTGATCAATACAACTATCAGTATATACTGTCTTGTATCATCACACCATGAAACAATACATTTACAGCCAGCCTTTTAATTTTTATCTTTAAATATGTACTTGTTCTCCTTCATTTGGTAACCTTAGATTATGACGAGATTTTGTTAATCCTAAACAATATATTTTTTAAGAACATGAAAGCAGTTCCCCACTACAAAGGGTCGATGCCTACGTGAGTGAAACCTTTCAAGCACAAGAGTGTACTGTACTAGTTAACGTACCAACTTAACCGGAGCAAGTGGAAGAGGCTGTGGGTTTGACTGCTTTTTGGGTGTGCCTCGGGGAGTCTTCTTGGGAGATTTGACTTGTGTTGGGGAACTCACCAAATCATCGTCAAAGTACAAACGATTCTTCTTTCTCATCCGAGCAGGCTGGAAGAAATATTTTACAGGAGATTCAATTATAACAGAACAATAAGGAGACTAAAGCACTTTGTGGAGGCAGAACTTCCAAATCATTCATGAAGATCTGCAAGCCACTAAAATTAAGCAAATTGCCACATTTATGAGCTAACAACAAATAGCAATATTTAAATGAAAAAATGACAAACACACACACACACACTTCCTTACCATGCCTCTGCGATTTAACTGAATGCTTGGTTCTTTGGAGGGGGATGGTCGGTCTTCCCCCACTCTATGTAGTCCAAGAGCAGATAGAGGAGAAAAATCCTGGAGGAGAAAGACTCGTGTAAAATTTCTTAGTGGTACTCTAAAACAAACTACATAATGTAAATTAACACCAGTCTACAAGTCTAACTGTGGCATCTCTTTATACATGACACTATGGTTAAAACAATACCGGGGTGTCTCAAGTTAAAAAAAGGCATGTTCACAACTTTCTGAATCAACACAAGACTAATTAGCTGGTTCATGGCATTTGTCAACCACAGCAAATAATAAAATAAGTTAATGTAGCCTATGACACTCACTAACAGCTTCACTAACCATACTACAGTACACTATAAAGTACAAAAATGTGAGTCATGCTTAAATAATCATCAAAATTTATTCCTCATGTCTTGCAAAATGATAAAAAAATATTCTATACAAGTGAAAAAATAATGATAAATGCTTAAAACACTGGAGGTTTGCTTTCTGACATAAGACAGGTGTTCTCCTTTACTTCACCGATACTTCATACAAGACATAACTTCAATAATGAAAGATTCAAATTCTGTTCTTCAAGTCAACCATTCATTAGCAACGGATGATAAAGAAATGAGCTTTAGGTGACCACATGGTAATGATGACAGTGGAGGGAACTGGAGTAGATTGGTCTTTAATTATTCTTTTAAGTTATATGAAAAATGTAAGAGAAGTTACCATTACAAAATGATAAATACAGTACTGAAAATTTAGTTTAAATGTTTAGTCTTGAGGGGCTATAATTATCAAAATTTTACACAGAAAGATATTAATAAAATATGCTGACAGTTAATTATCCAAGTCAAATATATAATCAATCCATGAACATTGCCATCACAAGTTGGAGATGGAAAGACATGTCCAGGTAGAGTCGTGGACAAAAGTTTGCTCCCCTTGGTGAAATTGAGTCACAGGAATGAGTCTCCGAACTGACTTACCCTGACTGTCATCTTTTGGGTTGATACTGCTTCAATTTGGGAGGGAGTGAACCTTTGACCTAGGGTGTATACTGACAAAAACAGTATGACTCCTCCAGGATGGATAAGGATAATACAAAACAAACTGTTCAAATAAAGATCAGTAATAACATACCTGTACTTGTACCTGCTGTGATTCCTGTGGCTGAGAAAAGGCTGAGGAGGAGGAAGAGGAAGAGGATGAAGAGAAGCCGCCATTTTTGAAGGTCAACAGCAGTTCTGCTTGCTGCTCAGCAGACTGACCTGGAGAACACACACTCATGAGATTATACATGGTATGATGCTTGATTAATTAAGCAGTCACAAAACAGCAAGGGACACATTTATGATCGCCTGGACATTGCCACAAAACCTATTATAAATTAGCTTTCATGCAGGAAATGTATTAATATTATACTGAAATTTTTTTGTGCAAGCAAACTTTGGATATAAGGGTACTTAACCACAGCTACAATGGTATTAAAAAGATTTATATTTCTGACCGCTATAAGTATTCTAAGAAATCATCTTTTACCAATTACACAACTATACAAAGTGACGATCCTATCCAACTTGGTCGACACATCAACAGAGAACGGGTGTTCTTTTGTTACAAGGGATTACAAGATAAAGTTGTTTGGTTTAGTTTTGACAAAGCACTGCTGACAGCCACTGACGTACTGTAGTAATGGGTAGAGTAACCAAGTACTGTACTGTATAAAAGGAGAACAGTGTGATGATATAAGACAAAAGGAAAAGACCAAATTTTTTAAAAATTTTGGTGAACAAAACCAACAAGTCTGACTGGGAAGATAACTCTAAAAGGACACATCCCAGAGACTTCTCATTGTTTGTTTTTATATTACATTAAAACACTTAATTTTTTTAAGTTCACAAATAAAACCTTATTAACACCTTCGCTGCATTTCCCACACTTGCCATTTTATCCTGGCTACTTCCAGACGATTTTATTCAGCTTAGAGTAATCTTTCGCAGCCAAAGGGTTAGACCCCAATATCCAATACTGAATACAGTCCTGAAGTATAGGTACTGTTAGGTAGTCACCCCACCTTAGATGCAGGCCACAAACCTGGATGTCACTGACACAGTAATGAACCACTTACTACATTCTACATTAAATTAACCAAAAGGGGAACATTAGCAGCTTTTCATAGTGTGGTGAATCACTTGCTCATATGAACCACTGAGTGCATATTCTATTAACCCAACTTAGCTTATGTGCCTCTGGGATGTGAAAAACCTTCGGAATATCTATTATACTAAATACAGTACAGTAAACCCTCGCACTTCTGGACCTCTCAGATCTGGATTTCAGTTGGTCCGGATGACGACTGGATGTGGCAAATTCACATCCGATCTCCCTCTGTGTCCGTATGCTACACTCACTCCCCAGCTGCTAAAATGCACCCTGTCAGCATCTCCCGCCACTACTCACCATGTGCCGTTTATAGAGCACACCGGTAGTACTGTACTACACTAATATAATTATTATTATTGTTATTAGTGTATTATTATTACTGCATTACATTTATTATTTAATACCATTATTATTGTTATTATCAATACAGTGCATGTACAATATTATGATTATTGTTAACACACCTTCATCACCTGGTTTATTTGTACATTTGCCACATCTGGATGCCCTCTCCCCCCAAATGTCCACAAGTGTGAGGGTTTACTGTACAGTATTATGATTCTAGAGTAGATGAGAAATTATCCTACTTATCTGCTATAAAAATTCCATTGAATTTATGTAATGTATTTTGGGGGTCGAAAATGAGGCTGGGAAACATAAGTAGTGCATTTTATCTATTTCTTATGGGAAAACTTGATTCTGGTAACGTTGAGGTTTATAAGAACATTAAGCTAAGCCTCGCTGTATACTATTTTACACCAAGTGTGGTTGAGTACTGGTCGGTGAGCAAGGATTAAGTCTCCTCACCTACACAGTACCGCTAAGGAAACTTTGCAGGACTGGAACCACTAACTTTTCTTTGTTGACATGTTTTGGCTTTTAACAATGTTAAATTAATTTTCAAGATAATATTTGCCTATTAAAAAAAAATAAAAAATTGGAGGCTGCAAAAATAGACTGAGCATATTTGGCTGGGGTAGTGCTTACAAAGTTATGGTACGCATAGCCTCAATTGTTATAAATTGTTTCAATTGTGGGAGCACAGAATCATCTTTGAATTTACTTACTCATGAGGCAGCAAGTGGTCCATTGCCTCATGTGCTTTGTATGTTCCACTGAATAATAACAAACGGTCATAGAACAAGGTATGTTTTTACCTGGAACTGACACTTTTCTGTGAGGTCTGTTTTTATTCATCAGGGCTCATGGACCATACAGGAGTGGCCTACATACTGTTTTCTTTGCTCTTCAACTGCATTTACATTTTGTGAATTACAAAGAAAAAATTAGTAACGATCAATTAAAAAAATAATAATAAAACCTCAGTTATTACTCAACATTATCCTGAAACATTAAGCTTTTTTGGGAGGGCTTCATTAGGTTTTGTTATTGCGCTGACAATCAGACAAAGCGTGGCGATAAATTTGAAATTCTCAGCGTGTCCCATAAACTCGAAACATATGAACAAATATTACATAAAACCCTTATCGTTAGGGTTTTAGGATAGTTAGGTTAAGTTGAGCTCATTCATGTTATAAGCTATTTGTGGCCACTTTTACTCATCCCCACAATACAGTACATACATTAATAGATACATATAGATAAAAAAAATAAGAAATAGATTTGGAGAAAGACTTAAAATTCATCATATTTAAACAATCTAACTTGTATATTTATTCTCATTTATAAAAAAAAATATTATGAGGAATATACAACCTGGTCTTCAAGAAATAAGAATAATTAATAAACTTGGCCAAAAACAGAGGAGGAACAACATTACTGGGTCACACTAAACTGTTCCTGAGTATCACCAACCAAGTACTAACCAATAGAATTAAATGTACTGCACTAACCCATACACCGACACAACTGACCTAAGCTAGCAATTGAGGTACAGTATTCACCACTCCCAAAATTCCTACCACCACTAGAACCAATATATTCAACACAATTATCCCTGAAGTTAAACACTAGCCTGTTAGCGACCTAAAACTAGACTCCTCTCTTAGTTAAAATTATCAAACACGTAATTAATAAGGTCACTCCATCCAGCTTCAGACAGACTTTGAGAACATTCCATTTTTACCATTAAAAATTTCGTATATACCCGAGAAGTTCCTGTTGAGGCTGATATATCCCCAGGAAACACTAGACCCGTGTGATAATATTGGGGATCTGCCGAGGAACAGTTTCAAGCTGGCGGTGAAAATTTTTGCATTTGAGTATTACGCCATTCGTGGAGGAGAGCGAAATGTAAACAATCAGCAGGACACATAGCTACTTTGACTACCTTATGTCTCCTACACACTATACACCACACTATGCTGTCTTCCCACGGCACCACGGTACTCTGGCCAACTCGCTACACTAGTTACCAACTACGGGAGAATTTGGAACACACGATTATCACCAAAATTACCCAATTCGCTTTCAAGAGTATCCGCCATATTATGTGGCTGCGGCTCCCGATGCATTATGGGAAAGGCGCGGTCGATCCGGTTCGGAAACCTCGCTCTTTCCTGCAACTTCTAATTATCTACGTTTACGAGCAATATTTATCTCGGAAATTTCATTTCAGTTCATTTAGTTGATAACAATACTCATAGGCTATCAGAACTTGGGAGAAGTGACAAAGTAAATAAAAATTATATTCATTGCAAAATTGGCCACGAGTCATCGTGAGGAATGCGTCGCCCTGCTGGACCGCCGCAGTTTCGATTCACATTTTATTCCAAAAGTATTTATTTTGACCTCTAATACCCTCTGTCATAAACCAATAGTAGTGGAGTTTACTTTGAAGCTACTTTTCCAACTGCTTTAAAGAACCTTCATTGTATACCGAGTACTATTTGGACGGCAAGAGATCCACTAATATCAAGGCCAGCCAGCCTGATAAGATACACTTGCTTCTAACCAAGGATGTTAAATGACTTAGTTATAAGATTACAAGCTACTATATCCGTGAGTCACTGTACACTTGCGTGGGTGCAGTACAGGAGGCAAGTCATACCCTATATCCAGAAAACAACGTGCGGTTTTTTCTATAAATAACTCGGATGGCACTTGCTTAGTGAATGTAGTTGTGCACATCTAGTAGCCAAGTGTAGTCTGTTAGGCGGTCAGTAAACAGGCTGTATCACCATGACTGAAACATATAATTCCTATTTTATGTATTTTACTTGAAGCTTGGGGGCTGGGTGTTACTTCCAGGTTCTCACTGCATTTATAAAATTTAACGATTGGCGCGATTATCTTCTAGTCAGCTTCTTCTGCTATCAATGTTTTAGTGTGTAGTTTTGTGCAGTGTGAAATATAATTCCCAGCGATAAAACATATTAAAGCTCAAAAGACAATGAAAAAATTCAAGCCTTTAAAATAATTGAAGTAATGACGAAGAAGCCCGCAGCCGAAGTGAAGCCAACAGGTGCATGTGTACAGTACACCTACGAGTACATTAACCCCTTCGTTCCTCTTAAACATAATGCCATGGGAAAGGGACAGCGAAAATATATTCGTCCATAATGAATAAAATAATCGTATAGATTGTAATTACGCTCATGAAACTTTATTGAAATAATTTAAGCAATTCAACGATTCATCGCCCTCATATATCTATACTAGAAAACCTCTGGTGGTTATATAAACGAGTAGCGCGTATTACTGCTCTTTATACCACCTAGTTTACACCCAGTATATTTATTTTGTATTATCAGACGATCAAACTAAAGACAACTCGGTGAAGACGTCCAAGTGCGAGGTGAACGTCCTGTAGTTATGTTGCTAACTAGGGGTTTCATTGAAATTCCTCGGTCTGTTATAAATAAAATATCTCCCCTATATTGCTCTCACACTTAAGCTTGTGTTCGTTTCGTGAATTAAATAGGAATCGTTCGGGGAAAACCTCACATTAAGTAAATAATCACTTAATATATACGGTGTGTACAATAATGAATTACCATATCAACGTTAAGGATTGCTGGCTGACCTTCTGTATACTGATAGTACCGGCAGGTGATAATACTTTCGAGAGCTCAATCAGGACCTTTAAATGAGTGTATGTTAAATTATCCCTCAACTGGTGATATGAGATATATGTATCATAATCAACACTATACAAAGATTACTACCAAACCGACGTCAAAGTTTAGTTCATTTTCTACTGTAGCTAAAACTATATAAACGATCTCTTTTATCATCAGTTAAACTGATGGGTGGCGAAGAGTTCATATTTAAGAGAAGCTGTTAGGATTTGTTTTTCAGTCTTTCTTGTAATTATTTGTCTTTTTCCTGTATTTCCAAAAATCGCGATCGTGTGCCTTTTCTGCAAGCCTATCGCTCTCGAACTCCACCTTTGGCGTCGGCGGCGAATCCACGATTTTAGGTTAAGGGGGGAGGAGAAAGAGGGAGGGGAGAGTTATTATTTTGACACGTATTATATCAACACAAATACACTCATAGTTCAGACTCAGAGTAAGTTGGAATTTGTACTCTTCGAATTAACTGAAGATTAGCTCCCAGCTTATTTCACCTGATAAGTAAACACCCTAACACTAACCAACTATAACCTAATATAACAAAACCTGACCTAACCTCATACGTATAGCATTAGGGTGTTCAATCCTCTGATGAAATAAGCTGGAGGAGGGCTAATCTTCAGGTAATCCCCAATTACGTCTACAGCGACTCTTAATATACAGTACAACTACGCTATATATTCCTTAAGTTTGTCTTCAAATGGACACTGACAAATACATTTGCACATTACACTTACAGTGCGTATTTTAACTTGAAGTGATCATAGCGTGCAGAATCTTTCAAAATGTTTTGATAATTTTAAGGGGTGGTTTACATTAAGTAAAAATATTTTCAAGGGCGATGGTTTAAGTCTGTACATTCTTCAAAGGACGTTGGTTTAAACTCATGTTTCACGATAGAGGTTTTAGTTATAGTCTTTTAATGACGATTAAAACTATGATATTTTAATGACGATGGTTGAAGCTATACACTTTAAGGACGCTGGTTTAAGATATAAACAAGCTGGAAACTTTTAAGGGCGGTGTCTAACTTATACATTGGCAAGAGGTGGCTTAACATTAGTTTATAAATATCTCAGAAGTCATTACTCAGTCGAGTGTTCATACCTGGAGCTAGTAGATGCCCGCCCCACCCAAGGTATGTGTACCTTGGCCCCACCGGGTCCGGGGGTCACAGCTTTAGGTCGAAGAAGCCACGGGTTCAGAAAACTGAGCAAACTTTTATGGGGAGTTGTGAACTCTTGGAACAATCTGCAAGAGCGTTGTGGCGGTACCGAGTGTGAACTCATTCGACCAGACTTGACTAACACTGCCGCAGGCAGATAAATTCTGGAGCCAGTACATGTCCAGTATTTGCCAACAGTGAGTAACAGATTCAGAAACGTGACCGATCGCACGGACGGTTTAGTGGCGAAGAGGACGTTTTAATCTAAAATCTGTTATTGTTGATGGTCTAAGCTATAATTATTAAGGAGTTAAATCATCGTCTTTTCAGGGTGAAATAATAAATATTATACAACAATGAAATTAACTAATAGGAATACTGAGAATCAATCTTAATAGCTATCTTAAATACTGTGAATCTCCTTATGCGTCAATGATAATATATCAATATCAATATTTTATTAAATTTCGTACTAGCATCAGCAGGGTCAAAATGGTTCGGAGGCAAAATATTTATTTTGTTGATCTTTAGTTATTTTTTTTTGTATTTGGCTCTTTCTGTTGGTATTTAAAGTATGTATTGTGTACTGATGACTAAAAGTTAAAGTCTAGTTAAGAGGTATCAATATATAAATGCTGGCAATCAAGGTCACACGAGATAAAAAAGTAAACGCTGTAGACAACTGATAAAAACACGCCATCTTACACCACTCAAGGTTGACGCCAGATATTACAACTTAACTTCCTCGATATTTTAATTACATATTAATGACATTATTAATTACGATACAGTTCATCTTTACGACAGAGGCTGATTCCTACTGGGGTTCAATATAAAAATGACTACAACTTTGGTATAATACGCCAGTTTTATTTTGACACTCGTCTCCACACGGCTGGTAATGGTGAACTGCGCCAGCCATTTTTTTTGTGCTTCACACACTCGTGCCGACAAACAGAGCTTCATTTATCACAATAACATGTGTACTACAGCGTTCTTGTGCCTATATTTTTTTCCTCTCGTGATAGATAAGTATGTGAAATTAATACAAATAACAACTGATCGAGTGATAATTATTGAACCTGTCTGATAGACAAGAGGGCATTGGTGTAATTTTAAAGAAAGAAGCTCAAACTCCAAGGTTAACCTCCATCACAGGTGTTTGTGAAGACTTATGTTGATGAATCTTAGTATTTAGCAAAGTTCAGTAAATCATCCAAAATGTAAGCCTGAAAGCTTCATTCTACAGTTCATTAATTTACTGTAATACTTGCTATGTAAGTGTTCTATATACTTGAGCACTACGGTAATTACCAGTTCCATTCCGATTTCAGGGTAGAAAACACTCTGCAAAAGACTTGCCTTGTTAACATAAGGACCAAATGAGACAAAACTACAACCTTTCCACAGAGCATGAAGCCCTCAAATCCCCTTAAGGCAGAGTTCACACCCTCACTAAGGATCTATCCAACTCATCCAGGCCAGTAGTAAATGATCAAAGCAGCAGTTAACAAGTAATGACCTCATCTCAAATATAAAGGATCTATAATACTTATATCCTTGAAAAGCATTGCCAAGTCAAAGACAAAAGATGCTTTAACCAGTCTAGCTAAATCCTACTTGTAAGCTCCCAAGATTGAATGACTTTTAAAGTTGTAGTTCAACAGCTTATCCTTTACATGGGCAGATGGTTCTTGCCACAAATGTAGAACTGTCTCATTAGAGTGGAAGTAACTTTCAAGGTCGAGAAGGCTCACAATTCTCAAGATAATGTACAATATTTCCACCTCTAACTTATACTGTATCACCCTCCCTACAGCAGGAAGACGACCAAAAGCTTTAACTGTCACAACACACTTTCACTAAACTAAATATATTGGTTTGAGACTAACCAATTGCTAACGTATGAAGGCACAACCACTTCTCCCATTTTATTGTTTCAGAGCACCAAAAGTTAGCTTGGACACATTAGTTTGTACAGGCACACAGGACACCACCACCCACACACTTCAGTGCAGATACAGCTGGCCCCTGACAGTTTGTTTCAGAGAATAATTTTCCCGAGTTAAAATATCCTCGTATTAATCAATCTTTTAATACAAAATAAATATGACTACTGTACCCGCTTCTCTAAAATCTATTTACTCACACAGAAGGGAAAAAGGTTTGTTAAATTTCTTAAGGAAATCTAAAACTTTTAATCAAAACTTCCGTATTTACCAAACATGAATTACTTAATACAAGTTATGATCTTACACATGTTTCCTAAGATACTGCATTACTGATGGTGGGCTACACAATGTTAGTATGATCTTAGGGACACTGATGATGTTTTTAAGTATTAATTTCTTCTTTGTTCATGAAATAAAGGAACAGCAACAATAATACATGTTAGGTGAAGATTAATGAATCAAATAATAAGATAACACATAAAACAAGAGAAACCTTCATTACACTTACTGGATATTTTTACTCCTTGCCCATTGGCTTATAGGTCATCAAATACAAGCTTGGGATATCATATTCCTCATTTAATCATCAACCTAATCCAATTCCTAGTTACACAAAGAATAACAAAATGTAATCAAAGTCAAATAAATAGATTTACAGGAAACTAAAGGAGGAGACAAGGACAAGATAACAAATGAACAGAACTGAAACAAAATAAATAAGTAACTAAGAAACTAACCAAAATGCTCCTTCCCACTTACCAATCAGCTATTTACTATCTGTTCCATGGTGTTCTTCAAGTTCTAAGCATTCTACTGTCGATGGAACTTCCCTTAAAGGGGGAGCTATACACCTAACTCTCCTCTTATTATGCAACTAATTATCTCAATGAATCCAGATGAAGCAATGTAACTTAAAACATATAATCCGAATAACTTCTTCATCAATTCATCTTGGTGTCCACAAAACTGGGTAACAGCTTGGTGTCTAAAAACCATTCATCAACTCATCATGGTGTCTACAAACTTGGATAAGCTTACATACATGTTTCACATGAGATTATATAAGAAAATGTACTTTTGTTGATTAATCAACTCTGTGGTGAATTAAGCCAATCAGAAAGTTTCTTTCTTCGGTAAAATTTTCCTGATGAGGATTATTGAGGCTATCTTTTCATACAGAAAACATTTAGTGTTACCAAAGATGAAAAATCCTTTCTTCAATGAAAAGGATCCTAATAATCCACCAGGGTAGTTTACAGTAACCAAGGCACAGGATCTGGGCCAGAGTGGGCCACAGCAACTCGGCTGAGCATGGGTGCCGGGGACAGTGTCACAGAATGAGCGTGAGGTACTATGTCAATTACTATTCCTTGCATCAATTCGTACATCCTGTCCAGCCAATCCACCCAGCCATGTTCACTTCTCCTGAAACTAGCCATGTTTGGAGCTCCAATGCCTGAAAAGTTCTGAATCATACTGTAAATTGGGGCACTGTGCCAAGAGAGCCAAGGGATCTTCCAAGGGTTGGAGTACACCCAGTCCTCCTTTTGATCACTTGCATGAGATTCCATGGAAGTCAGGTCCAGGTTAGGAAGATGTAAGGGAATGAAATTTACGTCAACCTGACCAATCCTTCGACCGTGGCTTGAAGGTGGCCAATAAGGTCCCGTTGTAAAGCTCAAGCGTACATCCGAAGGATCCAAGTCCGAGTCATCCGGTTCACAACAAACATTGGGATCCTTTGTTCGCGGACGACAGTTCTGGTCTACCCTAGATGACTGACAAGACCGACAATTCTTGTGTCCACTACTGTGTTGCCGATGCTGCTGCTGCTGATGTTGTTGTTGTGTACTCGGTGAAGACATGGCCAGTAAGATGGATGTGGTCAGTGTTGTAATAGCCCGGGAGGGGAGACCTGACAGGCTCATATTCCTCTCTTCATCATCATCCAAACTAGTTTCCATATTTCCTGCAATTGAGAATAAAAATACTATATCCCCTGTAAGAATATTACATTCATTATTAAAGAGTTTAAAGGTTAAAAGGGATAAGCTAATCAATGTATTATTCTTGAAAAGAGAGACAGTGTGTTTTTTATACCCTCAGAGACTGTCTTGAACTCTCATTCTCAACTGATATCAATTATTCCATCTCCAGCAATGCTTCTCAAACTATTTCCCTAAACAAAAGTGAAAGGAAAACGGTGAGAAAAAGGAGACCGGGTAAAGGAAAAATGCCCATTATTTTCAGTACAATTTAATATATATGAAATCAACCAACCTGTCATGAAGCTTAGGGAGTCTGCCACTTGAACTGAATGACCCAACTCTGTCACATCCTTCAGGTATGGAGTCACAGTCTCATTGGATGACGATACATCATATGTCAAGTGATTCATCATTGTTGCCATGTGCTGACTACATTCTTGGGCCAAAATTGTACCTGCAACAATACTCACAACAGCAGCAGTGTATCCAACCATGCAAACAGCAAACACGTGACTCATCTGCAAATACATTCAGGAGGTGGGTGGGTGTTATACTGCTCTAAGAATCCCCGTAAATAGCTCCTCACATACTAAAAAAAAAACATTGGACTACACAATCCACTTCCTTCTCAAATGTACTGTACAGTGTTAGTCAAATTAATGGAATTTATTAAATCATCATTTATCAAGTACAGGTATACAACACATTGAATGTTAGGAAGTGAAGGGAAATTCTATGCAGTGATACACAATTATCATAATCTCCTTGGTGAGTCATAAGACAGTTATTTATTTAGCCTGGATTAAGTAAGAGACTGGTACACTTTGAGAGCACTAACCAAGTTCAAAAGAGGAGTGCAGGAGGCAGGAAGCGACTGGGTCAGTGACAGCAGATCCGAATATGTGAAGTAACCTCGTCTTTCTCCCTCACGCCATGCTACCTCACCCTCAACACGTTTAAATGCACACAGGAATGAATCTGCATCAACAAAAAGGTTCCAATCCTGAAGAGAAATGCAAGTCAAGTTATCAATGATCAAGCAGGAGCAATGAAAACAGTATAATTTCTCTAATTAATTCAGTGTTTTACATAGGTGAATAAAAAATCCAAAATCATTATATACATACATGTACAGTGTAATATGAAACATGCAAAAAAAATTCTACCCGTGTGATAAAGGTAACGAACTTATATTTCAAATAAGTATATTTGTATCCAATCTTTGTAAGCAACAAAACAATCACAGAAAATTCAATATCAGTTACTCAAGTTAATATGTGGATTAAGATACTTCATTGACAAACAAAAGTGCAACAGTTAGGGATTTTCTTAGTGTCCTCAAGGTTAGCCAGTCCAGGTGATGATAGGTACTTTAGCTAAACATTAAAACACCCCACCTTGGATTTTTAGTGTTAAATAAGAAAACAATGATTAATAAAACAAACCTTCGAGAAAAAGTCTATACTGAATATTAACAGAAAGCACAAATTGTTCATGATGTTGGAGGAAGCTGATCATTATGCAGTACATAACAAGCAAGAGAGGTAGGAACTGTAAAAGTTAATGGTCATAAAAAATCTGTATTACCGTAAATGCTTCTGGAAGTGTTTGCTATCTGAAGAGAAATACTTACAATGGCAACTAGGAACTCTTTCTCTGCTTGGTTGAGGTCACTAAGAGAGATCGCAGCAGACGTGGCCCATTCATCGTTAAACACCTCATCTTCCTCTCCATCATCATACAGGTATTTGCTTGCCACCACCTAAAAAAGTCATTATTTTCTACTGAACACTTGAGATGATTGGTAGTTTTGACAGCATACATTCTATTCAAGCTCCTCACATCGGCCTTTCCAATAATTTGAGGAGGAACACAAATAATACTCACATACAGTATTTGGTACTGACTATCTCCACATCCTGCAGTGTTGAAAGCAAAACACCATCTTTATATTCTTTTACTCTATACAGTACAGTTACTTCCAAAAAATGAAGCAAGAGTGGCAAACGTTGACAAATGATCAATATCAACATTGGTACAGTAATAGTGTGTTGATTGCTTTAGATGTACAGTATAGAATTAAACTGTACTAACAAGCTATTAAATTTTCTGAGACTAATATTTTACTTAAAATCATGAAGACTGAGATTTTGTACGACTAGAGACTGACCATTGTAACATAGACATAAAAAAGCTTACTGAGCCTTTGACTTATATGGCGACTCGGGAGAACTTAAAGCCCTGTGACTTACCATAGCGACCAGGAAGACTTGAGATGGCGAGGTATTGGCTAAATACTCCGGGTTGTGAGAGCGCAGGCGGTCCAGGTACATCAACGCAAGAATGAGCGAGCATGGAGTCACACAAGCATCATAACACATGGAGGAAGCATATCGTAAGTCCAGTTTTTCCAGCCCATCTTGACGGCACAGTTCACTGAACCTTTCGACAGACAAGCCTGGTATGGACAAATTGTACATATTAGAGTAGTTATCAAAACTTAATATTGTACCATAACTTGACTCCAAAGACACAATGTACAGTATGTCACTAAATACTGTACCTAACCACAAGATAGTGTAAATTTCTTTGTCCTGAAATTTAAAACACTTTATGGATTGTTGCAAAACTGTGCTGTACTCCCCCCTGTACATGTAAAAATCCAAACCCTGTTAGTTATGTAATATATACTGTACATCACAACTTAAAGCTTCAACTGATAATGAGTCCAGCACAGTAATGCACTACACAAATTCATGAAGTATTCTGGTTAAAGTTGTTTACGTACCCGGTACTATAAATGATGAAAAATATGAAAAAGAAATTACCTTTTTTGAAAGATAACAATAAGGAATCTATGAGATCATTAAACCAACAAATGATTCTGTGAAACAAAAAAGCCAAATATACTAACTTGTGAAGGGCAATGAGGGACGGTCTGTTGCTGGTAGTCGGCCATAGTAGAGTGATTTACGGATGCGCTCCGCATATTCCACATACTCTGGCAGGAACTGTGAAAAGTGACAATAAATATGAGCGTAAATAATGTTGTGTAATCTTAGACACAATTTAATATTCATCTTTACAACCAATGACAGCTGTTCAACACACCATGAACACAAGCTTTAAAATCCAACTTTTTGGTCCACTTGTCACACTGTAAGACAGGATGTACTGTATTTGGGACAGGAAATGTGATAACACATCAACAACACCAGCACTAGTGAGGGGTAATACCTGACTGTGAGGCTGTGGAACACTATACTGCACCGTACTTGGAAAATATGAGGACCGATGAAAATTATATTATCAAATAAGAAATGGGGTATTGTACTGTAATTTTAATAAGCCACTGTAAATATATTCTGATAACTGACTGAGGATTGAGGTGATATTCTAGTCTATACTAAACTGTAAACACATCTGTTACGACACATTTTATGACCAAGAGACAAAAGTAAAAAATTCAACTGGGTAAGTGCGGCTTAGAATTGTTTTATACCTCACATATATTAGTACAGTATATATTATTTCATCTTATTCCTCAAAGGAGTTGGTAACTAGCAAGAATTCCGTTCAGAGTTGGCAACACCGTTCATAGCATCAGCTCTTGTAGTGGAGGTCATGGCCACAATACATTGGTGTGAATCTGTTGTCTTGCTACAAATTTTGTTGAGGATTATAGCAAGTACAGTAAACACCCTGAGTTCTGGACACCTGGGTAACAACACGTCCGAATAACAACACAAATCTTGTAAAAAATATTAAAAATTCAAAAAACTTTCTTGGTCTTGCAGGTCAGTGTTATTGTTGTTGTGAGATACAGCCTGGACCATATGGTCCTGCCAGCCCAGCCATCATCACAACAATACTCATTGTTAAATTAACCTATAATTCAACCCAAGCTTTTGAGAAATACTAAGTATAATCCTTGACATAATTTGGAGCAAGACAACACTAATGCGTCTCGGCCGTGACCACAACAGCATTTCATTTGAAAATAAACAATTTAACATAATATAAAATAATCAATGTAACAATCAGCTTATCTATTATAGAAAAAATAATTACAATACAGTAGTTATGGTGCAAAAGAAATCAAACTACAGTACTGTATTACTGTCCACTGAAAACACAAGTTTGAATAAATATTCGGTAAAATTGCAGATTAAGGCAACCAAAGAATCTGATAAAAAAAATTCTGATGTTTTTTTATGCAACTGGCACAAATCTGACATTCGTTTTTATCACAAATCACTCGTTTTGAAATTAGCCCCCCCCCCTCCATAATAGTTCTATCGATTGCGTGTTCTGAATTCCCGGTACTCTGTGCTTGCTAACTTATACCATATAACCAAACTAAATCTTACTTAAATCCCTAGCCAGGGGCTCCGACCCTGTAATAACCCTAGAGTTGTGTGGTCAGCCTCCACGAGAATATAAATAGCCGTTACAGTATTTCTTGCCTTACTCCGAGTCAGGAAACAATGCATCGTGGGTTCCTGTTCTCTAAAATTTCCTTCTTTTTAGAATGAAATAATACAATAAACTTCCAATAATCAAAATCGCACCCAGCACATAATGGCTCCATGTTGCAACTGATTAAAAATGTCCCGCTCCCACACCCTAGCACCCCCGCCAAATATTGAATGCTAATTGGTTGAATCAAATGTTGAGATTTTTTATTGGATTTGATTGGCTGCGCCCCCCCCCACCTAGATTTGACTGGCTGTTCCCCCCCCCCAATTTGATTGGCAGCCGGCCCCGGCACATACGCGGAAGGTAAGCAAACGTACGAACACACAATTTGAGCAACAGCCTAGGGGCAACAGGTGCTCTGATTTTACTCTTTTTAAAATTCAATAACTTCCTTAGTATCAATTTGTGACATTAGTGTAACATAAGAAAATGATCATAGAAAAAATAGTTCTATCGATTGAGTGTTGTGAATTTCCGGAATTCTGTGGTTGCTGTAAACTGCAATATTACCAAATATTCTAGGACAGACTAATACAGTTTGTGTGTCAATTGTAATACAAACAGTAGTAAGAATATTTAGGCAATTTCATAATAAAATTTAAGATAATAAAAATGAGCCTCACATTTATAATTTTATTTTATTATTTTCGTTTTTTTTTAATTACTCAACTGTTTCTCATTGGCATCATAGTCCACAAGTATGAATTAAGGTTTCATTACTGTACATCGTCTTGTAGTCTTTCACAACCTGTACTGGTTTTTTATACTGTACCTGTCGTGTTATGTGCTACACTGAATATAATTAATACAATACTGTAAATTGAGTCTCAGAAGTGCTAAATAACCTTCATACTACAATAATGACTTAAACTGATAAAAAGAAGTCCTACATTACCATCACAGTCAGCAATACCTTATGTAAGTCTTCTACATGCAGATGATCACCAAACAGAGAGTTACCATACAATTGCTCATTCTAACATACATAAGACATAAATATACTAAAATTCTTTGACATTAGTGTATAACCTACCCCAAACAACCCAAGGATGTGTTTATTTCATTGTTTGGTGTAAGTTTCTCTGGCCATGCGGAGTAACGGGTGGAGATGTACACACAACTACAACACACAGTCTTTAGATGCTAATTAATTATCTACGACATGTATGCTGCCTTCGTACAGAGAACTATTAGTAAGTTACCTTTGAAAATTGAGAAGAGCTTAGTTTATCCGGTGTTTTAGGTGTCTTCATGATGCCTTCCCCACCCTGCGCATTTATCCGTCTCGGGGTGCTCACACTCGCACTGTTTACCTCACTCAACATTCCTTCAGCTCCATCTATAAATTTCTTACTCGTAAAATAACAACATATAGACAAATACAATTACTCGTGTTACATAGTTAAATAGAGTGGATGAATATTTTTATTTCTTTTCAAGACCTCATAATATGTAATTTTGTTCACTTTCTAATTCGAAATTTCATCACAAAATATATCAGTACGTTTTAAAGTTGTATAACAATATAATGGTAGCATTAAATTCATTCTAAATTGTTAGTCTAATGGTCAATGGGTGAAAAAATACTAATACTCCCATCACAACAGCTGCACTCGTAAATCTTGTATAACATGTAACATTATATGCTATTTACCTTTTGAATTTAATTTAAATACAATACACTTTCAGTGAGTTTAATACATTATTTAATGCGCATTGATGATAAAACATAAGTATTATGTATCTTGAGTTCCAATTTCCTGATAACGTGAAGTAAGGTGTGTTGTGCAGCTCACTCAGATAAAACATCTAAATTCAGATTAAACTGATTTTTTCTGATTTTTAATATTACAATTATTCCGGACACATACAGCCGACATATTATCCTAATATTTAAAAAAATATTATCATTAACCTTGAAGGTCTTTGAATACTAGTTTTCTTTATCTTAGTTAATATTTTAATGTCTATAAACAAACACAATGTTTAGGAGCAAAAAAGTTAAATCCAGGCTTAATTTATTAAAGGAATGTATCCTCAGGCAGTTTTAAACATATCCTTCTTATCATGGTGACCTCAAAACTTTACTAAAAAAAAAGCAAAACTATTTACTGAGAAAAAAAGAGGAAAATCTTAGGAAATATCTTAAATCTAAAGCCGAATTCTGAATTAGATCCGAATTTTCTATCTACCAGTTAATTTCTACATAAATATATTAAAATTCCACCCATATGTAATATTTTAAATTAAGCAGTAAAGTTATATATTTAAACATACGTCAAACAGCTTCATATAAAGTTGTATTTGATGTAAATGTTTCTTGGTTCAAGGAAGGCCGCCAGGAGGCTGCAGGACGGTCGTGATGGCTCTGCAGAAAAACATTATATGGATGGGTAGGATTAACACTATGCTGTTCCCTTAGTACTCATATAGATCATTTGCTTTCATTGTTATATTAACTAGATTTATATAATGTGTGAAATATGTGATATGATCACTTGTCCTCTTTAAACCATCATTGTTTACAAATTTTGTCTCATCAGCTGATTTTGGTACACAATCCCGGCTTTCATTATTAGTAACCGTGTAACAACATTTATATCAGTGGTGATGAATAAACGGTAAAGTTATTCTGGAAACACCGGCAAACAATTTCGGCATGAAAAATAATGCAGTTTTTCATGCTTATTACATTGGTGATTACTGAGTTTGGGGAAATTTTTAATTAAGTAGGTATGACACTTCCTTTCCTGTCAATTTTGGTCACACCAAAGGTAGGCAAGGACTTCGAAGCAGAGGGGAAATGTGGAATAAAATTCCTAACAATCGGGTCATTTTTCTCATCTATTATGTATTTATTCTGCAGACGCTGGGTTACCATTTAGGCTCATAAGCTGGTGTATGTTGAGTAATACCCAGATAAAGGCAATACATCCAGTTATATCACAAGAAACTGTTAGAATGTTTCCAGTTATTGGAGGCGAAGCTGAGCCGTAATTAATATTCTTCTAGGATGTGGTCTTGGTGTGCGGGCCGGAGCTTTATCTGCAGTACAGCAGCGCTACTCATCATCTGATGCAAGATTCTTGACCAATCCCAACCTCTCTGCTGTTAAGAGAGGGCGTGGAGGACGTTCTTCCTTCTCTGGTAATGTGGCAACTGTATTTGGTGCTTCAGGCTTTCTAGGACGCTATGTGTGCAACCGCCTTGGGAAGACTGGAACACAGGTAAGACTCCCATATGCCACATCCTCAGTCTTGTGGAATGTTTCTGTGTCAGGCTTTGTAAAGTGTGTGGAACAATTTACATGTCCTGGACAAGTGACTTATAATTTACTTGCCCCGACAAATTTTTTAAATAATTTGCTTGCTCTGGTTATTTTGTGGGAAAAATTAAATAAACATCTTAAAAAACGTTCACATTTATTGTGTGCATCAACTCTCAGATCGCTTATGCTTTCAGGCTCATAATTGATATATGATGCTCTCTGCTTAGATGCATTTATAAGCCACCATAGTTTAGCCTTAAAAAGCTCAGAGACGTCGGGTAAAAACAGGTGGTTTCTGTGGCTTAGGTTGTCTAAATTTTACTCTCGTTTCTCCCAAGATTATTATCCCCTACCGTGGCGACCACTATGATGTGCTGCGGCTGAAGCTGGTGGGGGACTTGGGCCAGGTGCTCTTCATGCCTTACCACCTGTGTGATGAAGATGCCATACGAAAGGCCGTCAAGCATTCCAATATTGTCATAAATTTAGTTGGACGAGATTGGGAAACCATGAATTTTTCCTTTGAACAAGTAAGTCGTGTGATGTCTCAAAGTTCACAAAAAAAATTTCATCACTGTATGGTATATTTTAAACAATTAAACCTTGTTATCTTTGAAATACTTAGTCTAATCTATGGCATTGCATAAAACTAAAAAAGTGATATGATGCAGAATTAAATTAGGGAGAGAACAGTACATGGAAGGATTATTGGGGAGCTGGGAAGGCTAATCAGTGTCTATTATTTAGCTCGGGTATAACTCCCTATCAACAAATGCAGTCTAAGAATTTCAAGACCAGAACATCGTCTTTTTTCAGTAAGCTAAAACCTGTGTGATTACTGGTATGTATATTAAAGAATTTTATTGAATAGGTTAATGTGGAAGGTGCTCAACGCTTAGCCCAAATCAGTAAGGAGATGGGGGTCGAGAGGTTCATCCACTTGTCTGCACTAAACTCCAATGTTGAGCATGAGGTAAGGATTAAAAAACAAGTGTCATTGTCTGAAGTAGCTTTATATTCAGTCATCATAATCACTGTCTTCATTGTTTTGTTTTTTTATTCTGTGATAGTGTAAAAATTTAAATATTTTTCAAGTATTTTAGAGATCTATTTACTGTAATTTCATGTATAAGATTATTCATATTGCTATTGGGATTAGGAAATAATCAACTGTGGAAAGACTGAATTTTGATCACACAAGGAGAGCAGGATTAAAGAAGGAAGGAAAAAGACGTGGGTGGGAAGCAGAGAATAAAGTGATGAGGGGGGAGGATTGAAGAAGATAAGAGGGACAAGGTAACTAGATGGAGAGAATGGAAGTGGGAGGAGGGTAAGAAGAGATCACAAAATTTAAATTAATGAAACAATGAGGTTAAACGGGACAAAATAACATTGTTTGAATTACCTGTGGGAAGCTTTATGGTGTGGCAGGCAGGCAACTGTGAGGTGAACACTGAGAAACAACCAGCACTGATACAACATGGTCCTCATGGAAGTGACAGCTGTTTTATTACCTGGAGGAAAATTTTAACACATCAAGGTCTTTGTCCAAACCAGTTGTAATCAGGAGCCCAGAATTCACTTTCTAGAGAAGTTTTAAATCAAAGAAAACTATTCCTGCAAACATATTTTACACAATTTGTTTCTTATAGATTTAGTTAATTATATTATATGTACACATCTGGTGAACGATTGTTGCTGTATTGACAAAATATGAATTTTCTTCACCAGGGTTTCTTGATGAAAGGTGGCTCAAAGTTCTTGAAAACTAAAGGTCTCGGCGAGCAGGCTGTGTTGGATGCTTTCCCAGAAGCTACTGTTTTCCGCCCTAGTGATGTGTATGGCCAAGAAGATCGGTTCTTAAGGTTAGAAATACTGCTATGTAGTACCTAACTACTGTATTATAATTTAGAGCTTAACTTACAAAAATATTGTACCAAATTTATATTTTATTATTACAGTACTGTATATACTGTACACATATTAAAATGTGTCAACCTCTACTTTTATAAAGGTATTATGCTGGATTATGGCGACATCAAGGCCGTATCATGCCACTGCCCAAGGCTGGCAAGGATGTTTGGAAGCAGCCAGTTTATGTTGGGGATATTGCACAGGGTATCATCAATGCCGTGAATGATCCTGAAACTGCTGGCAAAATTTACGAGGCTGTTGGGTGAGTGGATATATGGGTAGTTCTGCAATATATTGAGCAGAATGCATTCATCTAATGTCTTCCCTCAAACTGATTGTTACTACATGCAAAGAGTTTCTGGGACGAGACCCCACTTGGCAAATTCCCTATTAACATTT
This sequence comes from Homarus americanus, assembly GCF_018991925.1. Lineage (NCBI taxonomy): Eukaryota > Metazoa > Arthropoda > Malacostraca > Decapoda > Nephropidae > Homarus > Homarus americanus. Next base: position 1,304,405 of record NW_024756438.1, on the reverse strand, counting down.
GTGTTGACAGCACCTCTGGTGGGGTGCACACTCTTGGGTGTTAACACTCGCAGTTACTTGTGTTGTAATAAATTGTCATGGAAGAGACTATTAAGACCCTTGGATTAATGTTAAGAGGCTTGTAGATGTAGTATTAGTGTGTATGTAAATATATTGCTTGAGAAATCTGTTGCCATTATAGCGACTAAATTGGTAATGTGAAAATTTTGCAGACCTCGTAGATACGAACTTGTTGAGCTGGTCGACTGGTTCCACCGTGTCATGCGAAAAGACTTTGGCTACATGACCTACGACATGAAGTGGGACTTAGTCTTTCAAGTGAAGGCACGCATGACAGAGTTCCTTCCATCGTGGCCAGTCAATACCCTCACCAGGGATAAAGTAGAGAGGGTAAGAATGCATTTCTTTCTAATGAATATTTTGACTTACTGTGTGTGTGTTTGCACATGTTTGGCTTTTTGCATCCATGTATGTTGGTACTATATAAATTTTTTTTATACCTCGGTAATAATCTTATTTGCATTTTCTGTCAGGTCGAGACCACTTCAACTATATGGGGAGTAAAATTTCATAACTGTAGTACACGCTTTCAACACAGCTATGACATTTTTTATGCAAATTTGGGCAAAGTATTGGCTTTAAAATTGTGTGAAACTCATTTAATACTTTCTGCTTGGTCCCCCCAGGAAGGAGTATCTGATGTAACAACGGGTCTTCCCACTCTAGAGGACCTGGGAGTCACACTTACAAAGATGGAGGATCGTATAGACTGGGAACTTAGACCATTCAGAGCCGGCAGCTCCTATGATGAAGAACTTGGTGAATTTGAACCCCCAAAACCTCCAAAATACATTGTAGCAAACTGAAGGATTTTTTCACTTTTAAGACTTAACTCGTGGTAGTTGATAAATGACTTTTGTTACTCCTTAATGTAAATAGAATGTGTTGCATCATATGGCATTTGTGACCTTTCTTTTTATATAAACCATAGGTAGTGTTAATGAATACAATCCAAGTTAATGTCAAAACAAAAATCTACATTTATTGATAGTTAAATTTGAAAATATTAACATAGGTAATTTATGATATTGTAAATAGTACTGTACATGAATTTTATGCAATTCAGCTGATGTAGGTATATATAATAAAAACTTTTCAGTTCATATGTAAGCTTTCTATGCCTTGTAGCAGCAGAGGAGGGACCGTCCTGTAGCAGCCCTGAAAAGTAGATCTAGTTAAGGAAATATTTTTAACCAAACCTCTGAAAAACTGTAGTGTTGTCTGGAATGGTCAGGATAAAAAGCAATGACAAGCGAAAAAACGAATTTTCTTGACTTTGACCAGTGACCCTCTTCGAGTTAACAAATAATACAAATTTTAAATGATTTGTTGTATAGAGTTTGTCAGCAAGTACCTATACCCCTTTGGGGTTAAATATAAATTGAACATGTAAATACAGTACAAAATTAATATGAATGACCCAAAACCACAGGAATAGTATGCGAGTGCTTGTATTATTTTCTCTTTCCAACATTTTCACAAGTAATCTCCACATTAGCTGGAATAATTGGGGCAGAGCTCTCCTGGGTTTGAGAGATTTCCGGGTTACGAGATGACTGCTTCTCAAACCTGGAATTGATTAAACCTTTCCGGAAAATTCCAGCCATTGAAGAGTTCTGGTGATTCCAACTAATGGGGAGACCACTGTAAATAATATTCTTCCTCCCATGCACATACTGTAAACCATAAGCTATTAAATGCAAAAGGTTAGTGAAACTGACCAATAGCAGAAAAATACACAAAATGCTCTGAGGACAGCATTATGCTACAGGAAGTACAAGGCCACCAAGTGTAAGAAGCTTGGTAAAGTGAGTCAACCATAACTGGTGACAGTCAATGATGGTGTTGAGGCAAAAGGGTGTATAGATGTCTTTAGAGTTGCCAGAAAAATTTTTAGTGCCTTATTAATGTCCAAGCATAAGATGTAACAGAATGTTACAATGCAGAGGCAAGAAAATTTTAAGAAAGGATAACAGGTTTGATAAACCAGGTAAAGTATCAATGATACACATTTCACTTTCATGCTAAGGAAATTTCTAAAGATTTATTACGAGGCTCCAGAAGGCGATTGGTTGAAAATACTTATGAGTTCCAAATAGGTAAACTACAACTAAACCTCCATATACAGTAGTTGTGGTGGAGAAAAATAAACAGGTAAACGGAGCAAGAACAGCCAAAACTTTAGGAACTATTAAAAACTAGTGTTCAGGTTAAATATGAATAGATAATTGTGTATGCTAGTAAGTGAATTGACGAGATAAAAATAGGAGCACCTTACATGCAAGACGTTATAAATCTATGAAATACAATTAAATACTGTGGAACAATCTGGTGTATGCTAAGACCTCTCAACACTGTCCCTCTGAATGCAGAATTCTTACTTCAAGAACAAATTACAAAAATGTTAGTTTGAGCTTCTTTAAAATTTAATGTGACCTTGTAAATACACAAAGGCTTCATGTGCAGCAACTGCTGCCTCAAAAAGAAGTCTTTGGTGTTTTTCCCCTGGCACTGTAGTGCAGTGAAAGGAGCTAAAAAAGACAAAAGCTGTTTGGAGACAATGCCAATTGTTGAATAAGATTGCTCATTGCTCTAGTCAGGAATCAAAATTATTCCTCAAACAGTGCTTTTCATAATTTAAATATGAATTTATATCATAATAGGTCAAAAACACAAATGACATGCAGGAATATCACAAGTGGAGATTGCTCTGCACTGTATGGAAATTGCTACTAAGAAGTTTTAGTTTATGCAGTATAAGTAATCACATCACTTGCATTACAAGGAATCTAAAATCTCCTTACCACCAAGATATCACCAACAAGGCCATTATTTTCAATACTATAACAAGAAATGCTTCATGTACACTGTTTAAGAGAAAAAGCCAAGAATTTCAGTAAAATTACATTTCCTTGGCAGTGTAATGGTCTCGCACACATCTACGTAAGTTCCAACAGGATCACAAACTCCACTTTTGTACTGTGTCGTCTACATACCTGGTCAATGTTCCTTTCCTCACATTATCAAGCTGTGCAAGTTTCCTCCAGTCTAGTCCACTGCCCATCTGAAGAAGCTTTTCAATATTGCCTAAGCAGGAATCAAAACAGAACTCCTAAGTTTTAAATAAAAAGCAAACAAACGAGCGATGTAGTACAATTTGACCACCACCACTTCAGTGCCCCAAGTTTTGAAGCTGCAAATCCATAGTTTCTCAGTACTTGTATTTAAGATATCATACTGTAAGAGAAAGTTAATGTATATATACCGAGAATGTTGGTTGTTATGCTGCATGTGCAATTGTTTCTCGACTAATTAAATTGAAAATAAATCTTTAGCTACACAAGATTTTCCTGCACTTTTAACATGATTCACAGTCTATAAATACCCTGATTTAATTTTCCACCAAATCAAGCACAGTAGTGATCTACTGGCAGCATCATTGGCAAAATTTCTTCTATCAGTCAATTTTCCTTGAATACAGCCGACTGCAGTAACCTATAAATACAGTACAAAACTTTAATATTCACAAGGTAGCTACTGGGATAAGTTTGTAAATAAAGTTTTTACTTCTACAATTTATTTATTAAACAGATGAGAAGAATGCAATTACACATGGCAATATGTTCCTGGTAGTTTACACTGCTACATCAAGAAATGTGCTCCAGTAACAGCTTGTGCATGTTGTTCAGTATAAGTGTGCAGGAAGAAAGGGAAAGAGAGAGTCGTTACCTCCTTCACCGGGAACAGTTGGGTACAGATATTATTACTTCATATGCAACTGATCAGAATCATGCTTATATCAATTTCTGGAATTATGGATTACTATAAAATTAAAAAAATAAAACGAATTGGTTATAATTTTGAAGTAAGGGGTAATTCACTTTATAATAAAGTATAAATTTCCATGAAAATAAAAATCAACATCATACATAAAACACTCAATTGTACTTTAACAACATTTATAAGCTACTCTGTCTGGCAAACTAAATAAAAAGGAAATTACCACAGTGGAAGGAGCAACCTAATTTTGTGAAGAAATTATGCAAGTTTAGCCTTCCACATAAATACTGAAAATCAAACACTGTACTTGGATTATTAAAGTCATTTCCTTTTGAGTGACAATTGCACTAGACAGAACCATCTACTTATAACAAAAATATCTTATTTCCTCTCACAACTTCTACTCCTGATCATGGCCAGAAATTTACTACTCGAGATCATGGCCAGAAATAAACTAAAATAAAGTACAAATATAACTATGTTCAAACATTCTTTTGCTTTATCAGGTTTCCATATGCATTAAATTTTCAATATCTCTGGATTACCAAATCAGTTTGTAGTAATGAAGAAAAATTCAACTGAAAAATAACAAATTCACAATGAGACAAATAAATAATTTATTCTAGAATGTGAAAAACTATGAATTGTACTTTACAGATAATTTTATAAAAAAAAGAACGAACATATCCAAATTATTTATCAAAAAATCTCGGGGCAACAGAGTACAGTACCTGTCACAGATTCTATCTGTAAGGTACAAAATCTCTTGGCATTCTACAGTTTACACAACATAGGAACAATGATGTACATGAACTTATTACTTCAGCTTCTCCAGGAGCATTTTCTCCAGCTTTACTGCATCAACTGCAAACTTGCGGATTCCCTCGGACAGTTTGTCAGTGGCCATCTGATCTTCATTCATTTCCCAACGGAACTTGGCTTCTTTCATCTCGACCTTTTCCAAGTCATGTTTTTTGGCTATAGAAGATGAAACAATAATAATAAACCATCATAGAAAAGGCTCTCTGAATATCAACACAATTCTTCAATAATTATTTTAAGCTTCTACAATCGTCCTTACTTCTGTAGAGTAGCATCAAATGGTACAGAAAACTGAAAATGACAAGGGGAAGGGGAACACCAAGTACATTTAAAATTTAGTCATTCAATCCATGATTCTATCTCCTCTCCATCCACTCAGATTATCCAAGTATCAGCCTCTCCCTTAAGTGTATAGTAGCATCTTGACCAACACAACTTAGGTTCCTCAAAAATAGTGTTATTGATAAACCTAATACTGTACTGTACCCTGAATTTCTGAGAATAGTGTACTCGAAAGTTTTTCTGGCCAATGAAGAGTCCCGAGGATAAAAGATTCCAGCTATTGGAAAAGTTATTATACAATAACATCTGTCCACACAATTTCTTTTCATGGTTTAATAAAATTAGTACTGTAAAAAACTCTTCCATTGCCCCAAAGGCCGTTTTCCCATCAATTTGCCACTCCGTTATTTAAGAGAATCAAATAAAGGTACCTGTATTAAGTTCCTTTAAAGATTACATGACACACTTAAGGTTCAATGTCCTTCAGTCCCACACCTAAAATTTATTTTATACTTTGTTCCACTTATCTTGAATATAATCTCAAACCCATTTTCATTCTCGAGCTTCATTCAACTAGCAAGTCTGATCACTGGCACGGACTCTCTCCTTAATTTTAAACTACAGTATATATATTACACATGGGAGTAAACTTACCACTGGCCTCTGACAGGTGTTCTATGATAGGTTCTTTAGAATTCTGCAGTTCCTCGAGGAATTTGGGGCCAATGGTCAGAAGATCACAACCAGCAAGTTCACAGATCTCACCTGGGAGAAAAATATGAAGGGAGTGAAATATATATCACATCAAGCAGTGAAGTATACTGTACGTTATCAGCATTGGATTTATACTTAATATAATTCATTAATGATTACCAGGTATACAGGTATATAAATTCAATAAAAAAGTATTAAATTTACAAATAGTGAAGCTTAAACTGAAACTTACCACTATTCCTGAACGAAGCTCCCATAACAACAGTGTTGTAGCCAAACTTTTTATAGTAGTTGTAGATGCGGGTGACACTCTTCACTCCTGGGTCATCCTGAGGCTCATATGACTTCTGCTCACTGTTTGCAACATACCTGATGAACAAAGTAAAAATTTCTAATAGTAGCTGTGGATTCATCAAAACTATCACAAAATGTTGCCTGTATTCAAATCTTACTTTAGAAGGGAAACAAGAATAGTATAATATAATGGTCACCAAACAACTCACTGTTCACAAAGGTGGCAATAGAAAACTTTCCTTAAGGACTTCATTAATATAATATGGTACTAAAGAACGTATAAATTAAACACATGATTCTATAAACACAGGTAAAACATAAGCCCAAAATTTCTCTTAACACACACGACATTTACTATGAATGATCAAGGGCCAAAAATATTTCAGGTCGTACTTACCAATCAAGAATACGACCAACAAAGGGAGATATGAGAGTCACTCCAGCTTCAGCACACGCCACAGCCTGAGCGAAGCCGAACAACAGCGTCAGGTTGCAATGAATGCCATGTTCCTCCTCCAACACCCTAGAGGATGATGAAATCTCTTTATTAACTGAAGCCTTTATGAATAATCTAGACTATTATCTCTTCCTACTAAAGCCTTGATGAATTAATGTTAAAGTACATGCATAATTATAATGATGGAGAAATGTATAATTGCTTATCTTAGTTATACAGAACAAATTACAGTCTGGTGTTAACCACAAAAATACAATACGGTACTGCATTTTTTTTTTACATCATGCCTATTGCAATACCTAAATTGCACTACTCACTTTGCGGCTTGGATTCCTTCCCAGGTCGATGCCAGCTTAATCAGAATACGCTCCTTGTCGATACCTTCAGCAGCAAACATGGAGATGAACTTGCGGGCTTTGGTGATGCTGGCTTCCTTATCAAAACTCAGTCGAGCATCCACCTCAATGCTGACCCTCCCAGGAACGATCTTCAGGATCTCACATCCAAACAACACAAACAACTTATCCATTGCGTGGGTCAGCTTGTCAGATTTGTTGCTGAAAGACAAAAAATTATTTCAAAATTATTATTGTAGGCAAAACATTAACAATACTAATACGTACTGTAGTTCGTTTGATACGGACTTAATAATAGGTACAGTATCTACATTCAAGTAAACACAAAGTATGTACATCAATATGGAACTGAACAACAAAGAAAAATACATAGTATAAAAAAAAAAGAGAAAAGGTAATTATCACAAATGAATATTTGCCCCCATTTTCACTTCCCATTCTCCCCTTACTGCTTATCTTATAGCATATAGACCAATTAAATAAAAATAAAAATCATTCACAACCAAATGAAAGGTGATTAATAGCAGCACAACACACAATAGCTCAAGTACACACCTGGGCCTTGCTTATGTTTGAAGAGTGACAATAAGTAGTGACCTTCTGAGTGTGAGTCACAAGTCATGCCTAGCTGGCCACCAATGTCACACTTCATGCTCCACAGGCCTCAAGGTGGGAGTGTTTCCAAATAGAAAATAACACCTTACAGGGATAAAAAAGTCCTAACCATCAACTAAAGAGGTAAAATGATGGTGTAAAGGTAAGGAGCATCACACTTATTATGGATACAAGATTTGCCATTAAAATTCTTCCATGGTAAGAGTTTGAGGACCCCAAGTTCACCTCAAAGCTAATCAAATATACAAATACTCTACAAGCTAAATCTCTTATTATACAAATTTTAACCCCTTGTGTATGCCGTCCTCTCTGTGCCGAGCAAAATCGTGTGGCATTATTCAAATACTGTACATAAAATTTATAAAACCGACGTCCTATTAGTGAATATTAGTTTTTAAATAATGAACCCAGTGAGTTTGAAGGTTGTTGCTGAAACTGTACGAGGAAGTAAAAAATCTGATTTTTTTTTACATAAATATTAAAATTCCCCCAAATTTGACATTCAGCCATGACCTTGATCTTTAATAGATTTGAATTTGAAGCAAAGAGCTGATCAAATGATATATATTCAAAACAAAAATTCAAAATATCTGCACTGTACAGTATCTATAAAACCTACGCTGCAAACAAGGAAAATTTACCAAGCCTTCCAATTAAGCTTCACATTAATTCCAAGTGAAAGTTATTAAATCCATTCCTTAAACCACAGGCCAGCCAAGACTATTAAGTTTATCTGTTCAATATGTAAAAGTGTACACAGACAGACAGAGAGACACACACACCATGGGAACAGCCTCAGGCCCCCAAACACTCCCTCCCACTCAGCCAGTTGCAACACCCCAACTCACCACCACCAAACTCTTGCCAAATTATGTAAACCTCACTTTATATTATTATCTATCATAAGTATTGCCAGGCTTCAAAATATTTAGGATCTACAGGTACTAAATTTTAAGTAATAATTCAGCACAGACTATGGTGATAATAATTATACTATCTGCTGTGAAACTTGGCAGTATGGGAAGGCCTATACCTGCATACACTTAACCTACAAAAAGTGAACAATGGCAACCCTTCCCTAAACAACCATCTCTGACCACAATAACAAGCCAACTGTTGCCACACAGTACTGGTATGTGTACTGTGTGGCAACTCTCCTCAATATACAATAGAACTCCACAAATACCTGTATCCATTTACAACCATTAAAAATAAATAAATCAATTAATTAATTAAATATGTAAAAGATAAAAGCTAATCTAAATTTAAAAATCTGATCAGGAGGGGACACCAACACTCATGCAAATTAGTTATCCGACAGCAACATTCTCCACCAAACTTCATTTCTCACATGCATATTGAATCAACTATGGCCAGACACTTCAAACTACAGTAAAGTATATATAGTCTGGTTTCAATATTTCCTAACATGTTCAAGGTTCCAACAAGCTACAGTAGTTGATGAAATACTTTAAGGTATATACATCCTTCAATTCATAATCTGTAACATAATTAAATCTCAATAAATTTCACCGATCTAGTGCAGCAAGAGTAAATGCGAGAAGTTCTGTGAAGGTTATCTGCTTACTCTTGGCAATAAATATCAAGCTTAGGAGACATTTCTAATTACTAATCCCTGTTTGCTTCATAAATTCTTGAAAAATCGGACCATGAACAACACCAATAAAACACAGGCAATTTTCTATAGTATTGAAAATAGTTTCACAATTCCCTATGAAGAGAAATACTGTACAATAACAAGTCAATGAATATATTTGTAACTCCACACTATGACAACTTTACTAACTACTCAATCATTCTCAACAAAAGGGAACTGCTGTATTGAAATAATGTAACACGAATTATAAATACCCGTACCTAATTATACATGCCACCACTGGGTTTCTATTAACAGCCATTAAAGTTCTACAGTAGAAAATAATCATGCAGAACTACCATGAGACATGCTAAACATCCGGAGAAACTGGACAAACAAGAAAGTAATTCTGGCAGAGTGTTTCACCAGTCTGTACCAGAGGTGGCTGTAACCTTGAGCCAGACTTTCTCTCAAGCTCCAGCAATCACCTGAGTTTCCACACATCAGCACTGACCAGTAGAGCAGACAACTCAGAACACCTACACCTCTTATGCAAGGCCTCTCTAGTTACTGAGGATTCTTCTTACTATTTTTTGAATAGTTGTAGGATTCAGGTTAAGCACCACTGAAACCCAGAAAGTGGCCATAAAGTATTAATTACACCTTTAATGCATGGACTTCCTGCTAACTGCTTGTGCATTTTAGCTTAAAACTTCCAACGTTCAACAAAATGAAAAAATGCAATAGAGTATCTAAAACCCACTGGAATTATCAACAGAAGAAATTTCCCTTGACCCACTGTCAGCCAATGTACACAAGCCACTGATTCATCAAGAATTTTTTTAAATACAATACAGTACAGTACACAGAAACACTTACTGGCCTTTGCCCTTGCCATACTCCACAGCTTCATCAATGAGTGAAGCATACTGGGGCATGTTGGCTGCCTGAAGGATGAGTGAGGGGTTTGTGGTGGCATCTGTTGGCTTGTACTTCTTCATGGCTGTAAGAAGTACAGAACATTATAAATAAAAATTTTAAAATTCAAATTTGTTATTCCATGGACATTCTATAGTACTTCTTACTAATACTGTACAGTACACTAAATTACTTCGCATACAATAGCAAAACCTTCGTACATAAGTGATATACACAAATCACTAGGATACAAACATTCTCACAGAAAGACACATGCATGGACAAGTATATTCATTTACTGTACACAAATTATAGCATGTACAGTACAAGCAAACTTACACTGTAATACAAAATCCCATAACTGACTGAATACCAACTGAGGTATCAATGCAACCCCCTTCCAAAGCAACAATTTAATTTGCCTCAATTAATCTGAGTTAGGTTGATCTGGAAGTCCTTCTTTGTTGACAGCTGTGTTGATACACCTTGATTTGACAAAAAATTTATCACAACAACAAAGGAAGAGAAATTTTACCCAACCTCCTTCTTGCACTTTAGTTCATCTTCTCAAGGTTACCTTACAAGAGTCATCATGACATTAAACTTGCTATGAAAAGCAAACGCCTTATTACAAAAGTTTCTTTTTTTTCTACAGCCATGTTTCACTGAACTCTTACAGTAACCTTCAAAAGATATTTCCAGTATTTTTAACCAGTGTTTGTATATTTTTTTCAATCTTAACTAATGATGATTGTGTTCTGTACACTTACTGGCTGTATTCCATCTTTTTGCTTTCAATTATTTTCTATACTAAATATACAGCACCAGTACTCCTTTAAATCTCAGCCTCTCTCTTTACCACTCATAAGTTCACCAAACTACTTTTACAAAAGTTAATATTGCCCAGTAACCACAGCAGCACAATGATGCCTTATAATCATTCAATCACTGATACATAACACCATTCCTTATTACAAATTCACACATTATATGCAGTACTGAACAAGTAAAACAAAACTACTCTACTCCCAACCATATTAGTCCAAGTACTATACCTAATTTCGTTCATCTAAGTAACAAGTGAGGAACTAACACCCAGCCATGTCATCCAGAGCAGGACATACATGTACTATACAGTACTGTACTTAATGCTCCACTATTAATTCTGTAACTAGGGAAGTCTGCAAAACTTATGCCTCTGACTGAGTAAACTCCTAGAATCCTAGATGAACACCACATAACCCCTCAAGTGCTTGAAGTTAAAATCACAGCTCCCCAGGCCCCGGAGTTAAGTCATCGTGCTCAAGGGGTTAATGCCTCTTACAGATGGTGACTTGGGCCTGAACATGTATCTGTACACTAAAAGATTCTTTACCTATGGTAGATTTCTGAGGTTTTGGAGAAATATAAATTCTTTTAACGAACATATCTATACCTGAACTATACAGGATATGCTTCCGGCAAGTACCAGCACCTCTATTACACATTACATGTACACTATTTCATTCTGCCAATACTGTAACATAATTATTTGTAATTGGTTCAAAATACATTCTGTAACATATGACAAGTGATATCCAAAAAAGAATGTCACCATGTAGTCAGTAAAAATAATTGATGAGGAATGTGCCAGGTATTGATCACTTCCTAGAAGCCATCACCAAAAAAAAAAAAAAAATGTTTGGGCCAAAGCGACAAAAGAATTCCTGGCATACCTCCAGCTAGCAATCTTCAAAGTTGACAATGACTTCATGCAAATTTCTGTTCTTTTGCTTAAGTAAGTACTCTACAATATATTATACAAGTACAGACAGGAAGACTAAATGTAGATAACTAAAACTTAAAAAACATTTCACAAAAATCTTTGAGATCTTAAACTGACGACGTAAAACTACTACAGGTATAGGGGTAATTAAAAAAGAAAAACTCCATGACCTCCCCTAAAATAAACGAAAAAAAAATCATAGTACAGTACAGTTGGAAGCTTCTCTTCACTTACAACATAATACTGTAACACGAATCATACAGAAAATATGTACAGTAAAGTAGTGTATTTATACAGTATATAGCTATGATGCAACACATGACATTCCTTTGTCCTAGCCAACTGTTGAAAGTTCTTGAGCCGATCTATGCAGCACAATACATGTCTAATGTCTTGTATCCTTTCCCACATAAACTATAATTTTCACACCCATAATTATGCTCAAATCAATATTATACTTCTTTGTAATAATTGTCTTAATCATACCACTGTCATACCTACCACAGCTACACCCTCAAAACACATGTCAATCATGCCTAAATACACATATCCGCCTCAATCATGCCCCCATGCCACATCCACCTCAATCATTGTCCCCATAACACCTCAACCCGAGTTGAAAAACTACCTGACAAGTTCAATATAAGCCAACTACTGCCTCTAGGAAAGTCCTACCCCTATAAAAAATAACTGCCTTATTTAATCGATGGCAGTAGAAAAATTTATTCTCCTCGTTATTGCGTGTTTCAAGTGTTTAGGTCATGAGGGAGCCATGAAGCAAATGAATACCAATAGATATTTTTGCATGTGTAATCTCAAAATAGGACTTGAACTGTCCTCTGATTGCTCAAAGCAGATTCTGTGAAGTTTATGTGAATGAGACTTGAATACCTTCATAATAATCCACAAACATGTGTTTAGTAAACTTAAAATCCTTTAATATTGTTGTACAGTATCTTGGTCAAGTCCACTAAACGTAAACAATTCGCCGTGTATGAAACCAATTTCAGAGAATCACTATGTGCGTCCATCAGATAAATAGAGCAAGAATATTGTATTTTTTTTATAATATAGGTTAGGCCATGTTCTCAAAGGTTCTATTATTTTTTGTTTTAACCCCAGATTTCCCCTTTTCTTCAAAGCCCTGCCCACTTTCAAGGAATCCATTTTTGTTGCTAGGGTGGTCATATCTCAATAAAAAAGCATTAGCGCCAAAAATTAAGATCAGATTCTCTCAAATTACAATGACAAACATTAGGAAAAACTACGTTAGTAATAAAATTCCCGTTCAGGCATAAAACCCAATACAGTATTTTCTCCGAGTGCCAAACACATGTTAAAAGTTGCAATTCCTCCAACTTATTAATGATATTCCAGAGGTAAAAAAATTATTTTCTTATACAGAATTTTTACTTAAAATTGCGCCCTGTTGTAAACCATTACTCTGTAGCCCTCACTGGACCCCGAGGAAGACCGGTTTTGTCACGACTCGACTATCCAGCAAAACATATAATCCAATCAATTATTTATACAATAATTTTATTAGGTAACGTCATTATATTTGAAAAATACCACTTATTTCAACGCCATATTATTATAACGGTCATGGCAATTGCGTAATGCCGGATCTGTTAGTTTTGTTTTATCTCAAACGATAATGTTCGACTGCCAGACGTCAGGTGCCGAGTGTCTACCATATTTCCTAAATATCAAGTTGAACTATGATAAATAAATGACAATGATTCAATTAAATATCAAATACCTAGACGGATAATAAAAATGTATAAAGCAATATTTCAGTTTAGTTGAAATAAAGGGGCTTGACACCTGAGATAAGGTGAGACGCCGGTACAACAGGTGGTAGGGAGAGGAACACTTACTCTCAAAGTCTCCGGTGTCCGCCACCACCACCGTCACCTCCTTCAGCTGGTCCAGGGACGTGGCCATCTTGCTCTTCTTTGTAGGTGACTCTGACATCGTGAATGAACGTGACGACCTTTATATATTGATTTCACCGTGACGTCAGCCTAAATGCACCGCCCACAAGCCACAAACTGAGTAGTTTGATAGTTGACCGGCAGCGGCAGCACAGTGCAGGCCCGTCAGTCAGGCACAGTGTTCAAAATTTCGTATTGCTGTATAGTACTTGTTTTTTGTCGCAATTCCAGATTATGTCTTAGTTAATATCTACAATTAGGTTAATTAATTTATTGATTTATAAGAAACACTTCTATTCATATATGGCCAAAGAACAAATTAAAATTTTGTCACCACGGAAATTGCTATTTACATTCACCTTGTATGTCTAAGCAAGCAAACTCCTCATACTCACCTCAGCCTCCTGTATCCCACAGACTTGAAGTAAGTAGTTTTTTTTTCACTGTTTGCTAAGTTTAAAGTTAAAGACACAGATAGCTCATACAATAAATAAAAAAGTAAAAATGTTAAAGGAGTTCTTCCAACTCCTACCGCCTGCAGGGGGGTATGGTATGATTATTGTATTGCTTGCCTAGCAGAGTTTGTAAGATGAGATGACTCCAGCAGCTGAACGAGCTTGCACCTATCATTCTGATTTGCTGTATTGTATTGGCGATTAATGAAGGTAAGTAAAGTACAGTGAAGTTCACAAATCAAAATTACTCCGAACGGAAGTTGTGGTTTATGATCCTAAAAAAAAGTGAGGAAGTGTTGGCAGTGGTGTTATTATATCATTTGAATCTAGCCAATGGTAGTGCTCTTGAAATTGACGTCATTTCATAATATTAAAGAAAACCAATGGAAAACCTTTTTAATGAATGTGAGAACAGCCAATAGGAGAGTGGGAGAGACTGTTAGATGGCGGATTTCAGTGTGCTGCGAGACCGGACGTGGCCAACCTGGAGCGACTTGTTACAATACTTCTCATATTCTGAGTGTAATAAAACAAGGAAGGTTTAGGCTCGGTGGACAGACTACGGGGGGAGGGAGGCACTAGGGGTGTCAGCCATGGCGGGATGTGGATGGCTTATAATCACACAGGACGTCAGAGGATCCTGGAGGACGACACAAGCTGGCTGATCAACACAAACACCCTGCGCAGTAGATGAGGGAAATACCCATGTTTACCTCCTTTTCCACCTCCCTGTGCCTTCCCTACCTGCTTCTCTTGACTCCTCCCCCTCTTTCTTTCTCTCCGCCTCTTCATCCCTTCCCCACCTACTTTCCATTTGTCCCCTCCCCTTCCTCCTGTTTTCCTTTTGACTCCTCCTCCATTCTCCCTCCTTTGCGCATAAAAAAAGACAGCAACTCAAGCAATTACGCTCCCACGCACACACACACTGGTACTACCCTCAAGATTTACTTAGCATCATCCTCGGAATAAAAGAGACATTATTAAAAATCTTCCTCCCTCTCCTTAACCTTCACTATGGTAGATCATTGCTCTGAACACATTGACGGGGTGAACCAACACTGTGATTAATTTTATGTATCAACAAGGAGTGATAACACAACAAAAGACCCAAAATGACAAACACATTATACTGTATGTCACCTTTCAGAAATGACGCAGCTAACTGTGTCAGTTGCCAGTCGTCTGGGGGTTTCTTATCCTTAACCTTTAAGTCAACACTTTAGGAAAACTTTTGAACAGGAGATTAGCGTTTGTTTTTATCTAACAAAAACATTAAGAAGGTGGAAGCTTTGGTTTGGCTGTATGCTCAGTACAACTTGAGTAAAGGCTGTCGATGTCGGGCAAGTTATTTGTAATATTAAATTCTTATGGGATGAAAACGACTATTTACTGTAAAACCAAGTCTTTGATGAATCGTTATTATTTATTTTCGAGTTGTATTCAATATGCTTCTAAACTTATCTATAAACACGAGACATCAGGTTGGTTGATCCCAGTCTAATTATATTTAGACTTTGGGCTGATCCCTTCTACTTAGGCCAGTTACCAGGGCAACACACCCAAACACGACCTTCTCATAACACACCTGAACTGAGGAGTGTGTGGAAAGTCATTGTGCTTAAACCAAATTAGTGAAGGATCGGCAGAGTGAATCAGCACTTATATTATTCCTCGAACTTTCGGTCGGAGGGAAATAATGTCATTGTTAACCACTAGCTGGACTTTCCCACACAAAGAACTTAGGAACTTTGCTGAACTTATATGGCCACATTTGTTATATCACTCGATTAAGATTATTGGCAGCATAAATTTGAGCTGTATATTAAATATTTAAAACTACATGAAGTTCGAAATATCAAGATAATTCAGCCAGAGTCAAAGCAGGTGCAGTAGCTCACTAAGTTCATAATTTCACACTAACACAGCTACGAGTGTGTCAGGTGAGGTGGTGTGGTGGAGTGGCTGGCGTGGGTGACCTTGTATCTAGGAAGATGAATCACTCTTGAAAGTTTCCCGGGGAGTTTCTGTTTATGTTGTCTGGTGGTCAAATTAGTATATTTCTTCCTCATCTTTGGGTGTTAGTAAGGAATTGGATTTTTTTTTTTATCTGTACTTTCAAAACGAAAATAAAGTATAAAAACAAGATTTTTAAATGAAATATTTAATAAGATTTCAGTAAAATATGTGGGCATTACAAAAATCTCCTAAATAAATAGAAATGCAGTCAGTCTACATTTACTATTTATCAACAACACAGAGACAGCAGAGGTTCAAAACTTCAACGCTACATAAACACTGACCAACAGAGCTCTTTACTGAAGTCATATTATAAGGAACATGATATAAGTGTTAAGTGACGTGTAAGAGACGTCTATGTAAGTGAGATGGCATTATTACGTGATGAATGGATAGTGTGTAATGTGTGGAAGGAATATGGCATCTTAAGTTATGTGTGAGGGAGGACAGAGACATTGTAATAAATCCACCAACATGCACCACACAGTACGACAACCCAATAGGAATATTTACCTTAAAGTATAAGAAAGAATAAATATATCACACTTGCTTTTCAGTGCCTAAAAGTGTTAGTTGATGAACTGTCCTGCATATAAAAGATAACTAGATATTGCATGGATTAAAATATTCATAAAAAAGTATAAATTCAGACATCTTCTCTCACTATCATATTATAAAGGCAGACTGTCATTTGTTTATTCAGTCTGTATACATAGCACTCATGGATACACACTAGTCAATCACAGCAAGAATCTCTTCATTAAGACTGAATCTCATTCAATAGAGCAACGCCACAGTAAACTTCTTTAAGAGAAGTGGAGTACGTATATGTAAACACATCAAAATCCCCATCCTTGTATATATATATATATATATATATATATATATATATATATATATATATATATATATATATATATATATATATATATATATATATATATATATATATATATATATATATATATATATATATGAAGGAGCCTAAACTCTCTCTTCATTGATCTTAGTCTCTAGAATGTGTAAGTATCTTTGTGGCTGAGCTGCAGCAGGGATAGGGATATATGCATTTGGCAAGATTAATTATCCACCTTAATATAAAATAAAGTTACACACGCACTTTGTGTTAAAAAAGTAAATAACACAATTTAACAAATGAAAAAAAAATTCACAGTAGTTCACGTCACATGCTAAATATGATGAGACATTTATACAATAGACAAAAGTATGGCTACAGAATACACTCACATTATTGCTCTTGAAGTCCCACGAAACCAATCATAGTGGAATAAATTCTTTAAACAAAAAACAACAATGATTTCACACTTAAAATGCACAAGACACAAAGTCAATAGTTTATTTTCATAACGCCTCGGCTTTCACTGCTTCTGGTTGTTCATTTGCGGTGGCCTCAGCAGCAGGTGTCGCTGTTGGGGTCGCTGAAGTGGTGAGGGCAGCAGCAGGCGACTGTTGAGGCGCAAGATTAGCTTGGTGTTCTGCTGGCTGCTGTTGACCTTCAGTTGGTGCTGTGGGAGGTGGAGGAGACGCCTCCGTTGGTGCTGAAGTTGGTGGAGAGCTTGTGGTAGTAGTGGTGGTGGTAGTACTTGTAGTAGGGGCTGTTGTTGTAGAAGTTGTGGTGGTAGTGGTAGGTGGAGTAGTTGAGGGTGTTGTGGTGGTGGTGGTCGGAGGTGGAGTAGTTGTGGTAGTGGTGGTAGTTGTGGTGGGTGGAGGAGTGGACATGGTAACTTCTTGAGGGACCTCCCACTCACCACAGTAACCATTCAGGATGGGTTGTGCTGGGATTCCTCGTCTGAAATATGATACATGAAACATTTAAGAACTTAAAATTTAAGAAAAGTTAACAATTAAACTGATAATAACAATATCTTTGTACACACATTCTTATTTTTCTAAGGAAAATATTAGTTTTTAAATATTTTGTGGTGAATTTCAATTTTGCACGTATTTTTTTTTCTCTACAACTCCAGACAAACAAATAATATCTACTCTTATCTCACTCACAGGATGAAAATTAGAATAGATTACAGGTACACTTGTTGATAATGGATGATACCAGTTACTTTAAAATAAAATACCCATCACTGAGGCCACATACCGGCATACCAGAGGTCATACTTTTAAACAGTTTAAGACACATCCTCACATCAAACTGAGACAAAACACCTCACCATAGATGTATGGAGCAGCTTACCTGAACAGATGGTTATGTCTCAAAATGTGTTGCATTTTCAGAAAAGACGTCAAGTCTGGGAGGGCAATATGTTATGATGAAATACAGAGCCTAGAGTATGTGTTGTGGAGTCACCAGCCTCCCCCCCCCTACCAAGTAAACAAGGCACATCCCTAGGAGAACACTACCATCAACACCCCTCACCTGAGCATCCTACAGCGGTGTTGATCGAGTCTGTAGGCGGCATTGTCAACGGAGGGCGCCTCGCTGAGTGGCAAGGACCAGAGGCGTTCGGCTGCTGCTGAGGCGCGGGGCCACAAGCGTGGCATGATGTTGGTGGCATCCACATATTCTCCCCACATGGCTGCTTCCCCACCCAGCACCAGTTTCTTTTGTTCATCAGTGCCTGAAGGTGAGACAGTGGGTAGTACACATTTTCCTACTTAATATCTTCAGGTGTTCTAAACTCCTTAGATATCCTCTTCCCTACTCACTAATATCTTTGATTATTCATAATTTGTCACTACAGTGTATCTCCTTTCTATAAGAATGTTCTACAACACAACCTCTGAGTCTTCATCACTGAAAACACTTCAGGTATCATCTTCTAACCTTGAAAGTCAGTTGGGTCACAGTTGTAGAAGTTCTTCCAGTCTTGACCATAAGTGATAAAGTTGATGTACCAGCAGGAGGAGAGGATCACCTGGTGGCCCGCCTCCGTCAGGTCGTGCACATAATCCCGCCACCCCCGCATCTTGGACGGTGAGAGAGACACGTCCTTCCACACCTGAACGACACTTGTGTTGGCCATCTGTAGAAGTGGACAAAGAAATGAGGTATATGTGACATGTTTCTACGATATGAATAATATAAATGACATACAGGAGATAATCTTGTCATAAATTAGTCAGTAGAAAATATGTAGTCACTCAAAAAACTATCTTTACAAAATTGTGTTGAGCAAATAAGTAAGGTTAGGCTGTGTTAAGTCAGCTTACTGTAAGAGTTGTTAATCTTATGTGGAAATAAACTGGGGTGCCTAATATTCACATAATTCAAATGCAGTGCCTGAGACTAAGTGTGCTGGCCAACTGTAGGACAATGATAAACGGACTGAAAGATATGATTCACTACTACAAACCGACACACAATCATCGAGTGTGAGGCAACATTCTCTCAGCCACCTGGGAAGTGAGAAGTGTAGGAAAAACATCTGCAGGAAACTTAATTTAATCCACATGTAAAGGATATTAATGGCAGACTTTGATCATCTCTTAGTTAAATTATTACAAGAATGTTATTAACGATTCTGTAGCATAAAAAAGATACATTATGTAGAATGTAAACAGTAAGCCTCACTATTAAACAATCACATATATCTGGTTATCCGTTACTCTTAATAAGGATTCTCGAGAGGTCAGTATACTGTCTGATTTTATTCATATACAGTATAACCTGTGAATACGAATTTGTAATATTTTTTAATGATTCACTTAAACATCTACGTCAGTGTGGTACTTGGGTCACAGGGTCTCTTACCTATATACAGTAATGCAATCAGTTGTGTTGTGGTCATTAGATACTGTACACGTGTCTTGGTTACCTCAGGATAACTCACCTGTATGCCACGGTCTGCTGGGTCCTGCCAGGTGATGTAGTTGATGGGGGTGCGGTCAGCCAGCTCAAGAACCTTCTCCACATAGTGCCGCTCCACCTGTCGCACCTCCGTGTAGTTGTGTCTGGCCATGAAGGCTCGTACTACTGGTGAGCTCGACCAGCAAGGCAAGAATACCTGGAAGTACCACCAGACACTTATGACCTCGAAAAACACATTGGTGAAGAGGCACAAGCAGACACTGAGCTAATGTGACTTAAGGAAAACATTCTTGAGACAACTCTAAGTTACTTTGTGAGGTGGTCTACTCTTGGCTGGCTCTTTCAGACTGTTTATTTGATGGAAATAACATTACTTCTAGAGTCAGATCACAATCTCTTTGACACATTACATAACTTATTGAATTTTACTCTCCCTAGACAAATACATTTTCTACTGCATATAGACGTTCACCATTTTTTATTTTGGTAAAAAGTTTTGGGTCGTCCTGTGGAATAAACTCATTAACAAGTTGTAAGAGGGCACCTTACCTCGTCCAGGCCCAGGTGGATGTATCCGTCAACAAAGGTGTGTTTCAGGTCCACCAGGAAGGCCTTAAGGAAGTCATACACCTGCAGATACACATGATGAAATTCTATGTAGAGAACCTTTATGATAAATACTGTATAAGAACAAGTGAACGTTAAGGTGTAAAGAGACAAATACATTATGTGGTGATACTATTAAAAAGTTGGTGCCATAAACAAGACCTAAAAATAAATGTATTATAGAATATATAAAATAACTATAATATCAATGCAGTATTATACAACTTTACATAGTGAAAATAGAATACAAAGACGACTAAGATTAAATTGAAAGTATCTGTTGTAATAATAGCACTCTCATCACTACAGTGGGATCATACACCTTCATTCAACCATCAGACATATATTGGTAGAGTCAGTCCACATGTTAACCAGGAGGACCATTTGATAACCTTACTTCCATCTGGCTGAGGATGAAGATGGAGGGAATCTATGGTTTTATCTATTCACTAGTATTATTCTTTGTATTATACCTTGAGTGAGTCACCTGACACGCCTCGTACAGTACTCACCTGAGGGTTGGTGGGGTCGAGATTCTCATAGGCAGCGTGGAAGGGGAAGCTGGGAGTGCCTGGTGTCTTATCGTCCCCATAACATGGTGTCAGCAGGTCTGGTGACAAATGGTTCCTCTCAATCTTAATTTATCTCTCAACCTTTCAATGTGGTGATGTTGAATACAAAGATTGAGAATGGATTGTTGAAAATATTAACTATTTCTAAAGTGGTAATTTTCTTTCACGCGTGATGAGTCATTCACAAAAAACTGCTACCTCTTGAAAGTCAGTAATGCAAACATTGTTCTTTACTGTGAAATAAAAAAGATGTACAAAGACCACGGTGTTATGTAAAACAATGAGATAAGAAGGAGCATGTAAGTTACTAACGTGGGAAGGCCTTGCCGAAGCCCTGTGTGTGTCCTGGGGTGTCAAACTCTGGGATGACCCTGATGCCTCGGTATCTGGCATACTCTACAATATCCATCACGTCCCGCTGGGTGTATACATGTCGTGGTGTGTAGGCGCCCTGGGGGGAGGGAGGAGGGGATATTAAGTGAAATCAATATGAAAGATTTTAAATTATCCAGGTAAAGTATTAGGTCAGAAATATCATAAACAACTAGTAGTGTATTTAGATGTACTGGATCACCTGAAGATTAGTCCTCTAGTTTATTTCACCTTAAGATTAAGCCCCCCACTGGTAACCTAATCCCTCAGATAGCATTATAGTGTTTAATCAGTAGGTGAAATAAACTGATGGGCTAATCTTCAGGTAATATATGTTTTCAAATTTCCTAAAAGTTTGACAAAAAAATATGTAGAGCAAGTAGCATTTTTCAACAAGTGAATATACAGTACATCACTCTTTTAAATATGAATTTTTTATCATTTACACCCATCACACAAAGTCTTACAATACTGTACCGTAAACAACAATAAGCAGTTACGATTAGCGAGATTCACCACATTATGCTCTTCTGTTGTCTGGCAGCAGCATCAACGTGGAGGGACTTAGAAGTAAAACTCACATGTGCCTTACTGCTTGCCTGGGGGGGGGGGGAGTCACATGCAAACCATCTTAGATTTCTCTCCCTTTCTCTCACCTAAGTGGAGTGTGAGATGTAGGAAGAGTAGGTATTAAGAAATAAGGCTGAGGAAGAACCCCCCACCCTCAAATAAAAATAAAATAAAATTGAGAAATATGGAGAGTCGTGGGGTGTCAAACTCTGATACCTCGGTGAGATTAGGGAAGATCCTAGACTCGTAAGGGAAGCTCTGGTCGTCGACGATGTGCCAGTGGAGGACGTTGAACTTGTTCCATGCCATCGAGTCCAGTACCTGCACCGATACAGATAACACAAACATTCATAGTAACATGAATAAAACAACCAAATAATCTTAATGTCTATAACAAAGCCTCGTCTAACACACGATAATTACATAAATTATTGATATGCCCTGTACTTCACCATGTAGCTTAATGTTACATCAATGTATATGGGACACACTGTACTTAAGAGAGACACACCAGTGAACACAGTAGATATATTGTGCCTTTATTGGGAACAACATTTACAAACTCAAACTTTAGCTTTGATCATAATTTAGTGAACTACCTACAGCCTACTGATATACAGTAGTTCAAGATATCTACTAATGAACTAATGTCCTTGATGGTAGTTGCAGAGGCTGGGTCTTACCTCAAGGAGGGTGCCCTTAGGCAAGAAGTGCCTGGCGGTATCGAGGAGCAGTCCACGATGGGGGAACCTTGGCGCATCCTCCACCAACGTCACGTTCAGGCGGTACTGTGGACAGAGAAATATGTATCATGACGTAACAATAGTAGAAAGACCACAAGGAAACTGTAAACACACCAGAGATATGAACTTCTAGGGCACTTTAGGGACATGCCACCTCAACCTCTGTATGTTATGGAGTAAAAGTGTGTCACTGTAAGAGCAGGCAGCCCTGTACAGTATAACATCTGGGGTGAGAGAGGCTACAGGAACAATGATTAAACAAAATAGAATGTGAGACCATGTGAATAATATTACGGATTTGGGAAAGAAGAAAATGTTGAAATAAAAAAAGAAGAACATCATTTAAAAGGTCCTCTCATGTATAAAAACAATGGTGACATATTTGGAAGAGTAATTAAAAGAATTTGTGAACAAGAAAACAGGAACAACTTACTGACTCCAGGATGTGCAAGGCATTTAAACACTCATGGGTTTTGAGTTTAATACCTTGACTTTGCATTGGTAACACGTGTACAGGACTGTTGTATTAAGTTTAGTGTTATGCATAATCTCACTCATTTTTCAGGTTTAACATTATGGAAGAAGTACGAGACGTTATGTAATTTAATCATACGTTGAAGTTGTGTGTAATCTACGTTATCAATTCATTAGGTCAATAATGTAGATGATCTATAGGAAGTTGTACTATTAAACTTCACTTATACACTGTGATGTGTGCATACTCACATGATTCTCTGGTTCAACAATGTGGACGAGCTGTGAGAAGGTCTCCAGACCTCTGAGAGCCCCCCAGACTGTGTGGGACACCAGACGAGCGGACCCATGAGACACTGGCTCCGACCCTTCTGTTTCTACTACCTCAGTCAGCGTCACTTCTAGGGTGTCTGTGGTATAAGGGAGGAAGGTATACAATGTATATATCCACTAGAAATATTTCATATCTACTCGTCCAGTATTGTCGTTCACGGAGGGTCTCTGTTCTGTTCACTCTTGGGGGGTTGACAGAGACAGAGGTATATCATGCTTGCCACCACTCTGTCCCGGGTTCAATCCTGGGACAGATGTGAGGGTGTTGTCCAGTGCCACTCTATCAAACATGGCAAGTATTTCTTTCCTAATAGAGTTCTCCAGTATAGATACACAGTACACATTATTTAACTCTTCCAGACATCCCCCCTCCTTCCACACTGCACAACCTCACACCCCTCCTCCACACTGCACAACCTCACACCCCATCCTCCACACTGCACAACCTCACACCCCCTCCTCCACACTGCACAACCTCACACCCCCTCCTCCACACTGCACAACCCCACATCCCCCTGACTAAAATAACCTCTATTCTCCTTCACTTCCTCTTATTTTACTTCATCTACAAGGTCTAACGGAGTACAGTATTCCCATTCAAGAAAAATTAACCCCGAATGTAAGATAATTTTTGGTGATATATATTTTGTAAGTAACCAAACCTAACCAGACAGCAACAACTCATAATGTCAACAACTGTACAGGTAATCATACTGTAGCTATGAAACCATCTGCATATTACTGAATGTTGAAATATAAGAGAAAATGTTGTATTATGTCATATTTAAAATTTCTTGTTGTATATTTACTCTTAATAACCATATTATTATTACATTCACTCTATGTCAAAACAAAAACTAAAGCTTTACTAACATGATTCGTAGTCTGGGTGGAGCTTGAGGTGAGGTGTGTGGTCACAGCCAGAGGTTACTGACACGTTTAGGAAGGGCAGGAGAGTCAGCCCAGGGTCAGCCGTTGCCTCAGGATCAATCAGCACCAGGTTCTGATACCTGTAAGGGGGGAGACCTGATGATAACTTTGAATATTTTAAACAACACAGGTGGGGTGTGAACGTGCTGCCCTGTGGAGTAGTATTTTAATGCACATTTATTCACATAGCGTAGAAGTTTGAGCAACTAATGTCTTGTATTTATTCAACTGGATATAATATTTGATGTTATATTTGTTGTTTGTTAAAGGTACAGGTTAAAGTGAATAAAGGGATGTCTTAGTGAATGAAGTAAGGCTCGAATCCAAGACCTTGATACCGAGAGACTGGTCTTCTATCAACTCAACCAAGAGAACAATGGAGTTGAATAAATACAGTAAGAGTCATCAAGGCTATCATACACGAAAAAAATAATGTATACACACACACAAAACACCTTAACAATGGTTGTAGAGTACCTGTGTAAAGCGGCATCTATGACATCACATCCGGTGAGATCAGAGGAGATGATAAAGGTGGCGGGGTCGATGGCGAGCTGGTCTGGGGAGTCTGTCCACTTGCGGGGCAGCGGCCATGGTGACCCTGGCGGTGACTCTTCCCCCTGTCACACAAGTGTACACATTAAATCAGGGTTAAGTCATAGTGAGACTGCATACTATACTTAGACAAAGCCCCATTACACAGTGTTCCTACACTAGACATACCTTTACCTGGGTGAAACAGACAACAATTTAAATTAAAGAAAATGAAGTTTAGCCCCAAAGATGAACTCACCTGATGGTCCAACATCCTAATACTAATCTAACCTAACCATTACATAACCAACCCTAATCTAGCACAAACTAACCTAAACGTAACGTAACCTAACGTAACGTAACCTAACCTAACCTTATCTAACGTAACACAACCTCATGTAACCTAACTTAACCTAACCTAGCCAAACCTAAATTAGCTTGTCTAGCCAAAAACCTGATGCGATTTTTTGTGTGGTTTTGTTTGGTAGGTTTTAGTCCGGCGCGCCAGTTTGGCTGTGGTATGCGTCACTCATCCCTCACAGGAACTCCTCCCGACACTCATGAGTGGCCAGGGGATCACACTAGCCCTCACTCAGTGTGTTCCACCTCACCCCTTATTTACTTCCTCTCCTTCCTAACCCTTCCCTTTTCTCTCCCTCTCCTCCCTTATCCTATTCTTTCATTTCTCGTCTCCTCTATCTTCTTTCCTTTCTGTCTCGTCTCCTTTCTTCTCTCTCTCTCACCACTCACTCCCTCCTCTCTCTTCTTCCTGACCTTTCACCTCTGTCCTCCTCTGTTCCTTACTCACTCACTCACCTTTATTTCACATTCTTTTATTCTTCCTCTGTCTCTTTCTATCCTTCCCTCTCTCTCCTCCCTCAATCTTCTTGGCCACTCTCTTCCTTTCCTTTCTGCCCCTCCCTCTATTCTCTCCTCCACCACCTTCCCTTCCCTCCATCAACACCTTCCCTTCCCTCCATCACCACCCTCCCTTCCCTCCATCACCACCCTCCCTTCCCTCCATCACCACCCTCCCTCCCCACCATCACCACCCTCCTCCATCACACCCTCCATCATCACCACCCCTTCCCTCCATCATCACCACCCTCCCTTCCTCCATCATCCACCCTCCCTTCCCTCCATCACCACCTCCCTTCCTCTATCACCACCCTCCCTTCCTCTCCATCACCACCCCTCCCTTCCCTCCATCACCACCCTCCCTTCCCTCCATCACCACCCTCCCTTCCCTCCATCACCACCTCCCTGGAGTGACAGGTCCATCCCAGACGCCTAGCTCATAATTTCCCTAGCTGTCCCAACTACTCCACCCTCATCCCATTACCCTCATCTCTTCCTACCACACATCTACACACCTGCTACATTCCTACCACACCACCTCATCCTTCCCACCACACATGCTACCACACCTGCTACATTCCACCACACTACCCCATCCTTCCCACACATCTACCACACCTGCCACATTCCTACCACACTACCCCATCCTTCCCACCACATCTACCACACCTGCTACATTCCTACCACACCACCCATCCTTCCCATCCTTCCCACCACATCTACCACACCTGCCACATTCCTACCACACACTCCCCATCCTTCCCACCACACATTACCACACCTGCTACATTCCTACCACACTACCCCATCCTTCACCACACATCTACCACACCTGCTACATTCCTACCACACTACCTCATCCTTCCCACCACACCTGCTACATTCCTACCACACTACCTCATCCTTCCCACCACACCTGCTACATTCCTACCACACTACCTCATCCTTCCTACCACACCTGCTACATTCCTACCACACTACCTCATCCTTCCTACCACACCTGCTACATTCCTACCACACTACCTCATCCTTCCTACCACACCTGCTACATTCCTACCACACTACCTCATCCTTCCTACCTCATTACCTCAACCTCTCCACACTACGGTCCTGTTCGTGGTGACTTTCAACATTGTTCATCTTGGTAAACACTTCAACATTCCACATACATCCCACATTTCCTTAAACATACGCAGCAATATAAAACAGACACACGGATACACACACACCAACGTCGTAATTGGTGTGTGTGTATCCGTGTGTAACTGAACGTATGGATATTCCTTGACTTAACATACGCACACGCCGCCTCACTCCACCTAACCCGTCTCAGCCCGGAAGTAGGCAGAGGTCTCGGTTCCCTTATGACTACAGACTCGGTAAAACACGGATATTTCTCCTCCAAAAAACTAACCTCCCCTTTAGGTGTCTTGATCTTCCCAAAACTTCTGATGTGTCTCTGATGCCCGACACCAGCCTTATGTTTCAAATAAACCTCTGAAATTTATGCTTAACCTAACCAAATCTAACCTAACTCCCCTTGTAACACTCACCGGCAGTGGAAGGTTCTCCTCGACGTAGACAAGCTTGGCTAAGGTGGCCGCCCAGAATGTCGCGAGGGTCAGCAGGAGCAACCCCCTGCCGCCCACAACCCCAAGGCCGCCCATGCCTGAGCCGGGGATCACAAGGTGAGCGAGTGTGATGACGTAGTTCCTTGGCGTCAGGGGGGAGGTCTAAGAAGGATCGTCGCTGGGTGGTTGTGGGTACCGCTAGCTGGAACGATGAGTACCACGGGGCGAGTCACTTACAATCAGGGTGATAAATTCATCAAACGTGTTCTTTTACAAGCTTCTCATTAAGATCTAGTGCGTTTCAGTGAAGTTCTATTAGTTTTAGTGAAGTTCTAGTCGTCCCAGTGAAGTTCTATTAGTTTCAGTGAAGTTCTATTAGTTTCAGTGAAGTTCTAGTCGTTATAGTGAAGTTCTAGTCGTTTCAGATAAGTTCTATTAGTTTTAGTGAAGTTCTATTAGTTTCAGTGAAGTTCTATTAGTTTCAGTGAAGTTCTATTAGTTTCAGTGAAGTTCTATTAGTTTCAGTGAAGTTCTAGTAGTTTCAGTGAAGTTCTAGTAGTTTCAGTTGACATCGAAAGTGCTTGTAGAGAATGACAGCAGAGAGCAGGCCAGCCACAGTCCAACACGTCTTCGTACCTAAAACAAAAAACATTCACATAAGATTCTCGTAATAACTATCACATCATTGTTTATAAATGTTCACCTTTTTTTAATTCTTCTTCTCAAAAGTGTCGAAATATATCGACAAATGTGTACGTGTTGCTGTGAAGGTGATCAGGATGGCTCAGCCCCGGGTGTTGTTTTAATATTGCCAATATCACTACATTTAAGATCTAAAACACAGATCAAACTCGACGTTAAAAAACAAACATAAGTGTGTGATAAGATGCTGTCATTATTATAGTATTAATTTTATGGATATTTTTAAAATCTTTTTACACATGTAACCGATCTTAACCTAAACACATTTAATAACGTGGCATCAGATTGGAATTATTGTACTTGTATCTGTATCAATACTTATATTTCTGATGAGGCACATGTACCCTAATCTGTGGAGTGTGGAAGGCTTTCTGTTAGTGTGTGTGGTGGTGCTGACACCGACACATAATTGTTACGACCACAGAGACAAGTAACTGGTTGGGTGTGCCTCGTTCAATCCTCGCTCCACCTCCCACACTGTCCCCACTGCTGGCTTGCTTAAGCTAAATGTACACAGATAGTCACAAGTAAAAACAAAAACAAGTACAGTATAAGAGCAGCCAGATAGTTATGATCACCTGTATTCTAATCTGTATATAACAAACTTGCATTAGACCAATAAGTACTTAACATATAAGGTCATATTAAATTTTGTACATATCTCAAGTAAGAGGCTGACGTCTTCGCACATGTAAATTACCGCGGCGTCTTGCACGTGCCCGAGATCGGGTGTGGTGTTTACATAGAACTGTATCAAGTAACTCAAGGCTAATGTGACTCACTGTCTCAAACAAGTCCTGTAAATACATCACCTGAAATTCTAAACTTTCCATCACTATATTTAGAAGTTGTTAGGATGAACGAAGAGGTGAGAGATGCACACAGTAACCTTCCTGATAAACACTTGCAAGCAGCTAGAGACTGACCAACATTTCGACAATGTTTTGTTGACAAAACGAGAGAATTTGGCGTTCGTGTAACAAATAAAAGAAATGAATATCATAATTATACAGTATTGTACGTATGTATGTATAATGTGTATATAAACACATAACATGTATATTTCTCTCTGTTTGTACAAAGAGAAAGTGTTAAGCACACATATTATTTTATCTATGAGCTCCTGAGATCATATTTTTTTTGTAAATATGAATTCGACTTTTGTAATTTTTTTCTAAATTAAAGCCCTATAAAACTTCTTTTACTTAATTGATACAAACCGAAAGAATAATTGAATGAAATTCTGCTTATAAAAGCAGAATTACACCAAGTTTTAAAATGGACAATCAAATCATTATTCATTAAAAAGTTGATTTGACGGCACACGGCATCGTCACTTGAGCCGAGCACAGGGTGAAGGACGCACGTACGACGGAAGCTGACACGAATAAAAAGTCTGTGGTAACTACTGGTGGTGAATTATTAAGTTGTTTTGGACACCACGTAGGACAAGTATTGAAGAGCTTGTCTTTTTTTATGAAGCTACAAGTGGTATTCAATGATGGTGAAGAAATAGAAGTTACCAACATCAACCGGAGATAATTCCCGACATTCGCCAACACAGTTTATGAGGATCATTTCACTGGAGGTAAGTGACCAAATATTTAGTACTGTATCTGATATACTGTAAATGCTAAATGATTATATTTTGAAAAGTATGAATTATTGTGCATCAAAGTTTCTTCATGTACTTGTTATTGATGCCAGACCATCATACGACGTCTTATTTAGGTAAAACACTTCAGCTGACACAATTACTTAAGACGTGTTGGTAATAGTCCACCATCCTTGTACACCTCAACTGGTTATTTTAGACATTTGTACTGAGAAAAAAAGTTGCTTCTAACTAAAAAAAAAAAAAAGTTAATGGTCTGCACAGGAAGTGTAATTTACATATTTTATGTTTATCGCGGTTTTCTTCAGATCTGAAGGTCAAGTGCTACCGTGTTTGACTTGAAGCACAGTTGCCAGAGATGACTTTACTGAATGTTTTAATTGTATAGTCCCCGTTGTTTTTATAAATTTAATTACTTACAATATTCTCTATTACATTTTACACATACAGTACTGTTATCTGAGTATATATATATATATATATATATATATATATATATATATATATATATATATATATATATATATATATATATATATATATATATATATATATATATATAAGAAATAAAGAGCCAACTGGTGTTATAATTCAATAAGCGGTTGTTAGCGTGTACTTATCCAACCTAACCTAACGAATTTAGATCATTATTTACCTAAGTTAAGAATGTT
The DNA here is from genome assembly GCF_018991925.1 of Homarus americanus. Lineage (NCBI taxonomy): Eukaryota > Metazoa > Arthropoda > Malacostraca > Decapoda > Nephropidae > Homarus > Homarus americanus. The sequence goes on along the minus strand of NW_024756438.1, from coordinate 1,273,999 downwards.
AGGTTAATTTTTTGGGTTCGTTTTGCCTGTTTTAAACGAAGTCGACTTAAAATTAATCAGGAAGAAAACCACGGAAAAACAAAACATGCAAATGAATTCCTAGGGTGATGTGAGTCATTCTCAAGGAAAGGAGCAACTTGTTTAAAAAAAAGTAAGAATTGTGAAGTATTATCGGAATGAGAGATAATATACATAACAATATCAGAATTTACAGCATTAAGAGAGATTGTGGAATAACTCAACAGTAAGCGTTGGGAAATTCAAATGGTGAAGTGAAGTAACCTAACCTAACCAAGCCTAACCTAACCTTATCTGACCTCAATAGTGGGAAACTGTACAGTCGTGGCGTGGCATCATGTAGTTTATATCTTGGCTCAGTTGTTCTTGCTACAACAACATTTACCCTTGGTTTACGATATTAAAAAACTGACAGGTCCCTGACACCCCGAGACCTTTAAAAGTTGGGCGTAAGTGGCGATAGTTGCCATTTTGGGCGATTAAAAAAAACGACTCTAGATATGCTGTTAACTTTAGGTATATACCACTTGTTTTGTTTACAAGATCTTGTTGATTATGTATCTTATTAAATTATTATTTTTTTTGGTAAAGTTAATTTTTTACCATGGCCTGAATGCCTTGGAGATCGATCGAGACTTGAAAACATTGTATTCTTCATATGGTGAGGCCATGCTGTTGAGACTAGTTCCTTTTGAGTTAATTTAACCAAAGAACTGATAATTGCAACATAAGCTATAAAGTTTTCGTAGTTTCATGAATTGATATTGAATTCATAAAATCCCAGTGTTTTGTCTGGCTATACCGTATTATATATTATGGAACTTCGTAATGTCTATTTGTCTGAGTTAAATTCTACTACATCTATTAATAGTAAGTGGTATATGTGTGGGTGGCCAATATTTATTTACAGCATATACTGCATGTGTGTGTGTGTGCGCATGATTTTGGTGGTAGAACGGCAAATAACACCGATGTTATGGCTCAAATAAGTATTTCACTGCAAACCTCAATTTGTCGAAACATTGACCTACAGGCCAGATGATTGTAAGTTTTCATCCAGCCTGTAAGGCGTGAAGAAATATACTGTACAGTGTTTACAGAATGGTGCGCGCTTCAATCCTCGCTTTGTTTCACTCATGTTATTATGAAGAACTCGTAAATACAAGGACCATAATGTGATGACCTGACAAATTTATAAGATTTTTTTTAGTACCGATTATTGTAATATAAATGGCATGACAAAAAGAACATTAACTCGACAAGCTCAATATCACACGAAAGTGAACACAATGCTAGAACGATTTGGATAGATTCTAAAAAGGTCTGTATTTAAATACATATAAATCTACGGGAACCACCATCCAAATTTCAAGTGTTGATTAGAAAAGTATAATCTTTGTGTTATCCATTGGGGTCTAAGAACGGAGTAACCAAAATACATGAGCCTTAGATAATGATCCCATAAGTATATGAAAACTGTGTAATACTGTCTTATGAAGGATCACCTGGAGATTCATCCCCTATTATGCTATCTGTGGGGTTAGGTTAGAGTTATGGTGGTTAGTCAGTTTATGCCAACAGTGATAAGACAAATTAGCAGCCTTAGCAAAGTAGCTTCTTTAACGCAATGCCGTATGTTGTGCTTCCATGATGGATGTGCAGTTGGTAGTCACATAAGAAACAAAACGAACTTTTTAGCATTGAAGTTTCGTGACCATGTGGTCAGCTCTTTACCCGTACGTTAACACTGAACATTGTAAACACGAGATCAAAATATCTTGGGAAATCATTTTAAAATGCACGAACACCTGCATGTATAGAACTGGATCGACTCATCCCTCACGTGAAAGGTCGGTGGGTTCAGATAATAGTTTTTTCACACTATTTTCTGACTAGGAAGTAAATTATGTACACAGAACCTGGAACCAAATACTCTCATCACTTTGTTAAGGGTGATAAAATAACCCATAAATCTTAATGAATCCAGACCCTGAACGTTTGTCAGCAGCTAAAGTGGCAATTTGGAAGGGCAAAGAGTGTTACAACTATACGGTGTAGCTACTTCTTCCTCGCTGCTCGCCACACTGACATTTAACCTTTATATCAACCCGGAAACTTGTCATTTTCTCACACCGGAAGTCATTATATAGCTATACTGGATTAGTTCGCCAAATGCTGTCATGAAATATCAAGTTTTTATTAAAGTATGTCCTTTTTTTATGCACGCCATACTTAATAGTGCAGAAAGAGAGGTTTACATTTCTTGTAACACTATTATTACTACTATTAATCACGAGTCATATTATTTTATTAGTGTTATCAACTTTTTAGTCTTCTGTATAATAATAATTACACTTGATATCTGATGATGTAATTTTTTTTTAAAGGAATTCGGTATGTAAATGTAATCAGACTCAGATGTTTACAGTACTGTATTGTGTAGGCTTATATTTGAGTATATTTTTTTTGTTAGGTAAACTACTCATGTATGAAATATGACGAGGCGAGTCTCATAAAGAAGCTTGGCAGTATGAGCTACACGCGTCTGGGTATAGCGGTAGTTTCTTTTTATTCCCTTATATAAGTAATACGTAATATGCATTGCATACAAGGTGTGAAGCTGCCTGACAGCACCGTCCGGCCCTGGGGACTGCATAATGTCAGCTGTGTGTCCTGACAGCGGAGGAATGCAGCGGGCCCGACAGGAAATCACCAAAGGTTACCCTTTTAGCCGCATCCGCCCGCCCATGTCTGTCTAGGTCAGCTAGCCTTACACGCCACCCTCACCCTCGTCCACTCTCATTCTTTCATCCCAGTACGATCAAATACATTTGACATCTGTAAACACAAATAATGAAATATTACGTAAAAACTAGTTATGCAAATAACTTAAAATTTGACTGATATTTTAGAATCAATGAATAGAATAATTTATTCAACAAATCGTATCATTATTCTCAGCAAGCACCGGAATTATATATTTACAATTTGCTCGACTTAAACTGCATTGAAATCTTTGTCATTCTGGGTATAACATGGTCAATATTGGCTGGCTCGCCTCGCCCATGATCACTGAATGCACACACAAGGTTGAATGCAGTATGTTGCGGCGCAGTAAGCAGATCATACCTTTGTTTCCGCGGTACACAGATAATTATCATATTTAGGCTCACTTTTAACTAAACAATAATCCACATTTTATACCTTAAGCTCCCAAGAATTTCCAATGACGAATTTTGAAGAAGCATTGGTTAATAATTTAGATGATTGCATTAAGATTTGTATTTAGCATAGATGATGTTTATGTGTTTAAGTCAAGTTTATAACAATCATTGGCATCAGAATACGTAAATTATGTCAGTAATATTGTCGCCTAGTCACTAAAACACACCTCGCTCAGCCATGAAGGAAATGCATTTACCGAACCAGCAACCTTGTAGCCTACCACTCCTCTGCTTGGTTCTAGCTTTGTTTTCTCATCTCACTCATTGTTTTTACTCTCTCTCTCTCTCTCTCTCTCTGCAACCACAATAAAAACATAATTTACCGTAGACTGCTTAGTTATGGATGGAGTGCGATGCAAAATCACTTCATGAATTTAGTGATGAACGATGCCTGCAAACATATTATATATCGTTTATTTGTTATGGATGATGCGCGAACTATTAACACCTAAGCTAAGAATATTTGAGTTATTAGTGTTAGTGGTAGGGTAAGGGCGGGGCAGGGCGGGGTGGACGAATGGATACAATATTCGCTTCCAGATCAAAGGGACAATGTTTCGCGCTCAGGCCATCGACAGGTAACCCGTTTGTAAATGGGTACCTAATTTAACAGATGGGGAAATGAAGGTGGATCGAGTGCATTATGCTATATATATCCACACTTAACATAACTGTCTCATAAAGAATGGCAAAGGTTTTAATCACATAAAGTTGGGAAACATTCCAGTTTAGAAAATTGAACAGTTGGTCAACCTTGAGAAAATGAAATTCTTCCTCGCACACTTGTGAAATAGTAAACAATGAAATGACCAGCGTTCTGTAGCTCATGTTATTTTTTGTAGTATTATTTAGTCGTTTAAAATTTACCGTCATTGCCACGTGTCGTTTTTAGTTATCATTAGCGACAGTGACCCTTGAGATTTTAATACAGCAAGATAAATAATTACGGTAATGGGTCCGTTACAGTCGAGGATATTACTGGGTGGGGAGAGGGATACTGTACCTCCCTTCCTCTGATAATAATCTTGAGGAAATTGAGAAAAAAATGGGATTATGAAATTGTCGATAGAGTAATATTTTATTTTTTTATTTTTTTTATTTAGCCTTTATACATGAAAAAATATAAAATTCCCTTAAGATTTGTGGAAGATGGAAAACGGTTGGATTGTGTTGGGGAATATATCTGTAACTGAGATATCACAGTAGGCTTAACCCCTCGAGGACGATGATTTAACCCCTCGAGGACGATGACTTAACCCCTCGAGGACGATGACTTAACCCCTCGAGGACGATGACTTAACCCCTCGAGGACGATGACTTAACCCCTCGAGGACGATGATTTAACCCCTCGAGGACGATGGTTTAACCCCTCGAGGACGATTTAACCCCTCGAGGACGATGACTTAACCCCTCGAGGACGATGACAACCCCTCGAGGACGATGACTTAACCCCTCGAGGACGATGACTTAACCCCTCGAGGACGATGACAACCCCTCGAGGACGATGATTTAACCCCTCGAGAGTCACACTGGAGGCGATGAACTTCCTTAACTGAAAAATACTTATGGAAGTATACATTAAGCGTTGGTAGTAATGATTAAAAGCTGACTAACCACTTTCAGTTTGAGCTATATACGGTATCTGTTATCTAGTGAAAGATCACAAACCTTGCGAGTGATGTACGGACAGGCGGATGGACTTACTGTAGGTGGGACACAAGCGGAAACACTGTACCTCGTCATATTTATTTCTAGCGCAAAACAAAATAATTCCCAGTATTTTTAATATTATCTGAAGCATCTTACACTATAGCGGTTGTGTAATATTCCTCCGTTACCATGCAGCTAACCTTCCTCAGTCAATGGGGGTGCCTGCCACCTTCCCTAACGGCACACCACACCTTAATTATACATCTTCTATTTACTCACCACCGGCTGCTTCCTGAATCTGATGTAACCAGTGAGTAAATGCTGAAGGTGTGCGCCGCCAGTTATCACCGAAGGAAGAGTTTTTGTGTGTTTGTTTTCCTGAATGGGCTCTCCTTGAGGAACAGCTGAGTAATAGTTCATGACTGTGAGCTCCCTCTCTCTCTCTCTCTCTCTCTCATACAGTCCAAACACGGGCACCAAGTATAACACTCCATACTACCAGACACACTAACAATTGTCGTAATTCGTATTGCATAATTTAGAACTAGAAAAAATATAACTAATAATAAAAACAATAATAATATTGAAGTTATGTTATTGCTACATTTCAACAACTATGGTCTTAACGCACGTAACTAGGTTAGTAAATACACTAATCCATCAAACATTTTGAATTGTGAGAAACTATAGAACAACAAATAATAATAATAATGCTAATAATAGTTATGGTGATAATTATTACTATAGTTGTATCCATTATTTGTAGTACTGTACCAATTATCTTAAACCGTCACGGGCAACACAAAATGCTGTAGTTACATTAATCAGTGAAGGCGGGTCCCTGGGCCGGCAGTGAGGCTACATCACCGTACTACAGTAAGCCTTTTGGTGGGAAGGAGGCAACGTGGCCGCCATTTCACGTGACTGACTCCACATCCCCCAGGCCAGTTGTAAAGTTAAGTACTCAGTTACAGCTGGGAGTGGCCTGGGCACCAACCACCAATTCTTAGAACTGGAGGTGAGAGCTTTGTACACGGCCACCGCACATTAACCATCAACTTGCTAAAAAGTTAAAGGGAGTGGCTATTTTAAGTAAAGTCACTGTCGAGGTGATCTTAACGCTTACAGCCGCCACTGTCGCTGTCCACATGAACTACTAGATCTGGAAGGAATGCTTGTAAGCACCGCAACTCGTCCTCGCATACAAAAACGGTGAAGATAACCTTAACAGCTTCAGTAAGGAAAACACCAATAACCTTGATCTAAAGGTACGAGTAAACCTGACTAACAGTAGGCGTGCAGAAAACCAACAACAAACGAACTCACTGATATTTAGGCCACAATATTATACCTAAAGTAACAAAGTACAACAAACTGTAAATAGTATATAATGGGCAGCTTAATAAAGAAATTAATATGTTTGCCACAGTACTAATTAGCATGAATATTTAGAGATACGAAAGCATATCAATTAATGTTTCCTTGTACAACTATGCCATTATACGTTAGGAAATACTGTATATCATATACTTAACAGGAATGTAGGTAGTGAAGATGTCTGAAAAACTTTCCTGTTGGCTCTGGTCGTGAGAGTTTAGCCTTGAAACTAACAATTTATATGATGTAAAAAAAAAATACAAAAATAACCGTGGAAGTTAAATACCAAAACGTAGGTTGGCATGGAAATTTACCGTAACTGGATAGATTTCCTTATTCCCTTACAGACAAAAACTGTTGATAAACGTTGAGCATCCCTAGCGCGCAGTAGCTAGTAAGGTTGTAATGAACACGTAAGAATTGTCAACTTCAATTCAATTTCAATTGTTTATTCCTTGATAGAGGAAGCGGGATCCTAGTGCTGTCACTAGGTACCCCTCTAAGAATTGTCGTATGAATCTAAAGAATCCTAAGTCCTGTTTCATAAAGATTCAAGCGCTTATTATTCCCCGATATGAAGATGTAAATATGTTACTACACCAAATGACTTAATATATGTATTTTAAAGTAACAGAACATTACCATAAAAAAAATCTTAAATAAAAACACCTTAATTTTCTCTCGTAACTGATGCTAAGTGAACGTAGTGAGTTAAGTGCAGGGAGAGTCAGCATAATGATGTTATTCCTGTACCGTAATTTTATACCATATTAAAGTATAATTATGTACTAGTACTCCTATACTTTAAAGTTTATATTACGAATCACTGCGAATCTATAGTATACCCTAGTTGTACCAGGAGGAATAATAGCAATAATTTACGAAACTATGGGACGTGCGCTGAAGCAGGTCGAGGTTAACAAAAACAGACCCTTTAAAACACCCAGGGCGCAAGCATGTACCCTCTGACCCCCACCACCAGCTGACTGAGACCCGAGACCCGCTAAGGCGCGTTAACTGGGCCAGGGAGCCAGATTCTCACGTTAAATGTCTCCTGTAACTGCTAATGAGAAAGTTTGTACCCCAAAACTGCTAGTGAGAGAAAGTTTGTGCCCCATAACTGCTAGTGAGAGAAAGTTTGTGTCCCAAAACTGCTAGTGAGAGAAAGTTTGTACCCCATAACTGCTAGTGAGAGAAAGTTTGTGTCCCATAACTGCTAGTGAGAGAAAGTTTGTGCCCCAAAACTGCTAGTATAAGTGTATTGTGCCTGCATAACTGATAGAGAGAACGTTTATTGAGTCCCTTAACTGCTAGTGTGGGAACTTTTATTGTGCCCATAACTGTTAGATAACGTTTATTGGCGTCCATGAGTGCTAGTATGAACGTTTATTGTGTCCCATAACTGTTAGTGATAGAACGCATTTAACTACTTCGTGTTTCACCTTAAACGACACAGAGTGACGCTTAATTTTTAAATATTTATCAGAAGAAGAGGAAGAATAACAGGAAAAACGTCTTCCTCCTGTGGGAAAAAAAGGCTTAAAGTGCCGTCAGTCGCAGTAATTGATCTCCTCCTTCCCCTCCCTCCACCCCACCCATCCCCCCAAGCAGCCGGAATCACAGACGCTGAAGGACGATATTAACACAATGAAACATAACGAGTGATGCAAAACTACCCAGCAACGTTTAGACAGGAGGAGGGATGAGGGAGAAAGGTTTAACTAATCCCCAGTTCTTCTCTGTAATTTCTCTCTAGTTAGGGGGAAACATTAAGTAAGAAGAGTTTGAGCACCCACCACACCCTCCTCCCTGACATCACGGCTCACTGCCCACATACAGCTTGTGTGTGTGTGTTCCACTTAAAACGTGTACGAAATCATTGGTCAATGTATCGACCAATCACGACACTTGCCGGTTACCAGGCGTCCACGATTGAAATCCCTTTATCCGGTTAATTTTTGCTGTTAACACTACATTATTGAATCTGTTTATGGTTGATAGGATTACAGGTGTTTTAATACTATTGTTCAAACAGATCGTACCGCGAGAGGACACCCAACAGGATGCCAGTTCACAGACGTACCCTGACTCTCAAACACTTAAGTCATTTTTTCATTTCTCTTGTGGTTCAGTCTCTTGTAATTACGACACTAACTTGGTCGCCCTCTTTGTGTCGCGGCTTCGGTGAATTAAAGGGAAAAAAAAACAATAAGCACCACATGAAGATTAGACACCACACCTCGCCACATCTTATTTCACCTGTGGATTAACTACAGTATAGTGTGACTTAACCTTATGTCAACTTACCCCTTCAGTTCGGGCGGTTAACCTCCAGGTGAAATAAGCTTGGGGGTGAATCATCACTTGATCCCTCATACTTTTTGCCTGTGTCTCGCTTTGGTAATCTCTTCCCGTCTCTCTCTCGCTTTCCTCTCTTATTTATGTCTGTCCCTTTCCTCTCCGTCTCTTTCCTGTCTTATTTCTGTATGTCCCTTTCCTCCCCATCTCCCTCATTCCTATCTCGAACACGATAACCGCCTCTCGAGAACAATACCTACCCCTTGAGTACAATACCTACCCCCTGAGTACGATACCTATCCCTTAAGTACAATAACTATCCCACGATTACAATAGCCAACTCGTCAATAAAATTCGTATCATCGATCAAAGTTAACAGAACCATGTCACTAAAATATCACTATCCATAAGGCTGTTTATCCTTTCCTCACTAAAACGCACTACGTCATCTCGGTGGAGAGAATAATGCGTAAAATAAAGATGCAGTGGACAGCATATAGTGGTGCTATTCTGAAGGCGAACCTGACATGATGCTACTTATCGCAAACGACCTTGGTGGGGAAGTCGACGGTCCAGGAGAGCGAGAGAGAGAGAGGGGGGTTAGGTAAGAGAGAGAGAGAGAGATGTGTTTGTAAGAGAGAGATAAGTGTTCGTGAGAGAGAGAGAGAGATGTGTTTGTAAGAGAGAGATAAGTGTTCGTGAGAGAGAGAGAGAGAGTGGGGGGTTAGGTAAGAGAGAGAGAGAGAGATGTGTTTGTAAGAGAGAGATAAGTGTTCGTGAGAGAGAGAGAGAGAGAGGGGGGGAGGGAGGAAGAAAGTCGACGCTCTGTAACCTTCACATATAAATAGCGGCCCACCAACACCCTTAACGGTGCATATAACCTTAGTACTAGTTGGGGCACCTTAAACAACACAACAACAACACCTTGGACAGACACACACACCGTCCTCCTCTGTCCCACACACACCTTCCTCCTCTCTCTCAAACATACACACACAGCCCCCCCTCCCTCTCACCCGTTTCTCCCTTCCCCACTCTCTCACACCTCTCCCTCCCTCTCACACACCACAAACCAGCCTGATAGATCGCTGTGTCACCCACTTGCCTGACCAACCACCTTAGGTATTCGCTCCTGTGTTGTTTTTATACCCAAATCCGATATAACACTTTCAGTATTTGCTGCCTCATTTGACCTCTGATTTTATGGAACACTACCTAACCTCTCCTACCTCTCTACCATAGCCTACACCTCGGCTTCCTTTACGTTGTTATTGTTGTTATTGATATTGTTATTATTGTTGTTATTGATATTATAATTATTTTCATTATTATTACTATCATCGTCATCATTACTAACATTATTTATTATTATTATTTATTATTATTACCATCATCATCGTCGTCGTCTTCATCATTATTATTGCTATACGTCAGCGCTTTTACACCTGGGATCAACTATCTACGGTTTAATATATTGATGACTACATCCACAGGTACAGGTCACGCAAACGTCCCCCATCCTTGTCTTAAGTTTTCCTAGTATGGGGTTTATGTAAAGTTAAGTCGGTGAGAGGAAACGAGAATCAAAAGAGAGGTGGACAGGATAAGAAGAGGGAGGGGGGATAGAGAGAAGAGGAGACAAAGAGAAGAGAGAGAGAGGGGCAGGAAAGAGAGGAGGAGAAGAGAAAGAGATATTAGAGGAGGAGGAGACAGATAGGCAAAGATAAGGAAGAGAAAGAGGGGATAGGAGAGAAAAGGAGAGGAGGGGGAGGATAAAAGCAAAGAGAGAGAGAGATAAGAGGAAAAGAGAGGCAGGACAGAAAGAGGAGAGGAGAAAGAGAGCTGCCTTGTGACACTTGATACCCCAGTGTATAGAAAGAGAACTAGACCACTTCAGCAGAGTCCTGCCTTACTTAAAAGAAATGACCTTAACCTTTGAATATCTTAACCCTAGAAAAAAATATCTACCATCTGTAGGGTTGGGGGGGGGGTATTATTTATATAGTGGGGAAACAAGAAAACAAGTACAGATACGTTCATTTCTCGTCATTCACTCATACTGTTGATTACTAGACATTCTTCTCTCTTCATTCACTCATACTGTTGAATCCTAGACGTCCATCCTTCTTCCTTAACGGACTATAATCCTTCACCTAATTTTTCCATTTGTAGGTTTAAATTGTCTTCCTTATCGTCAACTAGGACAGTGTCATCTACAAGCAGCATCGCACTCAACACACTCGCCTCTCTTATTACCTTCCTGTATCGTTTATCCATCTGACTTGTAAACATTTTCTTCTTCACTCTTGACTATACTCCATCCATCCATAACAGTATTAATCAGCCAGGGTGGCATCCTTGACACAGTCTTCCTTTCACTAAGAACCAGTTCCCCTCTTCCTCATAAAGCTTAAGGCATGATTCATTCCCTCTACACTACTCTTGAGTGTATACATACATACATACATACATACATACATACATACATACTTCAAACTACCAACAGTGACTAGTGTGAAGGCCCAGCTATAGACGAGTACCAGCCACTGTTATAGTACACACCAGCAGAGGACAGTTGTGTGGGTGTGGGAGAGTGAACCTAATCCCCATATTCCAATTATCTCACCAGACAAAATCCCACCGTTCAAATTATAGCCAATGAGAGGTGACCAAGCAGGATTACTATTCCCAGAAAGGAGAATTTGACCACATCATGACAAGAATTTTTATTTATTATTATTTTTTTTTCGAGTGTTGATCTTTACTGTCCTTGAGCTTGACCCTTGACATTATCCTCGTGAATACATGACACGGACGGGGTTTTATTTAAGGCATGATTACGTAATGTTTCGCTTGAAGTCTTCCATTGAATAAGATGTTCTGAATTGAGCAACTGTATATAAGCAGGACAGGCGGGCAAAAAGCGGTGAATAAAATCGTTCTTATTTTTGTATTTACTGTTGTTTTATATGACTAAGGAAGAATAACAAGAAGGAAAGCATTTATTTCACACGTAAGAAGATGCACCTGTAATCTTGAACCTGTTAGCCATACACGGTAAACTTAAACACACCCAATGGTCATGAACGACTGGTGCAAAAACTTTAATGTACTAATAACAATTCTGGTTCTGATTCTACCTGGCCAGACGAACGAAAAAAACAAAAGAATACAGGTGTTCAGTGAAGGAGACAAGGGGGGGGGGAGGGAGGAAGGGTATTTCTGGTTTCTTTTCAGGTGAGAGGTCAAACACTCCAGTTCTTTCATGTGCGCACCACCTGAAAGCCCTGGGTCGTGTGAAAGCTTCGTTGTGATTGGCTAGTTTTCCTTACATGTTGTTCCCTTAACAAAGCGTCATTGTGATTGGTCATTTTATTCTTCCATTCTATTCTGTTGAAGCTTCGTTGTGATTGGTCATTTGGGTTTTACATTCTGTCGTGATATCAATGCTCCGTCATGACTGGTCAGTTTTCCCAACACCCGTGTCCTTAACCAATCAAGAAACAGTTAATTTATTGTTACCAAAGGCATTAAGACCTGACCATGAAGTTAACATCTAGAAAAATTAGAATCGACTGAAAATTAGTCACCCTAGCTTGTTCACCTTAAGATTAACCACCCTAACTTAACTTAACCTAATCTTACCTAACCTAACCCATAAAGACATGCTAGGGCAGGGGTTCTCAACCAGGGGGGAATTTCCCCCCTCAGGTTTTCAGGGGGGGGGGGGAAACTGATACTAATATGGAAAAAATAAAGGATTTTCAGTATTATATGCATATTATTTGGAATGCACTTTTTGAGGCAGACAATCTTGGAAAGGAGGGGGGAATGACATTCTGACATATGGTGAAAGGGGTGCATGGGGCAAACAAGGTTGAGAACCACTGTGCTAGGGTGTTTAGTCATCAGGTAAAATAATCTTGGGGGGGGGTGTTCGGTGACCAGGAAATTATTAGCTAATTCTAGACACGTATAGAGAATTGGCAATGTATACATAGAATTTGACCGATTTTGTTTAGTTCATCTGGATCCTGTATTTTACGTGTTTTTTTTGTTAGTTTTTGTACAGGAGTCTCAATGAGTCTATGAACTACGATTAGAGTCAACTTTCTCTTTAGACATTAGAAGGGAAAGTAGATAAGACATAGGTTATCGAGGCCTGTGAGTTATGGTGTGTCCCATGAGAGTCGTATATAATTTAATGAGTAGAGAGAGAGAGAGGGGGGACTTTGAGGAGCTTTTGTGTGTGTGTCTGTGCGTAGAAGTTATAGTACACAACACTATACTTACGAGGGAGACTGTATAAAGTAGGTCTAGAAAGTCAAAGAGAGAAAGTGGAAGGATCTTACCTGTTACATCAAAACAAGTCTTATGCTTAAAAAAAATATTAACTGAACCTTATACAACCCCGAGAGACCGGGAGACTTTGATTAATACACTGTAGTAATATTGTATACTGAGAAATGATAGATACATTATAGTAGAGGTTGTTATGGGATAAATTACGTAAACAAATAAAAAGTGATGCTAACAGGTTAATTTAACAGTGTAATCGGTGTAGTGTGTTTTCTATTTAGCAGGGCAGTAAGTGAAGCTTGTTGTCAATTAGTAGTGATCTTGGGTGTTAGGATGTTTATTTCAGTGTTACGAACGTGTGCTAGGAACCCGGATTATTATTAACTATATGGGTGTTGTGATGGTTCGTGGATTTCGTGGATTTTTAACACTAAGAATGTTTAGAGACGGATTTGTATTAATGTTGTTGATAATATAAGAGATAAGGTGTTTACAGATGTTGATGTTAGCGGTGGTAAAAATAAGAGATAGATTGTGATAACAAATAGAGTTGGCAGTAGATAAAACCCTGTCAATAGCTGGTAATAAAAAGAGTAAAGGGGACAGAACTGAACCCTGTGGAACACCATTTTGGACGGGAAAATCGATTCAGAACCGTCAATAACAAAGACGGATTAGTCAAGCAAAAAACACGAGATTAGGTTAGATTAGGCTAGGTTGGGTTAGGTTAGATTAGGTAGAGTTAGGTTAGATTAGGCTAGGTTGGGTTAGGTTAGATTAGGTAAGGTTAGATTAGGTAGAGTTAGGTTAGATTAGACTAGGTTGGGTTAGGTTATATTAGGTTATAGAGTTGCAGAAAGGATGCCACTGGAAGGTTGTTTAGAGAGTCGAGTTTTGTTATATTCTGTCAAAGTCAACGGAAATGTCAAGGGCAAATTGTGGGGAACGAATCGGTGTCACTTAGAGGATGACCAGAAGTGAGAGAGGGAGAGAGAGAGAGAGAAGATCACCTGTCGTCCCTGCCATTGGAAAGCCAAACTAGAGATGGCTGAAGAGTTGGTGACATTCAAGATGGGAAGCAATTTTGTAGGAGATGTAAATTTGTAACCTTAGGATGTGAAAAATAGGAACTGATGATCAAATACCCTAATGGTAACCTAACCTAACCCAGTGCTAATCTAACCTAACCTAAACCCATCCTAACCTAAATCTAAACCCAACCCCACCAAGCAAGGGTTCCTAATCTTCACGAGAGGCGATAGATGACTTACGCATAATATCCCAACTAAACACTTATATCAACTTTAAACACTATCCAGAAACGCGAGTAAAGGGTGTGAATTAATTTTGAAGTGAGAGAGAATTTGTATAAACTTAAAACATTCAAAAATTATATCGAAGGAATTAAATGTAGAAACTCTAGTGATGTAAGTGGATTTTTCTCTTCCTGGGAACTGTTTGTAAACATTTCCAGGACCAAGAGGTGGACAGCATGACTCGTAGAAAAGAGATTGTGACATTTAGCTCTCTGAGCAAGATGTCGACCCCCGTGAGTACAGTGAATCAGATCATTGAGTACGATAGCTTAACCCCTTGATTATGATAGTTTGGCCTCTTGAGTACGATGGTTTGACCCCTTGAGTACGATGTCAACCTTGTGAGTGCAGTGAATCAGACCATTGAGTACGATAGCGTGACCCCTTGAGTACGATAGTTTGGCCCCTTGAGTACGAAGTCGACCTTGCGAGTACAGTGAATCAGACCATTGCGTAAGATAGCTTAATCCCTTGAGTACGATTCCAATAAAATGAGTACAGATAATTAAACCATTGAGTACGATAGTTTGGCCCCTTGAGTACGAAGTCAACTTCGTGAGTACAGTGAATCAGACCATTGAGTACGATATCTTAACCTCTTGAGTACGATGCTATACATAACTAAGGTACACGGAATGACGTACACATAACATGCACAAAGGTAAGGTATATACACGTGACTGGTACACACAATTTCGGTACACATGACTGGTACACACAACTACGGTACACATGACTTACATACAACGACGGTACACGCAACTATGGTACACGTGACTGGTACACCTAACTACGGTACACGTGACTGGTACACGTGACTAGTACACGCAACTACGGTACACGTGACTGGTACACATAACTACGGTACACATGACTGGCACACATAACTACTGTACACTAGCCAGAAGGTACTAACGAGACAGGTGTACACGCGGACTTTGTACACTGGATAGGTGTACAAACAAGACAAGGTTTCAAAACTGGAAACTTAAACACACGAATCGTTACCGAGAAAACAAGAAAACGAACCTTCGCTCGAGTCGTGCAAACATGATCTTTAGGGAGTTAAATATTGACTGGGTGCCAAACACGTTGCGGAAACAGAAACTAAGCAAAGGGATACAAAAAAAGGAGGTTTATTGTAGACGTATTTGCCGCTGGTGAGGGTTGTTGACATTTAAGGAGGCAATTGTTTGTACCGATGTAGCGGGCACCCGAAGTAAAGTCAACGATGATAAAAGATATCTAATGCCATTTAAGCGGTAACTGATACAATGGTGAGAATGGCCGCTGGGGGGTGGAGAGGGTAGAGGGAACTAGGCTGTGTTAAGCTCAGTACCGTAACATCAACTGTGTGTGTGGAGAAAGTAAGATTTACGTTGTACTGTTGTGGTAAGAACATGATACTGGATAGTGAGGATATACACGAAAGGTTATTCTAAGTCTTCATATACTTGTACAACACTAAGGTTCTCCGGTATTCAATCTGTCTTTCATCACCGCTCTTGACCAACAATGTCGTAACAACTTTAAACTCTTAACTATATAAATTATATCTTAACACCACTCTATATTAATTATCGCCTGTAACACAAAGTCCCCCTCAATTACAATTTATATCTGATTTGAGTTTATGATATTTTTTTGTTTGTTTAAAGGACCTTGAAATACCGGGTGGAGTCGGTGGTGTTGTGCGCGGCTGACTGCTGGGTAAGACTGGCGACCGTCACACCTGCAGGGCATCATAACCCTTCCTCTCTCTCACTACCGTCTAACACACACATCTCTCTCTTACCTCCACCTCACCAGCAATGTTTATTTACCTACCTTTGATTGGTCTCCAAGGATGACGTCTCGGTAACCTCTCGCACAGTTAAACTTTCGTAAACAAGCTCTCCAATCACCCGAGCTTGCCAGAGGATTTACAGCCACTTTGTTTTATCACACAACTGTTTACTGGTCCTGCGTATAGCTAGTATGATGCACTGTGAACGGTGCGAGGTGCAGGGTCTTAATGGGAGCGTGAGGGAAGGCTGGTTTTAGAAGAGGGAAGAGGTAGTGGGGTAGCCAATATGTAGACTTGAACACTGCCCGCCGCACACTAACACGCTGTCAACGCTACTGCTGACTCGCCCCGAATGCCGCTCCTCACAACCCGTCCCAGTTTTTATAAACACCCGTCCATGCACACCGGATTAACGCAATTGTCGATCTAATCTTACTCATTGTTTCTGGACAGGAAATTCTTTGAAGAGGTAATATTTCATAATGGATTCACCGTTCCGCAACACTATGACTAGGATATTTGGTGGAAGCAGCCAGGATATGTAGTGTTAGGAGCAGACTAGTGGAGCAAGCCTATCCATCCCCAGCCCACACCTCCCACCCTACACCATCACAGGTAACCAGTCAGCTTCCTCAACACAAACACACCCAATGATGCAACACTGTGGACACCTTTTTGTTGTACATGGCATGAGGGAATGGAAAAATGGGGATGGTAAGGGAGGAGGGAGACTGGCTGGCAGCGGGATGTCGTGCGTCGAGGGAACAATACAGGAAGTACTCTAATAGGACACGACACAATAGCCAGGTATATACACTGTTCACTGTTGGCATTTAACGCGAAGACTTCTCCTGATTTAATAGGGCAAGATCGACGTTATCTTATTAATTCCTGTCCAGGCAGTGAAAGAATGGGAGTTATCAGGGCACACTGCCTATTTAGCACCCCCCCCACACATCCCGCACCCTGGGTTCCTGATTTTACCCTGAAGGATTACCAGTTATTATAAATTCCTTACTTCCTAAATATTGCCTGTTTTTTTGTTTGTTTTTACTAGTTTTCGCTCTTAAAATAATAGTGAAAGTAGAGAAGAGTGAGAATTTGACATTGTTTTTTCCTCACACCAGGAAGGGTGAATAGTGAGGAGCATTGTGAGGATACTCCATAACGGGGCCCGGCGCTGAGGACTTACAAGGGAAGCTGCTATACTCTGCCTGGCTTCATTGTTTAAGAGGTTGATACCATGACTATCCCACCTACTGTAAGTTAAAAATAAGCACTTTAATGCTTGATTTCAGCCTAAACCCTATAACAACATTGGAAGCTTGCGTCAAACATTACTGTGTACTCAGATTACCTTAACTAGCTACATTTAGAACACGTTATTAATGTACAGTCGCTTACACTAATACCTGATGCAATGGCTGATGCGTTTTGTGAGATTTTTTTAATACTAATTTAGTGTTTTAGGTGAAGTTGGTGGAGTTTATTTTCAGATGAGACGAAGATCTACTTTATGGCCCTTTGAATGGACTGAATAGACTGTGTACTGGGGCCAAAAGTTATTATGGAATACTTTGAGGGGAGATAATGATGAAGGGTAAGGGATGAACTGTGACTTGATGCCTTGTGTTGGCAGTGGTTGTGTTGAGAGTGATTTATGGGGTGGTTTTGACAGTGGTGGTGTTGAGTTGGTGTGTTGGCAGTGGTTGTCTTTGGCGGTGTGTTGGCAGTGGTTGTCTTTGGCGGTGTGTTGGCAGTGGTTGTCTTTGGCGGTGTGTTGGCAGGTTGTCTTTGGCGGTGTGTTGGCAGTTTGGCGGTGTGTTGGCAGTGGTTGTCTTTGGCGGTGTGTTGGCAGTGGTTGTCTTTGGCGGTGTGTTGGCAGTGGTTGTCTTTGGCGGTGTGTTGGCAGTGGTTGTCTTTGGCGGTGTGTTGGCAGTGGTGTGTGTGGCAGTGGTGGTGTGTTGGCAGTGGTTGTCTTTGGCGGTGTGTTGGCAGTGGTTGTCTTTGGCGGTGTGTTGGCAGTTGTCTTTGGCGGTGTGTTGGCAGTGGTTTGTCTTTGGCGGTGTGTTGACGGTGGTGGTGTTGAGTTGGTGTGTTGGCAGTGGTTGTCTTTGGCGGTGTGTTGGCAGTAGTTGTCTTTGGCGGTGTTGGCAGTGGTTGTCTGGCGGTGTGTTGACGGTGGTGGTGTTGAAGGTTGGTGTGTTAGCGGTGGTTGTCTTTGGCGGTGTGTTGGCGGTGGTTGTGCTGGCGGTGTGTTGGCAGTGGTTGTCTTTGGCGGTGTGTTGGCAGTGGTTAAATGCTGGCGGTGTGTTGACAGTGGTGGTGTTGAGTTGGTGTGTTAAGCAGTGGTTGTCTTTGGCGGTGTGTTGGCAGTGGTTGTCTTTGGCGGTGTGTTGGTGGTTGTCTTTGGCGGTGTGTTTGGCAGTGGTTGTGTCTTTGGCGGTGTGTTGACAGTGGTTGTCTTTGGCGGTGTGTTGGCAGTGGTTGTCTTGGCGGTGTTATGATGGTAGTGTTGAGTTGGTGTATTGCCCGGTGGTTTGTCAACTTTTGGCGGTGTTAATGTTGGCAGTGGTTGTCTTTGGCGGTGTGTTGGCAGTGGTTGTCTTTGGCGGTGTGTTGGCAGTGGTTGTCTTTGGCGGTGTGTTGGCAGTGGTTTGTCTTTGGCGGTGTGTTGTGATGTGGTTGTCTTTGGCGGTGTGTTGGCAGTGTTGTCTTTGGCAGTGTGTTGGCAGTGGTTGTCTTTGGCGGTGTGTTGTTGCTTGAAGTGGTTGTCTTTGGCGGTGTGTGTTGGCAGTGGGTTGTCTTTGGCGGTGTGTTTGGCAGTGGTTGTCTTTGGCGGTGTGTTGGCAGTGGTTGTCTTTGGCGGTGTGTTGGCAGTGGTTGTCTTTGGCGGTGTGTTGGCAGTGGTTGTCTTTGGCGGTGTGTTGGCAGTGGTTGTCTTTGGCGGTGTGTTGGCAGTGGCTTGTTTATATTGGCTTGTTGACATTGATTTGTTTACATTGGTACTGGGGATAGGACTATATTCCTGTTGACATTTGGTTTAAGTTAGTGTTTTTCGCAATGGGGTTGAGGCCAGTAGTCTGTGTGTGTGTGTGTAGTACCGGAGATAAGACGAGATGCACTGGCATTGGGTTGAGGTGAGTGACGTTACCTGCAGGAAATCAAAGCTGTACCTCGTTACCTCGTCTGGAATCCATTCAAATGTCCCAGAAATGTTGTTACTGTCCTTGACTTTTGATAAGACTTGAAGAATCGACTATTATTCTCAGTCCTAGATAAAAACAAAGTCCCATCTTATATTATAATACATATAAGGAAATGCGTTATCACGGATGGGGTTTTTTTAGTCACTGAGGATGAATGAAAACAAGCAAGGGTTTATTTTTGGCTTTCTGACTGCATGTGGGTTTTTTGTTGACGTATGAAAAGCTTCCACTGCTTGGTGGTGAAAGTCCCCCTCCACCAGTGTTATCGTGTTTTCCTCTGGCTCAGCTCATAACCTTCTTGATAAGGACTTCTAGTTAAGGATGCCGTGAGGAACTGTATTGTGCCGTGTATGTGTGTATGTAAATTTTTGTTTTGGAGGTTAGTACGTATAAGACCAGTGGAGTTTAGGTGTTTGTGTGTGTGTGTGTTTGTATGTCTGTGTTAGAGTACTGTATGTTAGACCACATCAAAGTCCCACAAAACATATGAGAGTTGTATTGAGTATAATCCCAGACAGTCATAGGTGTTTTAAGTGTGTTACATACTTGGCGAGTCTAACCACAAGTGTTGCCTTCCTTACTTGTGTTGTTAGGGCAAACATTGAGGTCGGAATATATCGACACTTGTATTGCTTTCTTTAACGTGTCTTTCATTTACTGTTATTTATTTAAATTTTTTTATTTGTTATACCACCATTGTCATTTCTTTTTACAATCATCATCGTCATTATCATTTTACAGCCACTACCATCGTCATTTCCCTCGCGTTTGTTTACCATCGTCTGCTGCCTCATAAATCCGACTTCACGTCTCACGAACTCATAAAAAAATATTAACAGCCCGAATCTCATTAACATAAACAATAAATTTGAATGAGTTGCATGTAGTGATCCACATAATGGGTCTTGAGTGTTTGGGGAAAGGTAAATTAACCTCTTGAGTACGATTTTTAACCCATGAGTACGACTTATGCCCCCGAGTACGACTTATGCCCTTGAGTTCGACTTAAGCCCCTGAGTATGACTTAAGCCCTTGAGTTCGACTTATGGCCTACGTACTACTTAATCCCTTGAGTACGATCTAACCCCTTGAAACCGACTTAAAAAACTTGAGTACTGTTTAACCACTTGATTTGAGAATAACTTAACCCCCGAGTACTTAAACTCTTGACTACTGTGATTACTGTTTAGCTCCCGTAAGTACGACTTCATCTTGAGTACGACATAACTCCTCGAGTATGACTTAACTCATTTAGAAGGTTATTGTGTACTTTATGGTGAAGTTTGAATGAAAAAAATCTGCTGTAAAACTTCTGTAGGTGTTGTAGTTGCTGTAATACTTCTGTAGGTGTTGTAGTTGCTGTAATGCTTCTGTAGGTGATGTAGTTGCTGTAATACTTCTGTAGGTGTTGTAGTTGCTAATACTTCTGCATGTGCTGTAGTTGCTGTGTCACTGTACCTGCACCAAATTACAGTGCCCTTGTTGGGTCATACAGTATCAGAGCGCCCAAGGTGTTGCCCAGGGGTACCAGCACGTAAGCCCCCCCCCTTCTCACCTCCAGGAATGACTGACTGCCTCGGGGAATTTTCTGCGCGTGCTCCACGACCTGTATCGTTCATGTAGTTAATTTCTCGTTTCAATAAGTTAACGTAATTTTTTTCAGGCATTGGTTAAGTTAATTTAAGTTTGATTAAAAGATTAGGTTAATTTAAGTGTAGAATAGGTTAAATTAAGTTAGGTTAATGTAAGTCTGGTTAATTTAGTTTCTGTAACTGGACTTAACCTAACCTCACTCCACCCCCCCCTAATTAGTGTTAAGGTTGTTAATCTTTCATGAAATAAACTGGGGTAGAGATTCGTTCAGGTGATCCCAAGATTGAAACATTACACACAACATAACAAACGAAATACTTCCTACATCTCCTGACGATGAAGTACCTACGTGTGGAATTTAGTGTACAGGGTACCCTGTTAATGGTGTAACCTTAACCTAACCAAAATCAGTTCCTCGGTGGGTGAGCAGGTCTACGCTTCCTCCTCGCTTATTGTACTTTCAAACTACCAATTAGACTCTTTGTGCCTTATAATGCTTGGTGTGAAATTATTGGTATTATTATTAACAGTAGTAGTTGTAGTAGTGCCATTAATTATAGTAGTAAGAGCAGTAATAGTAGTTGGAGTAATGGCAATCGTAATAATAGTACCGTAGCTAATAGTAACAATGGTAATAATAGTAGTAGTGTTGGTATTTGCACTAGTAAAAATAGTAGTAGTAGTAATTGCATATATTTCCATTTTCTTAAACACCCGTGAATTCTAGCAATGAAAAATATTACAAAACCATATTCAGGGGTTGATACAGTAGCTTCTGCCTGTACCCCCACCGTAACCCGGCCTTGACTGTATAAAGCACCCGGAAATACTTCCTCTAGCGTTTGACAGATGCATAATTCATAAGGACTTAACCACACGTAAACACCCATGACTTTTTGTTTTAATTGTGTAGACTGGTGACCATTGTCTTTGCGCTCTCTGCCTCTCTGATAATAATAGTCTTGTTTTCAAAATCGATCCATAAATGATATAAATATACCAAAAAATAACAACAACAATTGTGGTTAGGCTGCATGATAGTAACAGATAACATTCATAACACCCTAACAATAACTGTACCAAGAGCACTACCCACTCTTCCAGCTACACACACACACACAGCACACCGATAAAAAACAATTCCAGCCACCCGGATTTACAATGCATAATTAACTGTAAAAAAAATCCATTTGAGAAACGACTGAGGAAGCAATTGGCACTTTTGTACGACGATACCAGAGCCTGAAATAGCACCACCAAGTCAGTCTTATTCACTGCCTAGTTTTGTCCAGGACAGACATAAGGAACATAGGTGAATAAAGCAGTGTTATAATAGAGGTTACCTTAAATGTAAACTAAAACCAAACTTAGCAAAAACGTTTCATAGTTGATAAACTCGCTATATCTTGCAGTCACCCAATTAAAAGGGTGTCGTGGTAGGTGGGATGGGAGGTTAGATTATGAGTTGGGTGTGAGGTCAGACTGTATACTCTAAGTTAAATTTACTCCATGTGTGCATATGAGTGCTATGTGAATTAGACAGTCTACATAGGACATGGGATAATTGACTGCCCCCTATGTACTTTAGAATGAGTAGCTGCTGTGTGGGTGTACAGTGACAAACACACAAACACCCTTCTATTTTTTTACCATTATGCAATAGTCTGCCATCTATTTCATCTTCCCGTAAAATCATAAACAGTAAGAATAGATGTGACAAGTTCCCCGTCGTGATAATAAACAGGAGAGCAATAAAAAAAATAAAAAAAATTGAAGAGATAGAGGGTGGGCGAGGCAGTAAAGGGGTGGCGGGGTTAATGGTGCCCAAGCGACCGTCGGCAGGTAATAACCAAATCATATTTATAATTCTGAACTGAAATTTATCCAAAATTATGAGGGATTTAGCAAGGCACCACGCAAGACCCAGGTACTGAAACACTTACAAGTGGTGAAAGGTGGGAAAAACGTGCACCCAGACTCCAATTAGGGAGAAAGTAAACTACCTGTACTGCATATAAGACTTAGGTCTATTACATAAAATTGGTTTGATGATGTAAATTGGAAACTTCCTCTCGCTGTTGGCTTCCCCTTACAGCATCACTGATAAACGACAGCAGCTGTGTAGGGGAGTACTGTATTTACAATATACACCTACTGTACTCTATCACCAGATGATTATGTAACTGACACCCTGTTACTGAAGTTTGATATTCAGGGTATATGTATTTTTTTAATTAAAGTAATAAATGTAATATTTCCCCTTTCACACCTGTTCACTAATCAAACACTGGCACTAAGTCCTATTTAGTTACAAATAGCAGGATAATTTATCATTTCAACCATTACCAATTGCAATTACATTATGAAAAACCACAGTAAAAAGATTTACAAACCATGCTCACAATGATAAAGCATCCTTCCACCCTCATGGTGGTGTAAATGTACCTAACAATAAGTTTTGCACAAGCATTATTGTTATCTTAAACATACGAGCAATTTCTATTTTTTTAAATATGTATCCATGTTAAAAAATTATAATAAAAACAAAGGCAGTACATTCCTCATGTGGTACATTAACAATGAAGAATCAACACTCTTTCACGCCTGCATTAATACTTAAAGGGGATAAACGAAAAAAAAAGTTTAACATTAAATGTCAAAATGAAATGAGAGTAAAGGCCAAAATTATTTTTTTCTTTTGTTTAAGGGGGGGGGGGGGCGGCAGTGCTTCAAGTCCATTCACACAACATTACTTCATACCTTGAGGAACATGCTTGATTTTTCAATATCTACAACACGTTAGAGATAAAAATACAAACTGTTGAGGTGATAAAATCCATCTCGAAAAAAATCATAGCAACCTAACCTCAGTCCCCTGTGGGATGAGTGAAGCAGGTGCACATAGGTTGGAAAAAATAAAATAAAAATGCCGTATTTTATGGCACAAGATGCACCCACCATTTTAGCAGGGAGTATTTGGGATAAAACTTGTGTAATTTCCTCCTGTAGCCGTAACTTTCTTTAAACAATTTATACAGTACCAGTAAATGTGAGGAATAAATAAAAAACCTATAAAATAGTAAAAAAAAGAAAAAAAAGCTACTATTGCCAAACCAGTGAATAAAAGCCAAAATTAAAGTTAACAGTCGCCATTTGCATATATAGCTCCTCCCCGACTTACGACGGGGTTAGGGACCCAAATCCAGGTCCTAAGTCGAAATGGTCGTAAGTGGTAAATGCTTAATACATAGAAAATCTAAAATGGGTCTCTTTTTCTTCTCAGCACCACAAAACTCTCACTTCTAAGCTTGCCAGCCATTTTAAAGTGAATTACAAACGAAAATTTTCTGTGTACTGACGTTGGGACTTGAAAATACGTAATTTAACAAAATTTTGGTACGACTGAGGCAGGTCGTAAGTCGGGGAGGAGCTATATAGTACTGTACAACTGTACTCCGTTCACCATAGCATCGGTGACGCTACCTCTGCTGATTCCCTAGCAATTCTCCTCCCCCAACTAAGCCAGCTAATTTGTATGCATGTAGGATGGTGTGTGCCTGAATACAGTATCAGTAAAAATAAATGAGAAAAATACATATATCTACCCAAAAATACGAGTTGAAAAACAGTAGCAGCCTGGTGGTTACAGAGATGAGTTTAACCTGGCTACAATGCTGCCAGTGATGTTAACATGTACAGTGTATGTGAAAAGAAAGTTATCTTAAGTCTTCATTTGTATCAGGTATTTGTAGATTGAAAAATAAATGTTTCAAGTCTGGCAGTAATAAATTATAGTGCTTCGAAGAGTTGGATGTCTGCCGAATGGATGTTAATCGTCTCGGGTTACCGCATCAGTACAGTACAGTAATTGCAGATCGACTTTTTTGTATTTACAACAATTATTTTTAAATTTATTAAAAATAATAATTATAATGTTTAAGTAAGCAGTAACATTTTTAATTATGGAGTTGGGTTAGGTAGAATTTAGCCTACAAGAGACAGCAATAGGGGGATTCATTAGCTTGAGGGGAGACTGCAACTTTACGTATAGGACACCTGCAGATTTTTTTTTATCCATTTCTCAGACAAAAAAAAAAGTGCATCTTATATGCCATAAAACATGGTACAGTATTAACAAATTATATACATATGACTGAATATTTACCTTGAAATTAAATTAATTCCCATACAAAGTACTGTACAGTACCCTGCATATGAAAAAAGGTTTTCTTTTTAATCGAGTGAATTCATATTTGAGAAAGCAAAAAACTTCTAAATAAGCACTTTTCAATAAATGGTACGGTACTTATTAATGGCAAACATACAGACATACATGTATTTTAGTGGCCCATCTATTTAACCTCAATCCAGAAGTGGTTCCATTTGCCATGTCGGGTGTTCATCTTCCAAGTGTCAAGTACTCTATGTTACACAGTCAATAGTAATATTCTAATAGCACTATGTTTCTATTCACATCCATTTCCTTCATTAATAATTTCTCCACAAAATTTTAAACATTGTGGGATGTACAGACTTATAAGTCATTTAGCTTTCAGTATAAAATGAAATTGAATATACATTAAGGAGATATTTGACACAACAAATGTAAAGACAAATAGCTTTATTGGACAAGTCAGATAGTTACTTACATGACAAATTCACAAACGAGACTTCATAAGCTACAACCGGAGTTGGAATCAATTGAAAAATCCCTCATATAACAGTGTGCGGGTCCCATAGACGGTGGCTGCAACGCATCGTTGGTCATGCGTCGTCCACCTGGCAGTGGCGGGATAGGGGAGGAGTTGATCATTACACCTTTACACCCCAACAGCTCCTGCTACCCATCTCACTGGCACTCACTAGTCTGGTGGTTACCGCTGACCCGCCTTGGAGCCCGCCTCGTGTAAAAGTAATGCCTCTGCGGTGGACTACTCTTCTACAACTCACTGGGTATTAGAAACCTCATGTCGAAATAAAAATCATACCTTGCTTAAGTTACATAAATTCATTGTTTGCATGTAAAATAACAATTTTGTAGCAGGAGTGACTTTGCTGCACACTTGTCTGTGAGTGTTGTTGGTAGTGGGGGAGGGGCATGGCGGGCGGCCCCCAGACGGGGACTGAGGCAGGGGCTGGGCGCTGCTGGTCGTGGTGGAGAGCGACTGCCCTGCCCCTGCCACGCTGCTTCTACTACTGGCCCGCCCCACCCCGCCCAGCACCACCGCGCCCGCCATCTGGAAATCTCCTGGCTAGGGCGCTGGAGAGAGGGTTCCATTTGGCTTAGTATCATTACAGTTATGGAATTATAATGCTACAATTGACACTTCACACTCCCGGAAAAGGGTTTTAAAATCTGACTACTATTTATACCATTTTATCTTTACACATGTTTTTGGCTGAGAAAAAACTACTACCATTATTCTTTATTAGAAACTTGGACATCCAAGTGAGTGTTTGGCCTCACTTAAAAGTCCCTTGAGGCACAACCGCGGGGCTGGGTGCCAGCAAGAGTTCTGGGCCGTGCTCCCAGGGCACTGGGCCGGGAATTACGGGTGGTTAGTGAATATTCACCACCACCCTGCACACAAACACAGGGGCACGGGAAGCAGCAACTGAAGAAGAAGGCACCCCAGGGGTGCACGGTGGACCCTGACTGGCACCCCGTCACCGAATGACCAAACAAACCCATCCCAGGCAGGCTCCCACCTACAGCCAGAGGGCCATAGAACAGCCCTGAGCCCTTGCATTTCTTAAAGATGTTCACTAAGAAATTGTTTGGCTGTTCTATGAGCTTCCGGGTGGCGGAGAGAGCAGGGACAGATCCAGGCAGAAGCACCTGTTTATCTGGTCTTGTTCGGTAATGCCAAGAGGGCAGAGGCCAGACACTCACCGCTTGGCAAAATAATCATACACAATTAATCAACATAAATTGAAGGGATAAATAATTCATGAAACTTTCTTAAGGTAACCTGAAATGCTGATATTGTGTTCAAATTGTTTGGTTCAGCAATCACTGAACATACGCACAACAAAGCTTGGCTTTCTTGTGACATTTATGGGAGGGGGGGGGGAAATTGGGCAGCCACAGAAGGAAACTGGGAGGAGGGCAAAATGAAAAAGGTTGTATGGGATACAGAGAAAGCTGCAGCTGATTGGGTTCTGACACACAGGAGGTATGGGCCAAAAATAATTACAGCAGTAGAATTGAGCTAGGATTGTTCTTCGTGTCCACCAATGTCACAGATTCAACCAGGAAAATTACCCTTTTGTGCTTTCTCCTTACTAATACTTGTGCGTAACTTGAAAATATTTTACGCTCTTTAAGTAGGTGGACATACCTAGGAGCAGTTCCCCTCTACCTTTAAACCATTTAACATAAATGTTTATTCCAATGGGGTACAAAATAGAACTACATTGTATTCTAATCTTTTCCGTATTTCAGAGCAGTGCCTTTTTAGGGGAAGTTTATCTATGAACCTGTATCACTTTCTACTTATAATGCAATCTGAGCAATTTGTCACTGAACTCAATTACTGTAAAGTCATTCAGAATTTCTTTTCAGTAATCTTATCAACACACAATCCATCTAGACTTTTGACTGCCCTTCAGCACATTTGGCATCACAGATGTTTACTACAAGAGAAATAAATGCAGTAATATAACCCAACAAAAGTCAATACAGATACCAACAAACAGTGATAGTTATGTGATGTGCTCCGGCTTGAGGAGTCCAATGCAATGTTTCTTTTTATCAAAGAGATAACTTTAGCTCTGGGGCTACACTAATGCAACAAGCTATCATGGAAATATTTCACTGATTACCATCTTAAGAAGACTGAATAAAGCAATATGATTGATTTTCAGATTTGGATTAACTTGAGGGAGTACAAATGTTTGTTATCTAACTAAGAATTGCCCAAATTAAAACTACATTGGCAGTTGAGGTCACCATGAAAATGGCACTTAAATCAAAATCTAAGTGCACGCTCATAATCATATGCAGGAAGGGTAACTGTATCAAAGATTTCAGCTTCTCTGAACGATTCCAATTTTACACTATCACCACGTGGTCCCAATAAGGATAATAGCATTCCCCTGTTAGATGAATCCATCAATGGGTGCTTGGCCTGACAAGAGCAGAACATGCGCGCAAGAAGCAGCAGTGGAGCAGGGAACATGACAAAATTTTGTCTTACTCAAGCACCTCACTTTTCTCCACACTGACACGAGGGAGTGTAGAGGTTGCCTTAAGGCATTATGAACACATTACCATAGCGTTCACCTGGGCTTACCCCTCAGCCCTGACCTGAGCATCAGGCGTGGCCGATACAGGTGCAGTCTTCACTCATCCACGTGGCAAGCAGCAGCAGCGGCAGGAGCAGAGGGGTGAGGGGAGGGAGGAGTGACAGTACCAGGCGTGGTGTCCTGGCAGACTGCCACTGCCACCACAGGGACCTGCCAAGCTCCAGCTGGGAGGTCTGTCGGTGCCTGCTCGCCCGCACAATTCGGGAGGGGTGGAGATAATGCGCCGGCCACCGCCGCTTCCACTGAAACACTCAGCATCAAAGTCATGCAGCAACTCCATCAGGCTGACTAGACATCAAAGGAAGAGAATGATGGGAGAGCTGAAACCAGGTTGATCCAGCAGCCCCCACCACTGGTGTGTGATGCTTGTGATCATCTTCACCATATCTTCAAGCTGGCTGCACAAGAGCCAGCGCCACCTTGGCTTCTGCGTGTGTGCTGTCGCCACCATCGTTGGGTCACAGCCAATAGGGCCCGTGGGCTGGAGGACATCGTGCACTGAAGGAATTACCCCATTTCTTTTCTTGTTGAACAGACTTGTCTTAGTGTTGTGCCAGATGCACCTGTGTCCACTATCCCATGGGCCTCTTCATTTGTCAACACTAATGTTTTACCCAATATATTTACCACTCTCACTAACTCATTTACACTGACTCATCTAATTTTTTTTCCATATCAAAAAATGAAAAAGAAAGATCCACTCGAGTCCACCAAGCATGCTTAACTCGGTATACAACTACTTGAGTGACCCATACCAACGGTGGCTATGAAGCAATGAGTGGTGTTACCATAAGCGTGGGCTGCACAGACACACACGCAGGCATGCAAACACCAAGCTTCTTGACTGTGTATCCTAGAGAGGGAATTTGGTTCCTTCAGAAGATACTGATGTTGATACTGGAGTGGTGGTGGTGTTGGGACTAGCTTAGTTCCAGATCTTGAGGAAGCTGTCCCACGAGCCAGTGGCCACTGCCATACCATCTTCTGTGACACCCAGGCAACTGACGCGGTTGTCATGGCCCGCCAAAACACCTGAAAGGGGGGGGAGGGGAAACACAAAAATGTTACCATACGCACATATATTTTATGATTATTATTATCATTATTATTTCATTATTCTAATTTTTATTTATTC
The DNA here is from genome assembly GCF_018991925.1 of Homarus americanus. Classification (NCBI taxonomy): domain Eukaryota; kingdom Metazoa; phylum Arthropoda; class Malacostraca; order Decapoda; family Nephropidae; genus Homarus; species Homarus americanus. The sequence goes on along the minus strand of NW_024756438.1, from coordinate 1,244,786 downwards.
ATTTTTATTATGAATTGTCATTATTATTAAATTTTCACCCCCTAGACCCCAATGTGGGTCAGTGACCTGTGCCCGGGTGAGCTTATCCCAGAAAAAAAAAAAAAAAAAATTATATATATATATATATATATACATATATATATATATATATATATATATATATATATATATATATATATATATATATATATATATATATATATATATATATATATATATATATATATATATATATATATACACACACACACACACACACATATATATGCAAGTAAATCACTGTAGGTGCGATCTAGTATGTTGAATGCCAACTACATCTTCAGGGGTGAATACAGACTGACTGAACTCACCCAAGATGTGAATTACACGAAAAGCTCTGGGAACTTGTGTTTTTCTTAATATATATATATATATATATATATATATATATATATATACATATATATATATATACATTTTACAATACTGTAGTTATTTTGAAGACGTTAGTTCCAGTTACCATCTACAATATATACCCAAGTTGAAATTTTTTTTTGGGTTCGGTCAACTAGCTCTGAATAACAATCCTGACCAAGTGACCACACATTTTTTGACTAGCTCAAGCCTATGAGAATTTGATACTAATGCTACAACTAAGTCTTACCAGCTCTTTCTGTCCTCATGGAGTCCCATACATTGCAGTTAAAATCATCATAACCAGCCAACAAAAGTCTGCCAGACTTGCTGAATGCCACAGATGTGATGCCACAAATAATGTTATCATGAGAGTACATGGCCAGTTCTTGGTCAGCACGGATGTCAAATAGGCGGCAGGTGGCATCATCAGAGCCCGTAGCAAATGCATGACCGTTAGGGAAGAACTGTAAAGAGAGTTGAATAAGTAAAAGATGAGCTAAAGACTGTTATTCTACGAGATGAGCTTTAGAGAATTCAAACTGAAATAATTTTATCTCCCCTATTACAAAAAAACTGAAAAATCAGCCAAAAAGTAAAAAATGGTTCAAGCCATTATTCCTTTCCTTTGCAAAAACTCAAACCAACTTTCAGGTAAATTCTCATATTTTGATTACAAGAAATGAATCCTCAAATGTTTATCTGGCCAACTCAAGCAGAAATTACAAAAGATGTTCAAGTATATACAGGGCATATGAAGGATAATCCCTCAACATTTTGGAGTTACACTATCTACACAACACTTTCCCTCACTTGGACAAAGATACTGTACAGATACTATATATCATAGGTGCAGATCATGAGTCATCTGGAGATTCGACTTATTAGTTTAGCAAAGATAATCAACCTTTATGAAGTTTAAGGTTTTTACAGCCTCATCACTAAATCAACAAAGAAAACAACATAAATGGATAACTTACTGTTACTGCGTTGATGTCAGATTCATGTCCGGGGAAAGTCTGGCGGCACATGCCATCGCGAATATCCCACAACTTGGCCGAGGCATCACAGGCACCTGATGTGAAGGTCCTCATGTTTGGTGACAAAGACAGGGACATCACATCCCCAGTATGTCCTGTAAATTGTGTGCACTGCTGACCTGTCTCAATATCCCACAGAGCACTGAAATAAAAAATATTCTTTCAATATCCATTCTGCCAAATATTACATCGTTACATATGGTGGCAATATTAAGAACTGTATTCAAATATAAACCTGGGAGAACTGATGTAAAGTATCCCACTTTCTCTTCTTTTTAAATGATACAGTACTCTCAACAAGTCAAGGACAGGTAATGAAGAACTATAAATTTGGGGAGGAAAAGTTTGAGGAGATTTTAAACAAATACTTTACCTTATAGTAAAACTATAACTAAAATAGTAGCACTGTATATACCAGAAGACTATCTCCTTAGTTGAAAATTCATACCATCCTGAGACATTAACTTTAAATTTTGTTAATCATATTCAACTTCCATGTGCTAGCATCACAAGTTTGCAACCCATTTCAGGAAGAAAACTACCAGTATACATTTAATCCTTAAGTCCACTGGGGATATCATGTACGGCTGGAAGGATATCATACCTGCTTCTGTATGTTCTGAATAAACCAAATCATCAGCAAAACTCAACTACTTTTGCAAAAAGAATTAACTCAACGCTGGAAGATGCCTTACAACTCTGATGGAGATGGAATCATGTGGTAGAACCAAAAATTCCCAGAATGCTTACAGCAATAAGTAAATGCATTACTTGGCTCTGACAATGACTGTGAAGCTGAAATACCCACCCATTGACCTTTGTTAACTAAGGAGATGGCTGGACTAAGATTGTTACTAGAAAATCTAATATTGCCAACCGTAAAACAAGGAACTGCAGACTACTGTAGCACCAAGGCCTGATCACCTCTTTTCCTTCAGTGACAGCTGTCACCCCATACTTCTTTTCCTTGAAGAATATGGTCATGATGGGAAAGTTGTTCAGTACTTTAATTAGTGCCAGTAACCAATGATGAAGAATAGCTTGGGTTGGAACCAATAACTTTATAGGTACAGTATTTATACACATGTAGGTCACCTTTCATAAGACCCCCGTTGTATGATTATATTTACAAACAGGTGAAAGCAAAATTAAAATTAGTACTCACCAGGTCATATCTCCCGAGCTTGTAACTATTTGGTTGTCGTCTACGAACCGACAGCAACTTAGGTAACCAGTGTGACCAGGCAACTCCCTACTCACTCTCACATTTCCTTCTCTGGTCTTTAGACTGTGGAAATGTTGAGTATTAGCATCAAATATCATTTGACAATGATATATGGAGGTTAAGTCATATAATGTACTGTAGTAATGACGACAAAATTCAGTTCATTGTAAGGAAACAAGACTTTAGCATAAGTATTTGATATGTACTGTAATCTAATTTTTTGAAAAGGAAAAATAAATTTATATATATATATACGGTATATATATATATATATATATATATATATATATATATATATATATATATATATATATATATATATATATATATATATATATATATATATATATATATATATATATATATATATATAAAATGGAATTCCTTACAGGTGTTAGCTTTCCTAAGTTTAAGCCTTTTTGTTACTCATGAACCTAAGTGAGACTAACTGCTTACATCATTACTGTACAAGTGACCCAAAGTAAATCTGTAAGGAAAATTAGGTTCTGAACAACTTAGTTGAAAATGTAGTAAAATATCACCTAAGCTGCAGGGACACTTTTAATATACAGAGGGTCCCTGGATTACAAACGGATTCTGTTCCTGAGGATGTTCTTTAAGTCGGACACACTATGTGCATACTGTACTTATAGAACAATGTTTAAAATCCCACTATATCATAGCCTAAGTCCTTATATACATCTAAAATCACTTAATTTAAGATGACATACAGTAAATGAATAAAAAAAATAAGTCATGAGGCAAATAAAACTAAATTTCAAGTTTAACCCCGTTCGTAAGTCGGGGACCCCTAATATACACAAATTAGTGTTGGACAGCAATTAAGTATCCTTAATGTCTTGCACAACCATAGCTATTACAGCATAATACAATATACAGTAATTTTAGAGGATTCTATTACTGGCATCTTTGTATGCTTCAAAAAACTAGATCTTAAGCTGCAACATGGTGCCCTTCCCAACATAAAGAGCTGTTCTCCCTTTCAAAACAGGGATTTTTACTCCGTACAATACCTTTCCTACTCTAGATACTCGGGCATACACTGCATTCTAAATATACTGCGAGACCAAGAAGTTTCAGTAACAAATATACAACAACTATTACAACTTACAGAACTATGGCTCATGTTTTTTATTTACTTAAGACGTCAAGATGATACCTTTATCAATGTCAGCTACCAATACTATGTAGAGTACAGTAATGACTACGGTATCCCAATCTAGAGATTGCAGTAATAAATGACACCTTTACAAACCTAGGGACAAAATAAAACAAGTGTCCTTCCTTCAGAATTAAGTCAGTAAACGACAACTTCTTGTACCTAGATATCACCAAGTACTGTTGCGTTTCCTGATTTAAGGAGAAAAAAATTATGAAACTTATGTACATCTAGAAATCACAAAGCTCCAACTGCTCTTCCTAGCTTGTATACAGTATTATATGAAAATTTTTCCAACCTAAAGGCGGTGAAGCAAGAGCACTTTTCTGAATACTTACTTCAATGTTCTACCCTGAAAATATAAGAAAACCATTTACACCTACAAAACATTGGATTGAGATGTAAATGATTCTTTCGATAACAATAGATCAATGTAGGACTAATCTTTTATCTAAACTTAAGAATAAAATATTTAAGGTGACTTCCTTCTAACTTGGATCAAGGTGAACAATACAGTACAGTACCTGTAATACTGATGATATTTCTAACCCGCAGATGTAGTCTTTTTAATGGCCTTTCTAATTACACAGTCATTGTTAATAATCTCTTTAAACTAAAGGTCAAAAAGTAATTAAGGTAAAGATTAATACTCCTGTAGAGCCTCTTCTAAACCCTTTAGCAAATTCTAGTGGCAAAGCAATAACACATGGTTGATAATGAGCTCACCTGTATATGGAACAGATATTATCAAGGCCACCACAGGCAACATAACTGCCCGAGGGAGCATAGGCACAGGTCATGACCCAACTGGACCGGAGGGGGATGGCATGCACCTTGTTTGTTGTGTAACTGTCCCAAACTATAAGCTTGCCGTCTTGAGATGCCGACACCAAATTCCTGAAACCACAATGAAACCCTTGAGTACGTCCAACACAACTGGTGTATACAGTACAGTCAACAAAGAGAAAGAACTTCAAATAGAACAACTGACTAGGTACTGTACATTCAATTAGCTTTGCAGATGATTTGTAAACTGATGGTCTATGGGTGCAAAAATAAAAACAAATAAATGCTAATTTACACAGCTAGCACAAGCAAACACAAAAAAAATTTTAGTCCAGAATTACACAAATTACTGAATAAATAAAAATATATCAATTATTTCAGTATATTACCTCTGCCTTTTGGTCCACATGAAACAAAAAAAAACAAAAATGAATAAACATATAAATAAACAAAACCTCAACTACATGATGAACAAGGTCAAACAATCCCATTATACACTTTTTACTTTATAGCATCACACTATTTACAAAATTCTGGGGTTTAAGAATTTAGAATTAATAGACCTTCCACCCACCCACACACACACACACAATTGGTTTTTAAACAAACACTACAACACTCAGTATTAGTACATAATCTCCCTTCCACACACCAACCTAAGAATTTACAAATCTGTCCCAAACACTCAATTACACCTTAATATTTAGAAATCCCCAAACAGTTAACCAAACACTTTAATATTGAAAAATCTAACTCACAAAACCCACATACAACTCTTAACACCCAAGTACAGTATATATCCCTCAAACACATCTCGATTTACTTGAGCACATCTTTTTTTCAAGTTCTCTACAGCTCAACCTTTATAATCCCATTCTGCACACACACACAAAGCTTCTAACACCTTTTACTATAGCAATAATCCCCAAACACATACACACACACTCAGTTATTGGCACCTGGGTATTAGTCACACCTCCCCAATTGGTAATGAAGCCAAACCTCAGTTTACCAACCCTCTCCCACACATGTGCTTTTGGTTTCTCATGCCAGAGCATATCCTTCTTTACCCACTCTAAAATACCCGGTACTTAAAAATCCTCCCCTTTCACAACAAATTATGACATCTTTATTAAGTTATTCTCCCCCACTTGCTTTTTGACACCTGTGTACTAAATACTGCACGCACACACACTACATTTAGTCTATAAAGCCTGTTAACTAAATAATACCCCCCTTCCCTAACATTACAATTTTTGCAAACACATGCACACAGATACACGATTTGACAACACAAAATTTACTCTCACTGGCCAGAGACCTGATATTACCATACCAAGTAGTTATAATATCAAACTAATAATCATTGGACAGGCATTATAATGAGTCAAATCATTTTTTTTAGCATGTACACTTGTTAAAAACAGTCAACAGGTAAAAGAAAAGCAAAAACTGTTAAGTATTACCTCAAATAAATTAAATTTTACAGGCACCTCATTACTGTACACTGTATTCAGATACCTGCCAGTGTTTCATTATGAAAAAAAGCAGGTAGACATTAAGCCAATTGTCCTCCTGTCCCAAAAGAAGGATTTCTGAATATGAAATATTTAAGTTTAAATCACAACGAACATCGTGTGTTTATAACTAAAGTAAGGCTATAAAATTCTCATTAGATCAAAGGACATACCCTATATACCAGAGTCTATTAAGTCTTTCACTGAACCTAATTATGCCTTAGGAACATCGTCTTTTGGCTGTTAAGTGCTGGTACTGTACTCTTCCTATAAAACATTTATTTATAAAGTCTGATGCTTCACTTCCTCAGAGAACTCTCCATAAGAATTCAAATGACCAAATAAACAGTATGGATCTCAACTAAGGAGAAAGATTACAGGTTTGGATTGAGCAAAACCCTTTTATCTGACAGCATCGTGCACCATATACAGTATTGTATATTCCCTGTATATATATATTTTTTAATAGCCATTCTCGTGTCAATTTACAGTATTCTTATTATTACTATTTTATTTACCCTGGTACAGCATTCACTGTCTGTGCCTTAAAGTTTCTTAAAAACATCTTAAGATATTTTTCCTATTTTGATGGAGGACAGCTGATGGGTTAAGTGGCAACCAACAAACTGGTTTATGTTTTAAAGAGTAAATCTGTCAAATGTCCTAGGCACATGTAAAGGTTTTAATACAAATTTTCATCAAATACAAGAAATGACTTGGGTGTTGCTCATCTGAATCACTGGCTAAGTTTCATTAAAATGGGTTCGTCTGACTGACTATGAACTGTGAATGTGATCTTTGATCTACTTTCTCCAATTAACATTGGCTTTTCCTTGGTTAACATCCTACCCTCCAGCCAAGTTTCACTATCATCAATCTGCTCATTTCATGAAGTAATCTTTGCAAAGACATAATATCAAAGTCAATTTCCTGATAACTGTATTTTCATTATTTGTGGCTGCTGACTGATCACACTGGTAATTTACTGAGATGTAAAGGTGAAAATATTTATGTAAATTTTTTCCACTTATAGATATAACATTAACAAATTTGTATACATGAACACACACACACACACACATACAATATAAATTACAATCACCAGCCACATTTAACTTGAATTCAATCACCTATTCCTAGATCATGTAATTCAAAGTTCTAAGGCATTAATCTTTATACACATCAAGGAACAAGAATGGAAGCAATGGTTAGAAAACTGGGAAATTGACAGCATAGGAAAGATCAGACATCAGGAGATGTGAAGGAACAATAAGAACAGAATAGATGAAATGAGAGCCGAGTAAAAGGAAAAATAGTGAGAGAAGAACAAGGAGGCAAGACAGCAAACTTGAAAAAGGTAGTAAGAGACAAAGTTGCTGTACTTGAATTAAAGAATTACAAAACAATGCTGAAAAGGGATATAGGTTGACTAATAACCCAAAGTCATCAAAGGTACAAAGCACGAAGATGATAAGACAAGAAAAAGACGAAGGAAAAATGAACGAAAAATAAATTTTGCATAAAAAGAAATAAAAAATACTGTATACTCATTTCCAGTTACACATTTAATAACATAAGAATGGAGGTGACTGCAATGGGCATATTGGTCCATACTGAGCAGTCCCATTTACACCCAACCCCTATTACACATATCCATTGGCAAAAGCGGAAAGCTTAAAAATTTGGCAATTCAACTGACATAGTATAACCTGATACATACAGTACAGGCATTTTTAAAAGGATGTAACAACACTGAAAACAATTCATGAAAACTTTACCAGGTCTGTCAAGGTCATGTCATAAACACCTTGACAACCAGTGAGGAAGGAAGGCAGACATAGTCCAGGTATATGGGATATTAAGGTGTTGTCACAACTGCTGTCTGCAGTTAATAACTGTGGATACTTTTTTAATGGAACAGTAAAGAAGTTATGGGTTGTCAAGGAAAACCCAAGCATGCATCCCTTGTGGTTATGACTGCTGAAAATAACTCAATCCCCATTTAGCCATCCACTATCAAGGCTTCAATGAACACTGGGCTTGCCCAATCGACTTGTTTACAAGGGCAACCAATCTCTTAAAAACTGTATCCCCAATTTAGGTATAACTCATTCTGCAGTGCACACTTCAGGAGATGAGTGAAGGGTAGGGGGCACATGCAGTCTGCCCCCTTGTCACTCACCTGCTGGTGCTTATGGTGCAAGAAGAGCCAAGATAACCTGGCTTATTTATAGTCTCACCACCTGACTACTGTAAACACCCACCACCAGGGAAGCAGTTCCTTGCATGCACAATGATCATCAGCATTTCATTTAGCTGGTCACTACTGCTGTCACATACCTTCCCACACCTCCCGCCCCAGTGTAATGTAACACATGTAAACCCAAAGACAGGTGATGAAGAGAAGACAGAGATAGGAGTGTTAAGTGGCTGTAGAGGTAAGGGTAGTGGAGACAACAGCACTCACCTAGAGTCGGACCCCCAGTGCATGGCGTATATTTTGGCTAAGTGTCCCCTAAGCGTTCTCCGGGTTCGCATCTGAATTCGGCCAATAGGGTCCATGCCGGCTGTGGCCTGGACCAGTGTCGTGTCAAGTGCATTTTTACGTGCATCCTGTAAAGACGAGAAACATTTCATTAATATCACAACACGGATAATATTCAAATATTCACACTAATAAGACAATTTTGTACAAATACAACATTACAGGTGAATAAAGTACTGTACAGGCTGTATAGCAAAGCCATACCCATGACTCACATTCATTCAACTTATAAAATGTTTTAAGTACTTATTCATATAATAACCAACACATGTAGAGCATACTAAAAATAAGTTTAACTCCAGCACATGTTCAAGTCAAAACAGTTATTACCCCCCCCCTCCACTCATCTGACTCCATGACACAAACACCTCCCAGCCATAGATATGAAGGAGGAAGAATGACACAAACACATCTTGGCCATCAAGATGCAGGAAGAACTACTGTACATATATACAGTACTGTACTGTACTGTATTTCCTTGTCATGAAGACCCCAAAGTGAACAATGACAAGAAACTCCTGACCATGGAGATCCAAGATAAACAATGACAGACACTTCCTGGCCATGAGATCTAGGAGGAACTATGATACAAGCTTCTCCTGTCCATGATATCCAGGTGGAACATAAAACAACTAATTCCTGGCCAAGAAGCTACCCTCTCACCGGCCAGATTAACATTTATACATAAACAATATAGTAGTGGTATTAAAACTAAAAGGAATTAAAATATAAACACCATTGGCAATGTTCCATCAAGAAGCAATTTAAAATCAAGGCATGACGCTGCTTAGGTCAACCCTTATGGCAATAAGAACGTATATGAAGATGTACATGCAGTAATGACACTACCTGTACCTCAAGCTTTCACACTAGTAATCTGCTGCTGTTAATTCACCACAAAATTCCCACTCACTACATGATAAGAATCACATACCCTGTAAAACCTGTGGGCCTCTGTGACAGTAGCTGGAAATACTTGTCCCTAGGCCTCACACACAGCCACTGGGAATCCCCAGTACTGTACCCTATGTCCTCTGACATTTGCTGGGAATCCCTTTCACAGGTACAGTAGTGCAGAGATTAAAAAAACAAAACAAAAATCAAATTTTGGGCCAAAACTGCCTTAAATGTAAGCTTTGGTAATTTTCTGACCGAATTTTTCTTTTCTAAGGGGTGTAACCAATTAAATATTTCAAGAATAACAAAAATACAAAAATTGTCCCTCAAAAACCCATAGATGGTGAGCAATTGACACTGAAAAATTTTCAAAAAATTTTCCAAGGGTCATTATGACCACTAATTACCCCACAATCGAATCGTTGACCATAGATTCAGAATAAGCATGCTCAGGAGTACAGTACAATACCTACTGTGTACTGTACTTGGAATATATGTTTCCTGGACTGAGAGCTTACTGTACTGTATGCCATGTTGTAGTGTCTAAGAGCACTTACTAGGTGGTCATGTCCCTCAATGTAAAGATACAGTACTTAAAAGGAGTCCATAATCCTGGGACTAAAGACACTTACGGAGGATTGGAATTTCCACCTTTTAGGACAGTCGCTAAGTCTATATTTATGATTATTATGATGAGAGTTGGGTAACCAAGGAACAAGATGTATTGAAAGGCACCAAGCGTTATGTCTGCATACTGGGAGTGCATTGCCCATGCTCAGTGAGATACATAAATTGCCATTCTGGCTCAACACCTCCATGTTCTGTGCCAGGAACATGACAATACACACAAGACACTAAATTACAACATTACTTATGAGGCATCTAACATATTTACTTTTGGATATTAAGAAAATATATTAATAATTATTCTGTCATTACCACTCCTTAACCAGCACATCACTATACAGTATATAGCAAGATGCCCGAGATCTTCACCAGGTTACACAACAATTAACATTACAGTACTTGTAGAACCAACCTAAGCCCTGAACACTCAAGAAACTGACAAACATTTTAACCCGAACAATTCAATACAAGAGAAGGATAGCATACATTGATCGGCTGGTTGACTTGTAAGTACATATTCTGAATACTGTACAGTATTAATCAGTGTAACCATTATGATAAATCAAAAGGTCATAAATCCAGTCGGAGGTTAAAATATTGTTATAAAAATGAGCATGTCAGTACACATGTACGTGTACATTTATGCACGCATTACCATAAGTGTAGCTGTGTGTACAGTATACATTTTTGTATGAACATGAGCACAAAATATCTTGATGTGGTGTGTACAAATGGATTAAATGACAAGCAAACATGAGTGGAGTGTATACATGGGTGACATGAAGTACAGTACAGTATGTTGAGCTTAGCAGTGATTGTGTACGTGCAGTTACAGGGTATCAGAAACAAGCATATCATCATTATGGCACTTCCTAACTTCACTTGTTTTCCCTTAGATTAACTCCCCACACACCTGTCCCAACACCACATATCTCTTATACCTGCTGTGTGCCGAATTATTAGTTACCATGCCCCACCAAGACCCATGGTAACAAACCTCGTACTATTACCCACTCCTCCAACCAACCTGGCGACTGACCTCACACAGGTAGCCACAACTGTGATCCATCATTATCATCAACAACTATCACCATGATCATTATGAGGTAATAATAAACTTGATGTAAAGACTCGTGCCATCACTCGCACCCCAAAAATACCAACACGACCTTGCCAAGCACAATCACGACTGTCAAGGACATCTCATTTTTGCACACATTTCACAGTTTATCACGTATTGTACATTAAGGTCCAGACACAACTTGCTGACCTACATGAACACTCCATAAAAAAAACACCTAAACCAAACTACACCGTACAATTTCCAAGGCCATCCACACACCGTTCACTATCTATAATAAAATAATACAAGAAGAATAAATACAAAATAATACAACATTAACCTTTTTGTGATTATCCACTTTTATCATCTACATTTTCTTCAGCCATGCCATCTCTCCATTTCAATTCATTATAATTTAATTCTTTGTTCTCCTAATTTCTTTCTGTCTGCACCTTTGCTATTTTTAACTTTTTATTTATCCTCATTTTTTGTCCATGTCTACTGTTTATCATCTTCACTCTCTCCACAAACCGTCACCACCATCCCTACCACAGTGGACCACTAACACCCACCCCAATAGCCACTTAACCATGCCAGAACTACGGCACCACTAACCCACCCACAGTGCTACTAACCTCACTAACTACCACCGTCACCACTACCTCCTATGCTGTACTGTAATCTTAATTTTCCTCAATATTCTAGTACAGTACTTCCCTAATACAACACTACTCACTACCACACGAGTCAGTGTGTGTGTGTGCTGGGCGTCTCAGAGGTCAAAGGTTAAGGTATCAGCAGGGTCTCTCTCTCTCTCTCTCTCTCTACACAACTACCTATCCCTGCACTTCTTCAACTGACGATTTTCTCCTTGGACAAAGAATACCAAACGATAATATGGATTTGTTATAACGATTTACCTCCCACTGAACACCTAACACACTTCCTCCTGTTAACAGTCTTCATTGTGAGTAAAGTACTGTACAGTACTGTATAATCAAGACGAGAGTAAGTTTAGTGAGTGTAGCCAGGACGGTAGAGTGATAAGATGTTTTAATAATTTACGGAGAGGTATAGGGCGAGGATGATGATGAGGGCTGTTGCAGTGGCCTGGCCTCAATACACCACTGCACCACTATCCCCAGTATTGGCATCACCGTCAGAGGCAAAAGCACCACGTTCAAATAACCATATACTGTATATTAAGATCAGAAACAACAGGAAGGAACAAGGAACAGAGGAAGCGGCTGTAGTGGCAACAGCAGTGGTCTGCTGATGCTTAGCTCGACCCGCTCGCAGGGAGGCCGGAGAGAGGGAGAGGGGGGAGGATGGCTCAATGACGTCACACTTACGTCACGACCTGCAGGATGGCGGTGCTCGCCTCCCCTCACCGCTCTCCTCCTCCCTCACCGCAATATTATTTTCCTTCTCCCACTCATCATACTTCCATCCCATCCACACTAAACATTCTACTTTAAGTTTGCAAATATGATCCACTCCACTGTTGCTACTCGCTACTTGTAAGTGTTTAAAGGTTTCTTTTTGTTGGTAAGAAAGGAGGAATGGGGGGAGGAAGCCTTGGGTAGGGAGTGAGTGAGGTGAGGAAGGTGAAGCGAGGTGAGGAAGGTGAAGCGAGGCGAGGGGTGGTGGGTAGCGGCGGCACCTGGAGACGGGGCAGCCCTGGGGTAAACAAAACCAGTGCGCAGAGCGGGGTGTGGCAGGCAGGAAACGCTCTATGTTTATCATGCTGCTGCTCCACCACTGGATTCTTCTCCCTTCCACCACCACACTTAAAACTAACCCGCCTCATCTGCTCACTCACCCACATAACCACTCTGCCCACCCATTAAAGTAACGCCGAGGAAGAAACCCGTCATCACAGCCCTCTGGTAAGAAACTATACATAAAACTCACTTCATCAAGGTTGTCACCCAAGTTGGCAGATCAAACCATTATTCTCGAGGAGTGTGTGGTAACATTAGGCCGAGTCTATACAGTGTAACTAATATTCACCCTGCTCATACATTTCAGTAATACAAGTGCTGATGACTAGCTTCTTGTGTGCCATGAAGAAATGTAGATATTTTTTTGGTGTTCCTTTAACTAGGTGCGGTGTAGATGCTTAACCCTGCGGCAGTAGCACTGTTGCATGTATAAGAGGGAGTATTTAATAGGGGAGCGATGCAGGGGCTGAGGTGAGTGTTACCCAGTGTGCCAGGCCAGTGCATCCAACACCTGAGCCTCGACAAACACAACCACTTAGCCTACATCATGATACATACTAATGCTCCCACTATACCAATATATCAATCCCTGAGATGGCGGCCTAACACACACACAAACACACTTACATCTACGTTGGTTGTGATTGCAAAAGTATTCAAGTATGTGCCTATATACAAAGTTTGTGAGCGTGGATTGATAATTCTCCCATAGTAAGCAACGTTTAGAACAGAAAAAGCAGCAGGGCGTTACCGTAAGGTAAGCCAAGAACCATAACGCCACAACACAAGGAAAATAAGCGCCACACAAGCAAACCACACCTGATCATCAAAGCAGAATTCATCTTCCAAACAACGGGCGCTTCATCCAACCGAACGAGTATTCATCAACACCTGCCCTTAATAGATGATAACCATAACAGTAGTAAAATAGACATCACCCAGTAGTAACAGCCTCCAATATAACCAACGCAGTACTATAACCTGTGCATATAAGAGTTGCTTGCTTGAAGTCAAAAGTTTACGGAAGCAGCAAGACCCGATGAAGTTGCTCTGGTCAAAACTTGACCACTACGTGTTGGTGATTCTCCTACACGCACGACTGGACACGGCTGCCTTACTCTCAGCCACGATGGTTTATTATCAGTGAGGCAGCTAAAACAAATATTCACGATAATGAGAGAGAAGACCAACACCACTCATGATCATATTAGGGGTGATAAGAGTGTGTGTGTGTGTGTGTGTGTGTGTGTGTGTGCGCGCGCGCGCGCGCGCCTTTATGCATGGGCTTACGTGCACAACATTCACATACCTCGTGTAGTAAAAAATAAAAAAATATAAAAATGTATGTTCTCTTATTTCTACGTAGTTATTTTCAGCAATCCATCATCATATCTTTCACCCATAACAAGGGACACAGCAAAATTTTTAAGTTGCTTCACCCACGTCAGTCTAAGGTCAAGTTTACGAGTCTAAACTATCTTTGATCCCATTAATGCTGTCCTGAGAGCTATCAACGATATTAGGCGCCCACACTAACCCCGTATCTTAAGCAATTTATATTTACAACTTCCAGATTAACAATAACATTTTAAACCCCTTGACACTGGTAACGAAAATCAAGGGAGTCGAAACAGTGTGAATCATTCTCCCGTTACCCAGACAAAAACTAACACTCACTTTATATACTGGTGTTGAAGTACTCACGGGTGTAGGGAGTCGTCACAGCAATGCCAACAACACTTTTGACATTGTGGGCGTGCGTGCGTGCTAATCCTCCAAGACTGAGTTTCACCAGACCACAAGACGTACGCCCACACCAGGCAACCCCCGCCCCCTCCCTCCCCGCCCACACACAACGCCCACTATTCAACACCCCCCAAGTGTAACACAAAGCAATACTCTCACGTTACGCTAATTTACAACTTATAGGTGGTCCTTAAATCCACTCTTATCTCTCTCAACCTCACTATTTTTCTCTCGCAGATGTGTGTGTTCGTCGATTTACGTGTACAGAGCAAGCAGATTCAACTGACATAGAAAAACTGCAGGATTCTAGGCAGGATGCAGCAAGACGGTGGAGATGTCGACCCCCATGTGCACTCCACAAACAGGTGTCCTAAAACGCCAAACAAGTGCTGCTGTCGCCTCACTAATTTACGTCTTACAGTAAATAAGATCTACAGCATAATGAAGTACAGTACAATACAGAAATCAAGTTTGTTCGATGGTTGCTGCCAAAACAGGAACAATATTGAAGACTTTCAACAGGGATCTTCATATAACTCTCAAAAACCTTCGTCAAAAGAGAACTACTACTCTCCGATTTAAAGATAAACAATGGGTCTGAGAACAAGCAAAGGTAGTTGGTGAGTAAGCCAGGAAAGTGAAAGTTGGGCACACAGACCTGATTGACCCGTTAGATACATCACACTGTACAGTATGCCAAGGCCTTCAGTACGCAGAGACAACGTGGGTTAGGTTAGGTACCCATTTACAGCTGATTCGACTGGGAGTGACCTGGGATTGAGGCAACGACACTTTGGACAGAAGGTGAGCGCAACATACACTCGGCCCATGTAAGCTCAGGTGTTCTTATTAGGTTCGATTAGGCAAGACTGGTCTGATTAGGTAAGTTGGTTTAGTTAAGAATATCCTGGGTTAGTTTGGTAGTGTTGGTGTGAGTCATCATCGAAATTTCTTGGTCTAGTTAGACACTTTTCCCAGCCTCCAGGACGCTGTTGACACCTCACCAGTTCGGATGATAGGCTTTCACAACTCTCCATCCGCTTTGGTAAATAATTTTGAGCTGCAGAGATCATGTCTTGTTGGCAAAAAGTTAGTGACACTTATCTACACCTATTACACAATCTGTTTTTATTGCACACAACAACTAGATTGTCCTTCATAAGTTCCAGGATATGATTCTTCCGGGAACTAGAGACGAGAGGCGCCATTTCCACTGAGCTCTGGGTTGACTTTCATGAAGACGTTGAACGTTTGCACAGATTTATCGTCTACGACCCGAGTCAGGCCTTGAGGTGTGATTAAAAATACCACTAATCATCAGTGACTGAGACACACACACACACACACTTGAGTCAACCTTGGTCTGGTATGTAAGACCACCTCAAGCCGGACTCGGGACTGGGTATATAGTAACTTTATGATTCAACCTTGAGTCTAGGGGCCTCAAAAACCTTTAGTTAAGGGAGATTCAATACACATTCACGTGGGATTTTGCGGGATTTAATCTAAACCCATTAAAAGGTGTTGAAATCTGATAAAAACTGACGATTTGTTTTCATGAAATGTGGAAGCTTGCCAGTGGCGTGACCTTCACCCTCAAGATGGTGACACGAAACGCGGAATGAACTGAAGGACGGACAAAACTACGAGTAAAGAGGAGTCGTGTGTGTGTGTGTGTGTTATGCTCAGCTAATAACGTCTCACAGCAAAACACTACCAACTATCCTTAACCTGACTAGAGGTGAGGGTTGTATGTCTCCCACACCCAAGGTTATGTTGCTTCACATTCCATAATCACTTCTCTAAACCTATTTGTATCCCCCAGAGGAGTGAGACATCCTTCACACCTCACCTGCCACTACCAAACATTATCCTGAATCATCTCATCATGATCACTTCTCAGATTATCAAAGCTTCGTGGCAATGGAATTTTCTTGGTAACCAGAGACGGGAGGCCGCACCTAACTGTCAGAGTTGACCTACAACACCAAAATCACAAATAAAATTTCATAAAAATTAGAGATTTTACCTTGACTTGATGCTCTGTCTGTCTGTGTGTGTGTGTGTGTGTGTGTGTGTGTGTGTGTGTGTGTGTGTGTGTGCGCGCGCGCCAGTTTGGGGGAGAAATTTGACCTACAGAATGTTTGTGCATCCTGACCCTGGTCCCATTCTTATGCCTGAAGCTCCACTACAAGTCCATGACAATTTCATCTTTCTGGCAACATTACTGTTCTCTTAAACTGTTCTGCTCGCTTCTCTCCACCAGTTGGCACTACATGGTAAAAGTACCTTGAGTTCTTTCTTTCATTTGATATGCGACTACTTTATGTATTGTCTCCATACAACACTAGTGGAAATAAAAGAATATATCTCGTATCTGTCAACGATATACACTCCTGTCATATGAAGAATACACAAAACTGTCAAGAATATGCCTGACAAGAGTAAACTAGAGGAGGAGGATACAGAGTACAACAAACTCTTTCAAAATCCATCACAAGGGACGGCGGCATCCTTCAAGGGATACAGGATCGTCACATAATGAATCCCTACATATTAACGCACAACCAGCCACTGTCGCACCCGGTGGGGGATGGGCAAGGCAGAGACGGGAGAGATGGAGATTGAAATAGATAGATATGTAAAATAGATTAAGGAACAGAGGAGAAAGTCAGAGATGGAATATTGATAAATAAGAGAAAATTGTGGCGGCGGCGGGAGGAGGACGACTCAAGGGCCACTGAGATGGTTGTGATAAAAATGTGACCCAAGTGGACCCGCCAGCTGATGAATGACCACACAGGAGTAGGTTGGTCACCACCCTGCAAGACCTGGGTGGGTGGCTGAGATGAGAGAGACCGCGTGGAGAAGACCTAACTCACTCCCCAGATCCCAACACAGTAATCAGTCACCCTACTCAACCATCACACACACGAAACCTTGACATATAATTGACAAAATCATATGCTGCGTATATATGGATGAAGTTCTTGAAACTTTTATGGACGTGTGTGTAGGGTGGGTGGGCTCAGTCCCCTACCCTTCACTCTTGATAAACTTTAAGGCGACACCCAACTCCCTCTCTTTTGTTAAGACGATAAGCGGTATTATAACTATTTTTGGTGTATGAGAGTATGTCAACAAGAGTAATAAATTTTAGTTCCATGTTGGGCGTGTCGACTCGTGTGGGCGTGTCGACAAGTGTGGGCGTGTCGACAAGTGTGTGTACACAGGATCCCTAAGTAGAAGACTCGTCAAGAGAAGGGAGAGAAGCGAGATGGTGAGGGAAATGGTAGAGAAGACGAGAGGATATGGCCAGGAAAGGGGGGTGAAGGAGGGGGGAAGAGAAAGCCCCGGCCGTACCTCACACGTGCTGCACTTAGAAACATGACGATTAATCGGTGGGGAAATCCACATCTCGGCCTTTTGTTGGTATGACTCAACTTCGTTGTCCTCCTCCTTCTCGTCCTCCTTCGTACACAACGGGCAGGAGGGAGGTAAAACGGCCGCCAGTTCGTGTCATACTGCAGGTTACACACACACACACACGGCTGACGTCACAAATATTCCCCCCAAACCCTTCCTTTACACCCAGTCCAACAAGAACCTTCAGGAGTAGTGTGGGTGACAGTCTGCCTGGGGCGAGTGTAATCATCCTCCTCCCTCTCTCCCACGCACACTAATCCACCTCCCACTGTTGAGTGAGTGAGGTAAGGTAGAGATAAGGGAGGAAGAGAAGTGAAGGAGAGATTACGGTCATGACGGGCGTGGCAGCCACTACTAGCCAGCAGCCAGCCAGCCAGCCGGTCTCTGCCTTGCCCGGGTCGATATGCACGCGACACCCTCTCTACACCACTACTAGACCCTCCACCCACTCCACACGCTACACCCTCCTCCTTATACACTACACCCAGCCAACACAACCTGCATATGTCCACTCCAACCAGCCACACCACCTAAAAAAATTATATTAACCCTCACCGAAATGCTTTACCAGGACCAATATCTCTTAATATTTTCCTGGTACTGCACTTCCCTACCAGTGTCTCTCGAGCCATAAAGCACGCACACATGTACGTCAACAATAAAGGGCGTGTCTCGTGTACAGTCTATACAGAGAGGGTATTTAGGAAGTTCGGCTAAGGTCACCTCTTGCTAACACCGCTCCTCGCATATCCAAACCCCAATGTCGGCTGTCGAAAATCACGTCACGCAGATGCCCCCCCCCACACACACACGAGGCACGTATACACGCATATACGCACACAAATCACTCCCAACCCCTATACACACACGAGGCACGTACACACCCACATACGCACACAAATCTAACCTGCACTGAGTCACAAACAGTCCAAGGTGATGCACGGTAACTACTGTATAGTATTGAGAAAAGGTGCGACAAACACACTAATCTGATCGTATTCAAAGCCTCATCTTGGGGAATTTAAAACAACTGTACAAGAACCGAATGTCTGAACACTATCTAAAATATGTCTGACACAAGAGTTAAGACATAACCACCTCATGTCTTAACGATTACACGCTATCAAACAGCACACACACCACATCCATTTACGGAGCAGCTAGTGTGAGGCGAGTCTGTGCTTCATGAGGTGCCTAACAATATACAAGTCTCTATATCTATCTCTGTGACCCGACAATAAAGACTACACCCCGATAATGTCCACCAATAAACTCTACTGCAGGGATATTGAACCACCCGACACTAACCAACTAACTACTGACTGACTGACTGGAAGAGGAACATACGTACATGGTGTGTGTGTGTGTGTGTGTGTGTGTGTGTGTGTGTGTGTGTGTGAGATTCACAGGCCATAGCAGTATATATTCCAATCACCCTTACCACATACTGTGTTATGATGCAGGCGGTGTGGTTCAAAGCAGTTTAAAACCATGTGTAAATTGTAGTAAAAAAATTAATTAGTTCACTCGGTGATGGGGAGGTGGTGGGCGAGTTTACTATAGTTATCAATACAAGACCAGTTAGAGAAGCATCACGTATCGTACACTGGGGAGAGCAGCTGTAACAACACGCACCGCAACAGCGATACACACACTATGTGATCTACCACACCCTTTCTCCACTGGTTGACCACGTCCGCAACCACTTCCACTTAACATGGTGTCATAACCCAGATACAAGAGTTCTACAGTACTGCCCCAAATACAACAGTTTCTACAGTACTCTAATGATGTGAATTAATCCTACAAGATCCACAACTCGACCTTAAACACGAGACGCTATTAATCATCCACCGAGTGTGTGACCCACAAGTGGTTTGTTTGGCAGCCAAGTATCCAAAGGTCTAATTACCGCCCTTGATTGTAAACACCCCTAAAAGTTAAGTCACTAAGTGAGAGAACATTTAACCTAATATATTATCAAATGAGGTAAAAGTGAAGTCAAACTAACCAACGGAGTAATGGGTGACGGAATGGTTAGAGGAATCTGTATATACAAATATTATCAAGAGTAAGGTACGGAGGTTGACGGGTTAGGTCTGTGTATCACTGATGGTGGGAAGGAGGGAGGGGGAAGGGAGAGAAGGATGGGGGAAGGGAGAGAAGGATGGGGGAAGGGAGAGAAGGATGAGGAGAAGGGAGAGAAGGATGGGGGGAAGGGAGAGAAGGATGGGGGGGTGGAGAAGAATGGGGTGCGGAAGGATGTGGGGTAAAGGAGGGAGGGACAACGCTGCTGCTGGACCAACCACTTGAAAGAATCTTAATCTTTGTTCGGCCAGAAAGATGAGCAGAGGGCGAATATGAGGCAGTGAGCCACAAACCCGCCCGCCCGGCACACCATATGATCACACCACTAAGTGCCACTTAACCCACAAGTCGTCACTACTCGAAAATAATATCCACACATATATATAAAAATAACATCATCTGTATGTTAAGAGCCATGATCCAGGACTTCACACGTCATTAAGATCTAAAATGATAACACGGGACTCGGGTGAACACGGTTAGCCAGGTGTTGAGGACACTAATTTGGTGGTAATCTTTCACCCTTGCGGTGTTTAAGAAGAGTGGACGCTCACCTCAGCATTTACCCACAAACGAAGCGGATATAACGTGTTCAAAGATAGGCGAAAAACACCAATATCAGCGCCATATTGTTTTATAATATTCCTACACGAGGTTGTATAAAACTCCTGAGCGCCAAACTGAACTACAGTAGGTTTAGCGCAAGTGAAGCAGATGACGCCAGCAAACCAACTTAGTTATGCACAACCAACCATTACACTTCGCGGTAAACAAACTCAGGCACATATGTACGCTGGTCACTAATGTGTGTACTTCCTTTGTTTACTAAACTAATCCATGACTAAGCTGGAGTTACAATGAACCAGTTTCGTACTTCGTTACTAGAAGTGGTTTGATGATAACAACCTTAACCCAGTACAGTCACGAGAAGACAATATTAATGCAAGCTAAAAGACGCCATGAGTCAGGTTACAGTACTGTGTTGTTATCAGAAGTGGGAACCTCATCTTATCCCTTCCCAGCTTCCTCTTACCCCAGCTGAACTTGTTGACATTCGCTTAACTAGCAAACACAACACAGGGGCGTAACTCGAGGGCTAATTTCTGGCCGCAACAGTTAACGATTGTCATCTTTGAATTCCTTGCCTAGTAGCCTCTTTCCGCAAGATATCAATTTACCCAGAACTGAGAGGAACCATTACACCAGATTAATAATAACCATCAGTAACTTCTATGTCGAAATGGCCACCCAGTAGGTTTTTCTTTCCCTCTTAAACAAATCTTGAAGCGTTTTTAATATTACGCAGCAATAACATGTAGTTCCTTATTGGATTTCCTCGTGAACACATCAGTTCCAGTCAGAATGTCTATAAGGATTAAAAATCTCCTCTAAATCAAACTGTTGAAGTATTAAAGGGACTGAGGTTAAGCCAACAGACAGATCAAATCCCCTCACCAGTAACAACCTTTCGTACCAACAGCAGATGCAACACTGAGCTTCACTTTTTAACACACTGACTACAGTATATAAGGTGAATAGTAGGAGCCGATAAAAACAATCACCACGTACAATGAAGCGGATGTCGGGGCCAAGTCTATGCCAACTTTGCACATCAGCCATTGGCGAGTGAAGCAGCTTACATCAGGCTTGGTTCTCACAACACCTTTACCGGTACGTGTGTCAAAGCACCAAGATGGTGTGTACATGGCAACAGTGTCCACAAAACATACTTCATTCATTCGGTACCAAAGGAACTCATGTCGCCTAGAGCTTACTGTGAGTACTCCAGCTGTCTTGTATAGCATTGCGGAAGGTAACCAAATACTGTACCGAGGTTAAGGTATTCACATACACCATCTTGCAAATCTAAAGTCTCTTCCATCTTGGTTATAGTGACATCATCTTGGTACAATATATAAATACAAATGTGGTTAAATGGATGAGGCCTGCGAGGCAGGAGGCTGCTAAGACCCTGGCGATGAAAGCTGTCCACTCACACATGACCCAGTACGTGACCGATTGAATTGAAGTCATGTAGCCCCCACCAGGGTAGTATTCCCCCGTGTACCCCACACCAGGGTAGTCTTCCCTGAAACACAGTTGAGGGTGGCAGGCAGGCCAACCTACATAAACCAATCTTAATGATCCTCCAGTAACCTGTCATCATCCTAAAGTACGACTCCAGTACATATACTCCAGGACATTACAGATCCTTCACTGTTGTTACGGTTCCTAATACAAAGTTACTACTAATACTTATTACGACTCTTGAAAAAGCCGAGTTATTGCTCCTGATACTTGTTATTGCCCTCGATGTAACGAATTTATTGTCCTTTATGCCAGTTATGTCTACTGATACAACCTATGTTACTGCTCCTAATATTTGTTAGGCAGGAGGCTGACGGTGACTGTGGTGTGTGAGGGAGGTGGAGGAGTGTGGGTCTGCGGTGTAGGGCCGAGGAGCCACAATTGGGTACGTATCCTCCCCCTGGGCGGCGGAAATGGTGGTGGCAGTGTGGTGTGCCCCACCCTCCTCCTCTCCCTCTTTATCACCGCTCTACAACACCCCTCCCACCATCAAACACCACACTACCCGGTGCAAGAATTGATGAAACAAGAGAAATAGTGGTGATAAGCCAGGGAGTGAGAAAATATAACTGGGAGCAGAGTGTAGGGGGGGGGGGGTATGGGAGAGGAAGTGGGTGTGAGGGTTGGGAGCGCCATGTAGTTCTTCCCCCTCCTGGACCTTCTCGTCCCCTTCCCTACACCCTACATGACACTTAATACTCAACAAGCCACTACTGTGACACTGTTACCATGTTATTGTATCTGTCATGCCTCGTGAATCCCTTTAGTAAATCTCCAAGGGGCAATACCTTACTTCATCAGCAGTCTGTCTGTGTGTGTGTGTGTGCGCCACATCTCATCTTTCACAACCAATCTCACGAAAACATCTCCAGGGAGGATTTCTATTTCTTGGTAGATAAATCTACCCTTTTAAGTGCAGGATTTAAATAGATTTATCACCACGAAATCATCCAGAGCGACACTAAAATTAATAAAAATTCACAATGCTTACACTGCACCGTTCTAGTGTAAATGTTGGCTGGTTTAGACCATTCAGAATCTTACAGAACCACAACTAATGTTACCGCGAAACAACTGACTTTCTACTGTTTTGGCTGTCTTAAAGAACTTCCAATATGTACTTTAGCAGTAATGGAGTATTGTGAACAAGACCCAGCCAGACAATATTAGTCTTTCCCCAACATCAACATCCGCCACAAACCTAGACGTAACAGCTGGCCACAGATGTGGTCAACCTCGCCATGACTGGTGGTGGTGCATGATGACTAAGACAAGCGACAGGTGGTCACTTCACAACAGTGTGGCTTACTGCCCCAAACACCACCACCCCCTCATAATCCCTTCCCCCTTAACTACTCGCCCCATCCATCCGTGCCGCAGCTTCAACTTGTCGTTACCGTAACAGCCACACCCAGTCGTGTAGTGAACAAAAATGGTTCTTTTCCCAATCTGAAAGGATGTATACGAGACAGATTTGGAGACTTTCAGTGTCCTTGCGTATGTCTAGGGTGGTGCACCAGCAGAATCTCCCGGCTGAATTGCAGGTGAGTGTCTCCCAACCTAGTGTGACAGTCAGCTGACAGTGGCCCACCACTTGTCACCAGGCTGCCCACCTACCCACACTACCACCACGCACACCATCACCAGCTGAGGCCTCTCAACATTTATTTTAAGTGCCCAAGTGGTGCGAGAGCCCATACCCCGGTGTCGATGTCCCCCTGCTGCCGTGGTGGCTCAGGATAGTGTGGGTGCAGTTGATGCTGGCACTATTCTTATAAGTGTTGTTGCCATTGCTGTTGTGATCGGTTCGATGCTGCTAGCACTGTTCTTGCAGGTACTGGTAGTGTTATGGGCACTGCTTTTGGTGGTGCTGGTGGTGGTTCTAGCGAGCGAGGACACAGCTGCTCCTGATGAAGGTCCAAGTGGATCGATACTGCGCGCTGGTGTTGCCCAAGCGGCATTCGCCATTTGTTGGGCTCCCGTGAGTCAGTGTGGTGCTCCACCCCGCCCTAAACCTCACTCACACCAGCCAACATCCTCCACTTGTTCCTCTCTCCACACCCTCAACACTTACCTACAGTCAACCCAGTAAACACACCACAACTATACCAAGAGAAGCTAAATCTCAACACTGTTTTCGAGCCGAGGAAGCCACTGCCCACCACACAACACGCCCTCTACCATATACGCCAGACACACATGTTGCACCACCACTGCTGCCGGCAAGGTGTTCCACGCTCCACCCCCCCCCCCTTCTCCAACACCCAGTCTCTGCTACAAGGCTGCCCGGTACTCTATCTACCCAGCTCTACAGGAAGTACTAGATACAAAAACAAGAGGTTGCTCCTTACAAGACTACAGACGTATAGGCCGTGTCACTATACTACAGTATATCACAAAATGCTGGCCATTACAGGCTTATACTCGTACCAAAAGCAACATCCACAGTTATAACCTTCACAAGTGCCCTAACATCATTAATGTTTAAAAGCTTATATTAATGCATTTTTTCAATATTTTTTTACACACCTAAATATCAACTAACATTTAAAATAAGGAATTTACAACTAAAAGTAGATTAACTTTTCATAACTATACGAATGCATAAGGTTTACTGTATCATCACAGTCTGTTTATTTCACCTGAATTTTAACCACCCTATCATTAACTGGGGAGAGAGGGGGGGTTGTTTAAGTATACATTAGGTAAGGTAAGGTTTTTCTCTAAATACACGACAAGTTTACCTACCAAACAGTTATTCCTATCAGTACAACACTTGTCGCTCACAGTATAACATCGTCACCATCAGACATGTTGTGAAGCTCGAGACAGAAACACACATTAACGCTTGTAACAGAAGAAAACATAACAAATTGTAACTACTGACGATATTTTCACCTGTCATAATACAAAGAGAATCTTGTTTCTACCTTGGGATGGAAAAGTGAAGAGATAATGTAAAAAAACGCACTATTATTTATTCCCCTCTTCTGAGTGTTACATAAATACGTACTTTATTGACTTCTTACGACACTCATAATGCCCAAAATAGCGTGGGAGCTGGACTGATACTCCACCCAAGTGCCTTACAGTCGCAGAAAAATCCGGTGGAGTGCGTGTGATGTAAACCCACCCGATAACTCCCTCCCTGAGTCACGGAACTGTTCAATACCATGAGAGGGTCGAGTCATGGAATATTGGTCGATCGTCATGAATACTGGTCGAGTCTCAAAACCCATACGAGAGAATATCACTGACTCACTATATTACTCCAAGCCTCTCATAGACCATCACCCCATAACCAATACAACATAAAGCATAATTACACTCATCAACTTCTTGTCTGAACACGTTGGGATGATCAAGGGAAGAACGAACAAGTATACCAGACAGGTGTGTGGGCGGAGGGGGGCTAATACCGACACCAATATTTAGTGATCATCCACACACGCATTGAAGACAAAGGAACAGTTATTGCTGGGCAGAACGGTAAAGGGCCTCGTAACTAGTCCCAGTCCTCAGTAGCCCTCAAACTAAAATTACTGATTACAGTTGGAGCCTAATACCTGTGGCTAACTTGACCCTGCAACCGTGTGAGCCTGAGCGATCTAGGGGAAGCTTGACACGTTCCCTGACCTACCCCACTCCTGGTCAATACGTCCGGACACCAACACCCACGTCTGAGGCTCTTCGCAACATAACCAAGAAGTCAACCAACGTTATCTGTCATTTACTACAGGACCACCTATCATATTTCTAAGCAGTCATACACGTAACCATTATGATGAACACAAGATTTTAACACTACAAAATAATCCACCACCATGCACGAGAGGAGGATTAATTTTGTAATGTTAGAATATCGCGTGTAGCTTCACCTTACATAGGACATAATATAGTAAGACTCGCTCTCCAGGCCAGGGACGCGTGAAAATGAACAATTTGTCATCATTGCCGTTTATTAGCAAGTTAAACTCACTAAAGCGCCTCTACCTGGAGCAGTTTACAACCTCTCCACACCAGTTCAAAAAGCCCAACTATAGAGCTTCTTCCCAGACCACGAGACTGAGTTTCACGACGTTCTCACGAAACACGACCTACAACTTTCTAAATAACAAATTCACATAATCTATCCACCAGCTTACTCTAAGCAGTTATTAGTCAAGACGGCGGCTATGTCACCCCCCGTCCCCTCCCCGACCATTACCGGCACCAACCAGGGCCCCGACCAACCAGCCAGCCGGCCGGCCGGCCATCCACCCACCGTCTGGCGGCCACAACCCACGATCGATAACGGCTTTCCTAACCCAGGCAAATACCGGCCCACCGGTCCTCCTCCCCACCCGCCCACAACACACACCCAGACACCTCCCCCCTCCCTAGCTGGTTCACACAACCCCTGATACTTCTTCCAAACCTGGCTGCCTCGCCCTGGCCCTAGCGCCTCGCCAACCCTTCACCCTGGCCCTAGTGCCTCGCCAACCCTTCACCCTGGCCTTGGTGCCTCGCCCACATCCTTATCAACAACTCCGCTCCTTCAGGTTTATTAAGGGCTCATGTAATCCATTCCAGGGCCTGAAAAGTTCAATGATGGAGCGCCGTTAAACAACAGAGAAATTCGGGTTGTATCTCAGAGCACAGAGGTTTAGCACTGACGTCAGCAAAGCAGCCGATATAGACCCGCGCGCACACACCCACCCACACGTACGTACGTTTGCCTAGAATAAGGTCACCATCACCTAGATGTCCTAAGTACAACCGCTGCCAGAACACAAACTTTTGGCATGAATGATTCGAGCATTTCAACAACAATTATAATTTCCCGACATCTCGACCAAAAAAAATCCAGACGAATTTTGTGGTAATGGTTGTGGCGAGGACCACTCATGACTGTTCATGTGACCCAGAGTGAATATAGGCCAGCAAATCCTTGGGCAAATCCCACACATGACCGTGACAAATGACTGAGTATCGATTTCTCTTTCCCGGTGCCCGGTAGGCCTGTGTCGCCCACCACCAACACGAGAGTAACGATAGACGAGAACCCTAACCTAACCTCTCACACACAAACCACCATTACACTATTGTGACAACTCAAATATAATAAATTGGTAAACGTGTTCTACTGTTTTCTGTAATTTAGTCAACTGGGAAAATTTTACAATGAACTACGTGCAGGTTTCAAGTAGCTTCCTCAATATATTCCAGTTACCACCACACTATAAACTTTCGCTGAACGTCGAAACTTTGATACGGATAGTGCAACAACTTAGCAACATTACTTATTATTTCCTCCACAAAAGGCGCATCGAAATGTATGGCACAATTTTGTTTCAATACATTATTATCTACAAAGTCAGTCACAGATCTGAGTTAATATAAGCCGTGTTTCAGGGGGGACGGGGACGGACACACACACAAGACTTGGGGTATCGAGTTTAACCACAGTGCAAGTTGCGAGGTTTCTCAGACCTTGGGCAAAGGGAGAGCTTCTTCAGACAGAAAAATACGACAAGCGATATGATAATAGCGAGCGAGTACAGCTGCCTTCCCACCACACCAACTAAGCTTTTTACGACATTAAGCTTATCACTCCAAGAACCCCAGAAGTTCGTGACGTTAAAGCTTTCTCATAACTGAAGAACTAAGACTACACCGAACTGGCTGAACCAAGATAACGCCTAAAATAACACCAACCTTTAACACACTACACAGTTTCTCGACTCACAATGACCTCCACATCGGTGTTAAAAGTGAATGTATCTAATGGTAGAAACTCGGCCTATGTTTGATGATAACGCTGGGACTTGTTTTAGTTCTTAAGTCAACCAGTTAAGTGCACTCTTTATCTCGTTAACAGGATGATTCACCGTACCGACCGACGAACACAGAGACACCGACCCCAAGCTTGTCTCTGCCTTTCTAGCGTCAAGGTCAACAAGCTCTATCCCGTTATACTCGCCTGACTGACGCCATGACGTCACGAAAAGTCAACTCCGTGACGTCTCCTGGCACACGGTGACAGCCCCACGTGTCGCCCACCACAACTATACCTGCTGCTCTTACACGATGCCTTTATAGATAGCATCACCGGGATGCTCATGACTTAAAAGATACAATTTACAACCTTTCTTGTTCACCTGCGAGCGGGTGTTGGTGGAAGTGTGTACCGTGGTAGTCGTTAACATTCTCACAATAACCTTTCCTGAATTACTGACCATTACCTTACAACACCTACAATAACAAGAGGCGGCTGGTATGATCACATCTTCCCAGTCACTGCACTGCATGGAGGAAGTCACTGGTAAAACTCTTTCTCTCTCTGTCTCACTAACTTTAGGCTAAAATGGGCCAGCGTTGCTGCTCCTTCACTCCTAAACTTAATGTCATCAGGATAAAAATAGCCACTGACAAAAGTCTTCGTGAACCTCCACCTTCCCTCTCACGCCACGCAAGCGAGGGGGCGCGCGCGCTCACACGTACGTCTGAGTACACTCACACATGAGCTGTTCATACATACCTATCAGCCAATTTCTCCAGGAGCTGTCAGCGGATATTTACTTGAGAAAGCAAAAAAAAAATCGTCAGCTGTTAGTTTACACGTTTCCAAAAAACGACGTGCTGCATGAGGCGACTCTCACCATTACCTGGCCTCACGCGTCACCCAGTATTTCCGGCTAGGGCATCGGTGACCCCCCAAACTTCCAGTCGTAAATATTTTGGTGGAGACGCTACACTCCTCAACCTTTCATCACCGTCCAGCTACGAGCCGCTCTTGGTCTTTCCCAACCCGAGAGACACACCCAGAATTAAGCACTGAATAAATAAATATCCCTGGGGCGAATTTCTGCTGCTGGTCGTAAATAAAAAGCTAATAATAAATAGCCTGTCGTAGGGATTATGTTTACAGATTAATTAAATAGTGGAGTAACCAGTTGAAAATAATCAAAGCCAAGGAGATTTTGACAAGGATAACTAAAGACGGTTTATGATCTTGCCAGGAAATATATTGTCCAAAATCAAGCCATTGTCGAGCCTCACCCAACTACTGTCCAGACTAGGGAAGTAATGCTGTAAACAACCACTCTATAGCTAAATCCAGCACCAACTTATGCAGCATTAATATCAACGGAGGTAATTACTGCCAAATGGTGACGAGACGAAGATGGGAAGGGATGGGACGGGAGGGTGGAGTAGTGTCAGTATCCACAAGTGTCACATGGTAGGCGTCGGGGCATCCCACCAATGTAAGAGAACCCGTAATGACAAGACACCCAGGGCCACTACACACGACCATCACAAGGACAAGACACCCAGGGCCACTACACACGACCATCACAAGGACGAGCCATGAACAGCCTCCAACACAGCTGTTAGCATATATCAATAGAAACCTGAAGTATTATGATAAAACACAAGCAATAAGACGTTTTATTCTCGTAGGGTTCAGCAGAAAAGATAGTACAGTCTAGTGCACAGGCCAGCACAAAATCATACGGTACCATAGCTTATAAACAGACCAGAGATGAACCCGCGAGTGAGGAAAACAGACAAAAAATTACAACCTAACAGTACAGCGAGGTTCAGAATTACAGCAGTTTAGTAAAGGGTACGAGGTATAACGTGAGGACTGGGGTGACTTTGAATTGAAAACCGATCCAATAAAACCTCTGCTTAATGCGGGAACATCACACCAACACTGTAGAAGACGCACAGGCACGTTCATCATGCCTGGTGCTCCTCTCCTCCCACACTCTGACCCGAAGTCACTGTGGCATCCAGACACCAAACACGGAATTATGAATATTAAGTATCGATAAAAACGGTTCATAAATTCCCTATTTATCCTGGAAGATTTATAAATTATGAGTTTAATGTGTGAAAGGTAGAGGTTAAGACGTGGGGATGAGTGACCCGTCAGGAGGAGGTTGAGGGATAGTTTGGTATGGAAGACGATGCTTCAGGTAAGTGAGGGTCTCTCTCGTTCAGTCAGCGAATCATGTTTTCTGACAAGGTTAATGCACTTCCATAACACTAATCCTGCCTCACACTCACCAACACGTTCAGCACTATAAACGACCCTTCCTCCTGCAGTAAAAATAGCGAGAGAACACAAACCAGCAAAATAAACTAAAGGGGTAGATATAGTCAAGAAAAACTATAACATAGATTAATAAGTGGAAGCAAGATAAAACCATAGGCAATGAATGACGCACAAGGTGACAAGCAACCCTTATACCGGAGTGATATATTTAACCAAATTATGGGAAACCCTGGCGCCTGTGTTCTACCTGGCTGCTGGATGTTTACTTGCGTCCACCACTCACCTCCCTCCTACCATCACCCTTCTCGAAAGCTGGCCTTATAAATACTTCCCTTATTGGTAATGTGAAAAAGGATAACTGGCTCAATTAAGATACAGACAGACACAAACAAACACACGCGCGTGCACGCTGGCATTGGATTTGTACAAAGACTTTCAAAACAAAATGAAAGGGACTTAACGTACAAGACTTGAACCCGGAATCTGGTAACTATGACAGCATATGTAACGAGTAGAAGCAGGTGCAAGCCAGATGGTCAACAGGTGGGGACAGGTGTGACAAACTATTAAAGAACAGGTGTAGTGGAGGAGGTGGTGTTTGTGCCGCCATTTCAAAAACCACACAAAGTTGGCCTCACAGAGAATTGATTTCTTGAGGGGACCCATAGACAAACAAACACACACACACACACTTCAATAAGTGTCGTGCCAACTTTGAACCTCTAAAGTCTAAACAGTCTCCTTAAATCGCTTGACTGACTGACTGACTGACACACACACAACGTGACTGTATTAACAAGCAATAGTGGAGATAATACAATGCCCATGAAAGAGATGAGATATCAATGCCTCAAATCCAGACTACGACTGGTAAAAAAAAAAAAACTTTGACGAACAAAAACTCTCACTCCAAGGAAAGGCAAAACACAGACGGAGACGGCTCCAGGTAGCGACAGGAGATATTAAGGTAAGGGGGGTGTTCTCAGAAGGAACCGAGAGAGAGAGATATGGAAAACGACAGAACTACAAACATAAGATAACAAGGGGGATGAAAGAAGCGTAAAGAGGAACCAACAAGAGCAGATGTAAACAAAAATAAAGGTGGAAGATAAACGAGAGGAAAAGAAACAAGAATAAAATGAAAAGGGGAGTTGCTCTTGTTGAAATAATGGGGAGTAGAGGGGAAGAAAGGGAGTGTTGGAGGGGGGAAGGGAGTGGTGGTGGGGAGGCGAACGGGAGTGGTGGTGGTGGTGGTGGGGAGGAGAAAGGGAAGGGGGGTAGGGGGATGAAGCCAGGCTGCTGAGTGTTCTGGGAATGAATCAATACCAGAGGGGGGAGGGGGGGGGATGTCGCACGACGGAGTTTCCATAATTAACTCATCGATCACCACAATAAACCCGCGGGGGAGGAGACACACACGGGTTATCACAATATGCCTAAGAAAAAGGTACACAAGGGCGAATAAGATGTATCTATGCGTGGTGTGTCCGACTCTAGGAGGGTGTGTGAACGTCCAGCTTAAATGACCAATCGCCCATACGTACAGAAGTTGTCGTCTGAGGTAAAGACTATACTAGTTACCCAGACCAGCTCTCCACTACGGCAACAGCAGACGTGAGATGTTATGATCGAAAGTTTTTTTTTTTTTTAGGTATTATTGTGGTTTCTGGTGTGCGCTGGGTCAACACGCCACGACCCACCCCCCCACCCCTCTCCCACACCACACCTGTTCCTGGAAATCCTACTTTTCTAAGGAACGCCATTTTACTCAACCCAACCATTTTTTTTATCATCATCCACTACCGCATCCGCCACATGATACCCACTGCGGATTTGGAACAACTCCAGGTGCAGTTTAGGGTGTACGCCGCGCCGGGTCAACTAGCCACGATGTGTTCTCCCCCATCACACACTGTTCCTGGAAACTAATTTTTTTTTTCAAGAGGTGGGGACTGGGGGGTGTTGGTCCCTGGTGTTTTAGAGCTCTTCACTTCGAATTACGAGGTTCATACACCCAGGCAGAGGTATGGGGGGAGGAGGAAGGGGGGTGAAGGGATACAGTAGGATGTCAGCAAGGGAAGACGAAGGATGAAATCAGGACACTCAAATGCCAGCCAAGACAACACTAATACCATACTCTATAACGTGACCACACCCCCACCCGACCACACCACCACCCGGTTACCACATCTCACCTAATAAAAACAATAACACTCACAATAAGTATAATTAACGTGACCTAATTTCTAATATCTAATTTTTTAATCTACTACATCACATATTAAAAGGTGGCCTTATCACCCCCAGTGGCAGCAGTACAGTAATCCACATAAGGGTATTATTACTTCATTAGTGACAACACAACACCCTCAACAGAAGTAAAACATACCTGGTATAATAGTCAACATAAAACAAAACCCTCGTGTCTTTACCACCATAACCACCGACGCTACAAAAGATTACCAGTTACTTACAAATGGAGGTCAAAACATAAATAAAACACGACTCCCCATAAACTGAGCCAGCGTGCGTCTAAATCACTACCCATAAAATTTCCTCGCCTTCGACCTCGTCACTCCCAACACGAGAACTTCCACCAACCCAGAATTCCAAATCAAGAAACTAACCTAACCTAAAAACACTATGCCAAGTGACTTAGTTATGCCCCTGCCTACATATAACTATTTCTTACACAAAACCATGATAGTTAGAGAGGTGTCTCACCGAATGTTAACAGTAAACAATATTCATTTACAAATCAAAATAGTACTTCAGTCAAGACATTAAAAGTACATAAAAATAATGATCCGTTGTGTACAATGATGACACAGTAACAGCCGTCAAACGTTCAGGGTGTGAGGGCTCGGCAGCTGGTTGTAAGCCTGAACTGAGGGCATCACCAGCTTCCTATTCCCATTACTGTACTCTGGAGCCACACACTACACTACAAGGGCTGGTGACGGCGATTATGGGGACCTCGTCACGTCACCTGCCGGGTATAGTCACTTGTAAGTAAAGGTGACAGAGAAAAGAGGGAAACATTAGGATCTTCTGACAGGGTGCGAACGTCACGAGGCAGCCACCAACGTCACGTGCACGGGAATCACCTCTTGAAGTCACGGTAACTCTGACATGACGATATTTGAGTCCAAGTTTCTAATTCCTAGTGGAAGTGATGAATCATCCAACTGCCAAGGATCCAGTTACCGCTTGTTTACGTAAACTCGCCGGCCCACCTCCCCTCCCCACCTCGTAAATCAGTTTCAACTATCCCAAATAACTACAACATACCAATCCTCATACCACCTCCACAAACCCACCATACTACATACCCACACAAATACCCAACTTTAGCACTGCACCTCTAAACCTACAACATACCACCACCACAATCGCCCCTCTCCTACTTCCCTGACACGTCTACACCACTCAAACCCCCTCCCATCCCCACATACCTCACTTCCACGCACCACGATACATGACCTCCACGAAAAACAAATCACAACCGGAGCCACAACACACAAGGAGTAAGTGAAAGTATCATATTGCTTGGAAGATTGTGGAGGTCTCGCTAGCCAACAACACATGAAGGCGAGGGAAAATAATAACTTCAAAACCACAACTCCCAAGAAAACCACAACACTCCACCTAGTAAAACGTCAACAGTCAGACAAACAGACCAACAAGACGGGAACTACTACCTGTAATTGGGGGCATAATTAAGAGGTCCAGTGAAGGGGGGGGATTAGAGAAGAATTTAGGCTGGGACTGGAGATTAAAAGGTGGGGGGAGGTGGAAGGGGATTAAAGGATAGTGGAAGTCAAATTAAAGATCGCTAACTGGGGGAACACAAGGAAGTATGAACGAGTCAGTGGTCATCCTTCAAAGCCTGGGGAGGGAGGGAGAGGGACAAGTTAATTTATAACTTTTAAGATTACAGACAGACATGACTACAGAAAAACACACACGATAACAAAACCCAACGAAGCCTGTGTAGCGACTGTTTATATTACACGAGAGAGAGAGAGAGACGTCACCACCCCAGGGAGTTGTGTTACCAGCATGTCACCGCCGCTCACATGCACGCCAATGATACGTGATATGCCTCAAGCTAAATGTGACCACGACAGGTGCAGCAACGGCCACGAGTGTTAAGTTTGGTAGGTTAGGTTTAAGTGTTTATCCTACGACTCTCTTACACGGGTGGATAAGGAGGAAGGGAACAAAGATGAAGTAAAGAAGTGGGGAAATGTGAAGCGAGGAGGAATAGGATTAAAGAAACAATAGAAAAGGGTAAGAATAAAAGTAAGAACATGAGAAGGAAGATAAAGACGAGAGAATAACGAATATTTACAAGTTAGTTAAGACCACCAGACAGGCAGACAATAAAACCCACACACCACCAACTTACCAGCTTTACATACCTAATCTGCTCATCAGAAACAACAAATCAGACAAATCAGTTCAGCCCACCGACAACACTTGGCCAACAGCACAACCACCAAACCGCTTCTCGAGACCTACCCCCACACACACGATTCTCTCCCTCTGCCAAAGCTTCTGGTTACTCGCGTGATTCTGACAAAGGTTCTCCAAGTGGTTACGACTTTTAAATATAGTGAAGTCGTGGCTCAAGATAACCATATCAATGAGTTTGTTGATATGAAGAGAAAAGTGACGTCAGGAGAAGGAAATACCTCGGTGTAGGCGATAAGATTTTTTCTTTTGTGTGTGTGTGTGAGAGGCAGGAAGTACACAGATAGCAACACAAACCAACTGCACTTAAGGAGACACGTGTAAGAGGAAAGTAAACTATGAGGACTACACTCCCACTGACCACACCCAGACCATTCAGTGTTTCTCCCAAGGACTGTATCAACCACACCTTCACTTCAGCTATGATTACAATGACTGCGTCCAGACTACCATGAAATCACGTCAACACTAACCTAACCATTTTTTGACATTAGTAATATTGGTACTAGATCGTGTATTATTCTGTACAGTCTCAACATAACCTGAGGTGAAAGAACACAGAGCCCGGGTAGTATATGGACGCCCAGCCTAACCTAATCTCTTACCATCCACGTCACACAACTTGAGGATAAACTTCAATCTGATCCACAATGACCTGTCTACTACCCCACACTGTCAACACCAGCTGACATTTATTTTACGATGAACCTACAGTACATCCAGATCTATTCCCTTAATTTACAATGTATATCTTGTTTTCTTTACAGAGGTTCGCTAAACACAACATGTAAACATCACTAAAAAAAAATTACACAAGCCATCGCATCGAAGTCCGCATCAACTGACCTAACTAATAATGGATTCGCTCTTGAAGTACAGAGGTTTTCTCAAAGACCCTAAAAAATACAGCCACAGATTAATCCTTAAGTAATCATTAATTTTTTTTTCATCATTTTCTAATAATAAAAAAAACACTAGAAAATGGGACTAACAGGCAACACCCACGTCACCACACCAAACTGTATCACATACTTCACAGAAATACGACCATTTGACCCTAGACCTCTGACCTTCATCTGAGACCTTGAGCTTCACCACAACCCTCGATGCTGGGTAGAGCTGTTCACTTCCGTCTAGTGATGCTGCTACACACGCGCGTACACACCAGCCTCTCGCTATAAACCACTTGGGCTCCACACACACACACCGATAACACCAATACACATCCGACGAGACAATAACCCCGACACACACACACACACTGATAACCTCAGAGGAAGACATAAGGAGATGAGAGTTACACATAGTTCTCCCTAACGAAACCATACGCAGTAAATAATGTCTACAAAGGACATGATGACAAAAGAATAAAAGAAACGGTAAATAATGATACATACACATAAGTGATCAAAGGATACATACATATTAAAATCTATGTATAAGGAAGTGTCAACTATACCTACACTTTAGTTCACACATGACAACCGTACAGTACACACGCGCCGGTGGATGCTCTCCCGACACCTGCCACGCCCGCCCACAGACACACACACACACACACTCACTAAACAACAAAACAAGACTGGGTACTTACTCGTATTGTGTTCTTAAGTCTTTCTGCTTCTTGTCGTAAACTATCCAAATCATTCATTTCTAAAAATTACAAAACTAAAAAATCTGAAAAGAGAAGAAAAAAGGAGTTAGTTTGATCATCCTTCACAAATTTAGGGTTAAACTAGCAATCAATTATCACCATCATATTCCTGAGTGTAAGGTTATAAATTACTAGTCAAAACAAAAACCAATAGACATTTAGATACCCCCCCCCCACCCAAGTATGGTCAAATCTTCCTTAATTACATCTTGCTAAACACCCATTAAGTGAGGATAGGTGTCAAGTTATGTAGAGTACCCCCCACCCTACCCCTCCTGGTCTCCGTAAGGTGGGCCACGCCAAGTGCTCTCAGTGTGGCGTAACCCTTGGCACATGCGCAGCGTCACCGTACTGTACCGAGGAACAGCCGTGAGTGACATTATGTTAAAAAAAATGGTAAGACCGAGTTGACTTAAGACTGATATGACTGACACACACAGCCAGAAGATGACTGTATTACTGGTCTCTCTCTCTCTCTGACCTTTGTGTGAGGGAGGGAGAGGAACGAGTGAGGAAGGGAGTGGAAGGAAGGAGATGTGGAGTACTTGGGGCCGTATTGATGACCTCGACTGCCACAGGGAGGGACACACAAAGACAAACAACTCCACACCCATATATGGATTCCAAATCTCTATGAATTACGTGCTGCTGCCCCCTCCCCCCCATACCCCCACCCCAAAAATACAGAAAACAACCTCGACTACCAGATAAACGATGCCAGTCAACCAATCCCCCCAAACAAAAAAGTATTACACAACCCAATCACCTGTCCCATGTATCCCAGCAACCAATCAACCAATCGGATTTACGCAGGTACCTCCCAATCAACCCAGAAACCGTCTATACGGAGCCAATTAACAACTCAGCTTAAAATTCACCCAAGCTTACTTCACCCCAAGAGTCATTCCCAGCTTATTTCACCTTAAAATTAACCACCCAAACCTAAGCCCCTCCCTAGGTAAGGTTAGGAGGGGTTAACCTTAAGGTGAAATAAGACCGGGGAGGGGATTTTCGGGTGATCCCAGAAGCAACCATAGACGGAATGGCCAGCAACCAGACATCAATCAACCTGACAACGAAGAGGTAAACAAAGAAATCCAATCAAGCGGACCACAAATCCTACAAACTCCCAATCAACCTAAAATAAGCAAAACAAGCCACTTCTTTAACACTCAAGCAACCAGTTAATGAAGCTTATTGCAATCAACCAAACAACCATTTAACCAAAAGCTCAGATATGCCAGGTAGCCAAACCAGACAGCCAGGTAGCCAACCCAGACAGCCAGGTAGCCAACCAATCATGTTGACTTGTTGAGAATCAGAACAGATAGGCAACCAGTTATTTCGACCAAATAGACAATCAATCAATGTATAGTAGTCAACCAGTCAGATTACCACCTAGACAGGCAGGTATCCAATCAATTATCCAACCAGTCAAGACACGGTCCATCAATCCAACAGTCACTCATTAGCCAGCCAAGAACCAGTTAATCAACCTGTCAGGAAGCCAACCAGACAGACAGACAGTCACAAAGATCTGACAGTAAGTAGTATGGTCAAGCTTCCTGTCAACTAATAAAACAGATAGCTACCGTACAGTCAACTTAGTTATATCCAGTCAACTGTACTGTTAGATACCCGGAAATATCACCATTAGACAGCCAGTCAGTCCATCACAAAACAACCAACCAATCTATTACCAGTCATGCCAGTGAATCAATCACTAGAGAGTCAACCAGTCCATTATCAGACAAACATTTCATTATCAACCCCGTCAATCATCTGACAAAAGTACCAAACTGTCAAGTACCAAAAAACAGGCCAATCAATTATGAAACAGCCAGTCAGTTGAATACCAGACAGACAGACAGACAGCCAGCCAGTCAATAATGTCTGCTACTGTACAGGTATAGCCAAATACTTGATTTATAGTACTGTAGAGCAGCCAAGGAGGCAGCCATATATAATGAGGCGAGAGGAGTAGGAAGAAGACAGGTAGCCAGCCAGGGACCCAGACAGGGCTGGCGGGAGTGAGGGAGGGCGGGGAGGGTCTGTGTAGCAGACAACATGAGGGCGGCGGCAGGAGCGGCGGGCGGTGGGTGGATGGGTGGGTGATGACAGGGTACCGGGGCGAGGTGGCGGGTGTTGCAGCTGAGGCTTACCCAAGGGAGTGAAGGCAGTGGTAGCTGATGAGTGAGGTCACAGGGGCAGCAGGGGAGGCGCTCTCATGCTGGTCCCCCAGGATCCCGGGGCGCGGGCGGCCGCGGGCGGCACACACACTCGGGGGCGGGCGTGAGCCGTGCTGGGGGCGCGACACCACGGGCACACTGTGGCCAACCACCCACCTACTGCAGGGCCATATTGGGCCACCACCTAAACAACCAGCAGATCAACAGCGATTCTAGGTGGCCACAGCAGGCAGGGCTGCAGCAGCAAGGCACGGTGCCCACACTGGCAGCAGCAGCAGCAGCAGTAGCAGCAGCAGCGAGGGAGGTGATGGTGGTGGAGGGGTGTGCGGCGGCTCAAGATGGCGATGGTGCAGGGCGGCTTGTTTGAGGGGCGGCGGCTGCGCTCCTGCGGCTGCTTCTGCTGCTGCGTGGCGAGTGTGAGGGCTGGGGTAGAAGGCAAGAAGGCGTTGTGGGCGTGCAAGCACTGACACTGTGCACTGCGGCACCAACACTAGCACTGCGCGCTCCGGTCCCGACTTGACCTGGCAGGTAGTGCGGCGCAGACCACCCACTCAGCACCAAGTCCAGAAAGCGACTGAGTGAGGCGCGTGGCCCGTCGCGCAGCTACCCCTCGCGCAGCCGCACTTCCCCGCCACGCCCGCACCACGCACAAACGCACGCAACACCACGCACGCATCGACCCATACACACCTGCCACAGCCACCACACGCACTCACGCCCGCCCGCACGCCCATCCTCACCAAGAGATCACACGAGAAAACGCCAGACACAGTAGGCAGGCCACGACAGCCTGTGGCACCACAACCACCCTACTCCTGCCCGGCCCTCCCTCCCTCCTGCTGGTACCTCACACACACCCATCATGGTGGACCACTCACCCTTCTCACTCTGGAGAATCTCAATCTCTCTCTCTCAAACGCAGATATGTGTACTTAAATACAAGATACAAACACATACAAATGAGCTTAATAAAATAAAATACTGTACATAAACAGATATACAGTGCTATACCCACAAATGCAAGCGTATAGTACAGTATACATACATACACACACACACACTTACAAAGGACACACATACAAAATGCAAGTGAGAGCGCGCACACACAAATGCA
Organism: Homarus americanus; assembly: GCF_018991925.1. Taxonomy (NCBI): domain Eukaryota; kingdom Metazoa; phylum Arthropoda; class Malacostraca; order Decapoda; family Nephropidae; genus Homarus; species Homarus americanus. The sequence continues at coordinate 1,204,964 of NW_024756438.1, read as the reverse complement.
CTTAAAATACAAAACCCGTACAAACGCATGCAAGTACACAAATACACTTAAATCACACACGTACAGAAATACACATGCATAACATACAAAAACACACATACAAAACAAAAAAAAACATTCCCCATACACACTTTTAGCGCCGCAAAAACCCAAGCAAACACCATTAAAAAAATCACAAGGAAAAACCAAACACATACGTCGACTAGACCACAAACATACACAAACCCCCACCAAGGCATTAAGAAACTAGCCACAAGAGTCCCCCCAGTCTCCCTACAGGTGACATAAACTTCCTCTAACTCCTTAACATATGATGAGAAATAAGACGACTTGATATTAGACTCGAGAGATCTGGTGTTCGTCCACATGTTAAGTTTCAATCCACTCCGGCCAAAGGTGTTCCAAGTTATAATGGTCTAATGATGGTTGTCTGTGTGTGTGTGTTTAAAACGTTTATGTATCCACACCAGTTTTAAATACAGTAATGAACAACTGTTAAGCACAAGACACAAGGCACTTTAACTACTATGAAGAGGTCAGATGTAAGGTTAGGTTCTACTATGATAACAGATGGCTAGGTTAGGTAGGGTAAAGTCTAGTGTGGTTAGAGTAGGTGAAGTAAAGGAAGCTAAAGATTGAATACATTAAGTAAAGTTAAGTTAGGAAACAGATAGATTACGCATCAAAAAATAATATTAGCAGAGTTGTGTTTTAAGTCGGGTTAGGTTAGAGGAGGGACAACAGACTTTAAAATGCATGGCGTATTATGTTAAAACTCGGCGAGATGCTGGGTAGGATATGACTAAAAACAGATAACGACCCCCGGTATACCGAGATCTGCCCCCACACGCTACATCCTACAAAAAAAGGTCATAGTCCCGCGTGACCTTCTACCCACCCTTCCCCTGTAAGACCAATTCCGTACCCCCTTGACCTTAGCTGACCTTTATCTAGTTTCCTTGGTGTTCGGTGTCCTTGCCCACGTTAACAAGATGTCTAACACCAAACGCGGGGTGTGGTCTCTTGCGCGAATTCAGTGTTGTGTTGCAGTGTGCATTCTTTCCCACCCAAAACATCACCTTACCCTGCCTGCATATCCCCCACCCCCCTACAGTTTGCCACACGGGCACTAAACACGCGCTGGGTGTTTTCCTTCCTCATTTAATTGTTCGTGTTTTACATTACGACGTCAGCCAAGCGCCGCAAACATTTTTTTAATACATATTATAAAACTGAGAACAAACTAACGGTAAATCAAGGGTGTGAGGGAGAGCTAAGGATGGGTGGAAGGGAGGGAGTAACACGTGATGGACGGGTCAAGGAGGAGGTGTAACCGAGGAGGAAGGGGGGGGGGGCAACATGATACACCTTTATCACTCAAGTGTGAAACAAGTGTGTTGAGGGAGCGTCTCCGGTGCCGTGTGACGCATCTCGTTTCAGCATGAGTTACTAGCTACGATCATGGCGTCGATCTGGGGATATCTTAAAGGTAAAAGGATGCGGCCTTGTTGGTGTGGCAGTGGCAGCCGTAGTGCATGAGGGTGGTGGCGGGCAGCAAGAGGAGGGCGGTGAAGGAGCTGGTATTTATGGAGGGGAAGGGTCACTACTTACGCTGGATACTCGAGAGCACCTGGGGTGAGCACAGTGGAGCTGACGACGCCCCACCTTATGACACCATCCTTCCACAGAGAAGAAACCCCAGGTCTTATCCTATGATACTATCCTAAACGGGGGGAGGGGACTAGACGTTTTATAATTAGAAAACATCCTAACGGGAGGAAGTACACACCGTGAGAGCGAGCCAAGTGTACTGTACTGTACAACGTTTTAGGGTGAAGGGCGACTTCCCGTTATGTAACAGGGCGGAGATAACAATACTGTACATGTTGTGCCAGTTTATAAAGAAAGCATCACTTTAAATACTACAGTGCAGCTTAGAAGTCTCCACCATAACTTATATTACACCAAATATCATGATTATTAAAACAAAGGAACATCATGTGTGTGCTATCTTGAGGCAAATTTTTCACCTCTCATCTCACCTCCGCGACTGACTGACACACGTAATGACGTACGTACAAACGAACTAGCCCCCTCGTGGGCAATCTAATATACCCGAGACCTTCTAAGAACATTCCAGATAAGTTTCATTATAATTGAATTTAAAAGAGGCCTTATTCTGCTTCAAGAACACACCCAGGCCCACAAGAACGACGCCGGACACATTCCCGCCGCGTGGTTTCATTGTTTCACGTCGAGACAAAAACACCTTCCTCCTTCAAGCAGGAAACTACAATAATACTGACCAAAGTGACACGTTACACATCACTTGTACAGTTAAAACACGTATAACAAGCTGTGAACAATGTACACATAAGCGAGAGGGAGGAAGGAGGAGAGAAAACCAATTATTCACATTAACCACGTGAAAAGAAAACATTCCAATGAAGCAGACAATACCATACTCTTAACACAGCCTCCATCTTGCCAGTAATTCGGGTTTGTTCACAAAAACCAAACCAAGAACATCATGGACAGACACCCCCAGGGGTCCCTAATATCCAACTTCCGCATAGTGAACCACCCACCCCAAAAAAATAACAATCACCAATGTTTTTATCACCTTAAAAGGAGTGAGGAACTGAGGAGCGGCATGATGGGCGAGATAAAACAGGATAGGGTAGGGGGTAGTCCTCTAAGGATAGGTAGGATAGGGTGGGGAGGGGGGATGTGTCAAGGCATGAGAGCCCCTTCACTGTGGGGGGTGAAGGGCGAGACGCTTCTCAACATTCCAGCGAGAATCAAAACGACCATTGTTCCCGGAAAACAGGAATGTATGCCAGAGAATCCAGAGAAACCATGCTATCATTTTTAGGTTGCTGGCACCGAGTAGAAAAGAGTGTCATACCCACAGCGTCGCAGTCAACAAATGTTCAACACTTCAAAAGTCAATATTGAAGTTTTTGAAGCATTTCTATTTCAGTATCCCCTTACCAGATTCAGCCAGCCTCCCTCACTACGAAACTTAAGAGCACACTGACGTAATGACCTTCAATGACGAATAGCATTAACTGTTTTATATATGGCAAAAAAATCACATTTAACTACAGTATTTATATATAAAAAAATCACTATAAATCGGTTTTACAATATACTGTTGTTATTCCTCGAAAACTGAGTGAGTGGACATTTGAGGATAGTTTAACCAGAAGAATGATAGCGAACCTAAAGTTAGCAGAGAGCACAGAGGGGTGTCACAATGATGTATCAAGCTTCCGAGAAACATAATTCAGCCACGGTGAAGACGGCTGAGGTAGTAACAAAAACACACCCGCGTCAACAAGCTTTCCCCTCACACTGAAGAAGGTATGAATTAACTGAAGCAGTCAACCTGTTGGTCAACATTCCTCAGCAACTACCTGTTTCATAATTAGCCACCCTCACTTTCTCGCCTCACCTCGGTTCATGAGTCTATCAGTGCTATGGCAGGGTGAGGAAGACGCCTAAAGGAACTAAATGTGTACCGTAGGGAAGTTTGTGAGAGAATGGAAGATGGTTAGAAACGGTGAATGACCAGGAGCTGCAGGAACAGGTGTATGAGGGAGGGACAGACACCACAAGGAAGGCGAGTGTCAGCTAAGGTCCCGAGAAACGGAGGGTAAATATTGACTTACAGTTGTCACACGACGCTTACACCATTATAATATCACCCACAGTAATGTATTGGGCATCATGAGGTTCAAGGTGAAGTATTATACACAACAAACTTGAGACTCCCAAGTGTATGAAGCATGGCAAGAATGTGTTCACTTCCTGACCAGCTGTACCTGGTCTCCAGCTGACCTCAACTACAGACTTATCCACTCACTACAGGTTGTTCTATGTAGAAGTATATGATTATATTGTCAGCCATTGTTGTCTCCAAGTAGTGTGACGAGGTCTGGTTAGCCAAATACAGTTTCTAAACAAAAGTCGCGGTATGAATGAAGAGAGTAGACAGGACTGACAGGAGAAGAGTAGCATTCTCTCAGAGATAGACCAATTACACCATTTTCGGGGCTTGGCACCGCCCGGGGGACTTGCCAGTGTTGCCACTACCAACCACCATATCCCAAGCTTTCTCCCTCCTGCTATAATAATGACGCTCACGGGTGTAACCTGACCACATAACGGCGACCATCAATACCCACCTTAAATCCTGATTAATCAAGATAACAGGTGAACAGCTGACGCCTTTACGCCAGCAGGAAGACCAAGCAGTCTCAACAATAGAGGGTTTGGGCTGGTGGAGGAAAGGCAGGTACCTCCACCACCTCTACCTCCTGGAATGCGGTTAACAAGCCAGCCCTCAGGATCTAGGGATACTAGTGACGGCCACCCCAATCCTCCCTCTCCACGGTAGCGCTCACGTCGTAACTACCTACATACCAGCCCCCCACAACACCTCTCCCTGGCGCGGAATTTCGACCTCGGGCTCAAGAATAATAATGGCCTAAGGAAAACCAAGTAAAAACAAATGTGAAAGCAATAGGTAGAACATAGCATAACTTTCCCCATTTCCAGCCTGGGAGACTAATTTGACCCTGGGTGTTTTTGTTTACCTTGTGAGACCCATATTTAACCTGCTGCCTCATACACTGCCCCTACCACTTCCTCATACATCACCCCTACCCATACATTACCTGCTTACAGCCCCTCCTACCCATACATTACCTGCTACAGCTATCATTGCATACAGCCACATAAATCAATCCATTGTGGGGAGTCATTACACATCTTATCTTTCCCTAACCTAACCCAACACCCAGTAGGGAGTACACCTAGTGAGCAGTACAGGGAAGAGGTGTACAAGGTTGACACCTCTGATGGTGCTGTATCCCTATAACTACATAAAGCCAATACAGTGGTGCACCATCTAGTCTGTTATAATCACACCAGCAGACTGCCATGACTTTGGTGTCAATTTTTAATTTTTTGCATAATTAATACATTTGTAGACTGTGTCCCATAGGCCTAGCACACACACGTCATGGAGGAAGTAATGTATGTTTGTGTTCATCTCCTAGTAACCCAGGACCATCCCCTTTGTGTGGTACAGGAGCTCTTTACCACATCTAAACCAAACTAGATACTGTACCTGTATATAATTTATTTTCATTTACCTTTAGCCTGCATGCTTACCTGTACTTCTGTAAGATGAAAATATGTCTAAGAACCTTTTTCATATTTGCGTATACGATGCACAACGAATTTACCACAAGTCACAGCCGTTAGGTTAGGTTGAAAACTATACTCACACAAAATAGTAAGTTGAAGTTCATTTTATCACACAGAGTATCACCACTGTATGGTACCACCACACATACATGGGAGGTAACCCTATGTAGCTCTGCCACAGGCTATGACAGAGGTATATTTTGTAACAGAACACGGGATAATTTATTCAACACTTTCACTAAATGCTGGGTGGCCTTAATCCAAGAGCTAACATAGTACTGTGCACTCTCTCTTCAGTCATTCTTGTTACTTTACCAAGTATATTCACCTATGATCATCCCTTTGCAAAATGCCCCTAATCTGGTTCACACATAACTTCACATGTCAAAATTTTCTATTTGTAACACACCCTCTCTCAAAAACAAATCAATAATAAGCTCTTCAGTCATTCAAGCACACAAAACACAAATTTTCATGGCAAATAATTAATGCTAACCCAATGAGTAGGGAACAATGCTACATAAGATGAAAGTACTGTACCTAAAAACCACTTCTAAAACAGTTAAACATTACTGATGAATCTTAGCCCTGTAGTTATTCTTATGAGACACAATTCAATAATAAATACAAAACAGCAGCAGCTACAGGCATCACACAGTACACACACACACTGATGACTTCTCAACCTAACTTGTGTAATTATGAACACCCAAGACAGTTATTATGTACAGAATAAAGTGAATCTATACGAGTAAAGTGAATCTATAATACAAATAAAGTGAATCTATACGAGTAAAGTGAATTTATAATACGAGTAAAGTGAATCTATAATATGAATAAAGTGAATCTATATGAGTAAAGTGAATCTATAATACTAATAAAGTGAATCTATACGAGTAAAGTGAATCTATAATACGAGTAAAGTGAATCTACATGAATAAAGTGAATCTATACGAGTAAAGTGAATCAATAATACGAGTAAAGTGAATCTATATGAATAAAGTGAATCTATATGAATAAAGTGAATCTATAATACGAGTAAAGTGAATCTATATGAATAAAGTGAATCTATACGAGTTAAGTGAATTTATAATACAAGTAAAGTGAATCTATACGGGTAAAGTGAATCTATAATACGGGTAAAGTGAATCTATAATACAAATAAAGTGAATCTATAATACTAATAAAGTGAATCTATACGAGTTAAGTGAATTTATAATACGAGTAAAGTGAATCTATATAAGTAAAGTGAATCTACAATACGAGTAAAGTGAAACTATAATACAAATAAAGTGAATCTATAATACTAATAAAGTGAATCTATACGAGTTAAGTGAATTTATAATACGAGTAAAGTGAATCTATACGGGTAAAGTGAATCTACAATACGAGTAAAGTGAAACTATAATACAAATAAAGTGAATCTATAATACTAATAAAGTGAATCTATACGAGTTAAGTGAATTTATAATACGAGTAAAGTGAATCTATACGGGTAAAGTGAATCTACAATACGAGTAAAGTGAAACTATAATACAAATAAAGTGAATCTATTATACGAGTAAAGTGAATCAATTATACGAGTAAAGTGAATCTATAATACGAGTAAAGTGAAACTACAATACAAATAAAGTGAATCTATACGAGTAAAATGAACACAAATATTTACAGATTTAGATCTAAGAAAGCCAAGCAAAGATTTATAAAACTATAATGTATCAAACACCCTAATATTTCTAACTTTTCTGAGCCATATACATCCAGTATTCCAATCACCCCAAAATATACTCACTTTCAAATTAATTATTAATTGAACCATGAATGTGAAGAATATATCAATCTTCTTTAAGTCCATTTCTATGTTGATCAGTGTGAGAGCAAGTACAGTACAGGGGCAACACAAGTAGATGCAATGGTTTGTCTGTTTAAGGCCATTGAGTAAAATGCAAAAACTTAACGGGACAACAATGATACCAATACTAGCCAGGGTGATGACAATAGCTCTTTGTTTTCTTCCAAAGCAGATGAACTAATAAAATACCCAATGCCTATCATATTTACTAGACTTTTAAGTGCATTCTTCATTTTGCTGAGGGAATCTAGAGGTCTGCACACCCTTGTATTGCCATTCTACAGTACAGTACTTTGAAAACATTGTTCCATCCACCAATCTCAATATACTGTACAGTCTGTGTTAGTAAACATCTGACCAATTTCATAAGGACTCTAGTTTCCCCCACCTAAATTATACATTTTACATTCACCTCTTGAAATATAGCAGCTAAATCATGGATAACACAGGACTATGTGAAGATGGGATACTGTTACAACTGTACCCGTCATTCTTAGTCACCATTACAATCAGTATAACCTTTGCCCCGGGCCCAAATATATTCAAACAATTATTACATAAAATAAATAAAAATGTGTGAGTGTGTGTGCAAATTATCAGGAGGGGAAAATGATGGGGACTGACCTTAAGATGTACAGCATCAAGAAAGGTCCCCGCCCCGGCTACGTTACCAAACATCAAATGGCTGGCAACAACAACAGCTCGCAGATTGAATTGACAAGACGGAAAGGCGAGTCTGTTAAGGTTGCCGAGTGACGCACAACAACATAACCAGACAACAATAACCGGGCGTTGACAGTACAGTAGCTACGTATTTGTTTCCCTTTAAATATAGTTCAGCTAACAATAAGGAGCCACTAAGCCTGGGACGAGCTCTCTGGCGAGTAACGATAACGCCCTAAAGTCAGGCAACTGTCTATAAATATCTGACAATGTATGTGATGGATTTCTTATTGGGTAAATGAGAATTATGAGAGTGAACTGAATGAGAAATAAATGAATAATAATAATAAAAAAAGTACCATAATGGAAAGCTGATTAAGGTGATACAACTAATACAGAAAAAGACAAATTAAAGGAGTCACAGAAAGGGATAATATGAATACAGTATATTACAGTAGTCCTCATATAATATAAATTTGAAAACCACATTTTTAATTTACTGTACCAGAAATCATTTTTATGACCAAAATATTCCATTATCGGAAAGTGATCCATCTTACCACAATGCTACTGTAAGTAAATATTTAAACCACCGTGTGATTTACTTCCAGTAGAGCAGGAAACAACAAGAACCTTCTTTATGTGCTATACTGTACAGTGTGTAAGATGGCAGACTGTTATTGGCACACACTTTGAACAGGGTATGTACTGTAGTTATTTTTTCGTAAAATCCCCAAATCATGTAAAATGAGTGCAAAAAGATTCTCCAATGCTTTGCCAAACACACTGTATCAAGAAACAGCAAAGGAGTGTCATGCTCAAGGTAAAATTAGATGTTATCAAACAATGAGAGTGAGACCAAACACACCTCTATATTATACAGGGTACAGTATTTCATATAGTATACTACAGTATACACTAGAACATTGAGAAGCTGAGCTGCTTGAGACTGGAGGGGATTTATATTATTGAGAACACACCTTCCAGTAAGAAAATATTTAAATGTAAATATAATTACGTAAAAAACATCATAACTTTTTAGTCACTACAGTATTACAATACTATGTCTATTGTATACAGTGACTACATAAAGGAAACAACAAATAGCAAAGTATTTGCCTAGTGTTCTCTGTCCACTATCCTTGAATACAATTTCACTGATGGCAATCAGTAGTTATACAGATACTGTACAGGTATAATGATAATCTTATTTGTGGGGTATAGCTCAACTTGGAGGAACTACCGTATATCCCACTAGTACAGCGTATTTTAAATTCAGCCGGTAATTCTTGCACAATACAATACTGTACAGTGTATCACTATAATTTTTTATATATATTATTAAATGTTACATGCCTTCTTAAAGCCAATAGAATAAAGAAGCCAAGGATGAATAAATCGTGCAAAAAACTACATCTTGCATGATAAACTGGCCGCAGAACAAGATGACCAAACCTCACACGAGTGACCCTTTGACTCTTGTAGCAGTCATGGAAACTTAAAAACTTTTTTTGTGTGTGAGAGGGTTAATGAGCACTGGAGGAAGTTGATATAATTGCAAGTGCTGTAGTACTGTACAGTACAGCAATCTCACTAACTGGAAGATTACTGATGTGTTCTAGAATTCTCCCAAAGTTTGCAAGAGCAGGTCTAACGGCAATTACTGTAAAGAGCTTGGGGGTCCTCCCAGCAATGCAAATATGCATAAAAAATTTTATCCTCATTTATCTGAAAACACGTGCACGTGTGGTTGTAACTCTAGTCTTAGTTTTTTTTTTCATTACTGATTTCTTCTCATACTTTAATCTAACTTTATATTAAAATAAATACCCCAGTAAATGTAAAATCTTCAGAACACAGAATATGTACTGTACAACACAGTCATTACTCATCAAATATGTTTAAATAATTCATCATATACAAAACCATTATAACATCACAAATGAATTAATTTTCTTCAATTTATTATTATACAAGTATTTATATTACCTTAAATTGCGTCGTATAAGTCGACCTCAAGATTTTTAGTTCAAAATTCAGGTTTAGGCCTATACTCGTCGTATAAATTAACCCCCGTCCCCAACATTGGCAAAAGTGTGCAATAAGGCCACGCCACTTTCATCGACACTTACCGTAATACCTTTCAATATTTGATATACAGTACTGTATATTTATTATATAGTTCATACAAAAAGGGAAGTGGGCAACAGGATCTACATAGGACAGCAAGCAACAGCTAAAAATCTTCAGTAAATTATCTTCATAAGAACTCTGGTAAACACCAAGCCAAAATCAGCACCTCCAATAAAACATTAATTGTTTGCACAGCATACCAGTATAGTACCTTGAAAGTACCGCTATATACGGTATGATAGTAAAACATTATGGTACACCTGGCTTACGATCCGCCATTTGCATCAGCTGGTGTAAACAAACTGCCAGTGGTGCCGCAGCCAGTTGCGAAACTATGGGTCCGTTACACTGTCGGCACACAGCTTAGACTTAGACTGTCATCCGCTCATTGACCCCCCCCATATACTGAACAAGCCTACATGGCAATTTACTAAACCATATAGATACAGTAATAATTTCATTGTGTATATTCAATAAACTGCCATTATGTATCATTAAACTGTCATTACCCCTGTAGTGTATGTGAATTCACAATCTATAGCATTATCATAAAATTGTGCAGATGGCACCATATCGTAGTACTGGGTAGTTGTCTGGCCGGCCGCCTGGGTTTAGTGACGTTCTGATCGATTGTTTACTGTGCATCAGCTGTTGGAAATGGCGTGTGGCGTTGTGTTCGTTTAATTATACTGGAATTTACCATTTTATTATAATCTCAATGTTAAATAAGTTTACCAAACATGAATTTCAGTAGGAAATATTAGCGGCAGGCCACGGGAGTTACGCTAAGTGATGCACAGAAAGTGTTAGGCAATGCTGTTCCACCTGTTTACCACTCTGGTAAAGCTTCACATTGTATACTCGGCATATAAGTCGACCTCTGGTTTTGGAGAGATTTTTTCAAGCTTAAAATGTCGACTCATACGCCACAACTTACGGTATATAAAATGTATTCTATCAATACAGCATAGGTATAATACACAGCATAGGTATAATACCTTGAGTAATGGTGACAAGGGGTGTTGCTTCTACCCGAGTACAAATGATTTGTGCATACAGGCCCCCTCTCTGCTGAACAAAACTGTCAGGTGTTAGCCAAATAAAATACCAAAAGTGGTTTCCCCTTAGTGAAGGGGTTAAGTGATAATAATTGCCAGGATAATATGAAGGATGAAAAAAAAAATTCAAATTGATTTCAAAATGTTAGAGGGACGATAACGTGGATGTAGTAGTGCGATAAGGTGTCACTTGAGCCACCTAGATATCTCCTGCGGTGGCTGTGAAAACTCGCTAATTATTTAAACAAGATATACTTCAGTTGGTAAAATGGCATAAAACACAAAACGTGGAATCAAAACCCGTGGTTGGTAAACCCACAGTTGATGAAGAATTACTGTACAATGTCTGAGATTACTGGACCATAAAGGTCTACACAGTCAGATAATTACATACCTGTACTGAAATTTTTCAAGATCATACCAATTTCAGTATCATAGATAAGCACTTAATACCTCTTTAACATACTACTCAGTTCTTTTATGATGATATAGACTGCAATTTAATACAGATACCAGTATTATAAAAATTGACAGACAAAGAACACGGTACAGTATATAAGTAATAACCAAGCAAAAGGGACCTCCTCCATGATGTAAAACTGACCCTAGGTGTTGATGCAGATGCTGTTGTCAATACAAATTCTGGCACTAATAAAATTATTGAAGACAACTACAGCAACAGTACTGTAATACATTACGTATATGCAATGTTATTGGGAAAAAATGAGCCAAATACAGGACTTGTACTAGCATTTTAACAACTGTCAAAACATTATGTAATCACAATACAGTAATAATATTACCATAAAGGTTTAATGTACAAATTTTAAAATTAGGAATATTATAACTACATACACAGTTCCCCGAAGTTTTTTCTTAAATGTTCTAGCATTCAAAATTTTCATTCCTCGAATCACTGGGTTTACTAAGCTGTACACAATATTGTACTGTACTCACAGTCAGAGAATGTTCCTAACCCTCAGCTTTTATTGTGCTAAATTTGTTGTGCACCGAATGCACAATTTTCACAATAAATTAAAGTTTTTAAAAAACATATTTTCATCTTACAGAAGTACAGGTAAGCATGCAGGCTTAAGGAAATGAAAGAATAAATTATGTACAGGTACAGTATCTAGTTTGGTTTAGATGTGGTAAAGAGCTCCTGTACCACACAAAGGGGATGGTCCTGGGTTACTAGGAGATGAACACAAACATACATTACTTCCTCCAGCTAGGAGTATGGGGGTGATGTGGGGGTCCTAGAAGCCTATGGGACACAGTCAATAACCGCATCACTTGTCTCACAATTTTCAAAGTTTATGCCAAAACCTTGGCTGTCTGCTGGATTACAGCAGCCACAACTGTGAACCACTCTACTGGGCTCTCACAGCGAAAAGGTTAAAGCAAGGAAAATATGCTGTGGGTAAAATAATTACTTGCAAACAGCTTGTCAAATTATACAAACAGCATAATCCCATAACACTGGTACAGGTATTGGTAAAATCTTCAATGTTTATGATAAAAATCAGCATCAGTTATGCAGGTAATGTTGATTTATTACTAATTTTAATACTCACCCCAAGTGTGTCTTGACTGGTGATAAAACAGTGACTTTCTAAAGATAAATAATAAACTGGATGCCAAAACACACGAGATGTAAGGCACCTAAAATTATCATTAAGCTTCCTTAAGTTGTAGGAGTAGAATTTTCTGTATCTCATTTCAGGTTATGGAAACCGATTAAAGAAATAAAAGACAACAGCAAAATCAGATGAGGAAATAAATTTTCTGCAGAGCGTACGAGGTGCTATACAGTACAGTAGCAGCTGAAATTCCCTCTATAGTAATTGGCAACGTGTAGCATCTACTTGTAGGTCAAATACGTTGATTTTTAAATGGTGAATGCAGCTTGTCCTTCTGTCAGAATAACATGAATAAAGGTTCAATCATCAACAACATTTTCTGGCCACGTTCCACACTAGCGTGGGTTAGCCGCATAGTACAATGGTTTAAAGAAAGGAAAGAAAATAAAATAAAATAAAAATAAAATTCAAATCCCATCACCTACAAAACCATCAAGTACTGTAGTTGCAATATTTTAACTACAAAGCATCTAGGAAATATTTTCTTCAAGTATGCACCTCTTTTAAGGCCATTTAATACCTTATACAACATGTGAGAACTCTTGAAGAAAAAATCAAACTTGAGACATAAGTACTATACACAGTACTACCAGGTACCAATACAAACTTAGTGAATCCTTGTACATTACTTAACACTGGTGACTGGTTCCCGGAACAAGGGTGGCATCCAGGAGAAAACAGACCAGACTCAAGTTATCTAACACACGTGTTCCTCGACTCTCCACAATTATACTCACCTGAAAGAGAAAGATAAGACTGTCAGTACAAATCAAACAAGTACATCATAAATTAATAATTTCACTAAAAACAAAGTCCCAACACACAGGATATATTGAAGGCTGCCCACTCACTAAACAACTTTCACTAGAGTTAGTTTATGTTATATTTGGTTCTGAACAAAGTTGTCTTATCAACACCGGTGACAGCTGTGCCAAGTTATCTTTTCTTATCACTCCATATCAAGATATAATGAACACTCACAGCTAAAACACCCTCTATACCCCAACAATAATATGAAGTAATCGTGCACAAAAATGATTCCATTTTCAATTTCAGGAATATCATTTTTAAACAACATTAATAATATACTCCTTTTTTCCTACAGTGCGTCTCAGACATATGGCTGCCAAATCCTGTCCCAGTTACTTGCCATCTCGTAATCCCCAAATTTCCCCATTGTGCTCTATCTTTTATTCCTTTACTCTTTCCTCTATAACAATTACCTTCTGATAACAGTTAAGTAATGCATCATTACAGCGGTCAATGTAAACACAAAGGCAGATGTAGCCATCCTCCTCCCTCTAACAAATAAGGTTGTTTTATCACTTTATTATCTATTTAATTCCTTCTTCCATAATTATTTCTTACATAGATGGAGGGAGAGCAGAGGAGTGTGGGAAGGAAAGAAGGTTGAGGAGGCGGGTGTGAGGTTTGGTGGCTTTCCCTCGCTAACTGCTAGCTATCCTGGCTGCCCGCCCACAGAGTAATCTACTTTATCTTGTTAACCTTATCAAAATGATAAAAGAAGAAAAGGATTATCAAAGCTTGAGTAAGTGATCTCTGACTGACTAAAAGCAACATGTAGCCCGCACACTTAGGGATGTAGTCCCAAGCACCGAATAGTTTGTACAATAACTTTTTACTACCCATACATTTAAGATAAATATTTTAAAGTTACAAGTCACTTTCCTCATTGAACAACATGGTACCTCAAAACAAAAAGACCGTCACCTATATCCCCTTTTACAAACAATACACTGAAATTAAAGTATAATTTTTAGCTAAAGGAAGTCTTGTTCAAGATTCTTTGAACACTGCTGGAGACAGCTGGCAACTCAAGGCCATTTGTTTACTATAGTCCGTTGTATAAAAAAAATTATGAATGAATGTAAAGTGATCGGTGATTGGTTACACTTAGTTCCCCGTTGCTTAATTAATGGTTGGGCTTCGTTGTTTCGTATATTATACTACGTACTACAGTAAACAAACGGCCTCGAGATGCCAGCTGTCTCCAGCAGTGTTCGAAGAATCTTGAACGAAACTGTACCTTTTTACCACTAGATTAATTTGTACAGTTTCAAAACGCCCAAAATCCTTTTCTAGAACACTAATATCTTCTTGTTTCCATATAATTCAAACCCTTTCAAAGACAAAGACAATAGGAATGTACAGTATATACTGAAGTACAGTAAAAGCAAAAAAAAATAAAAAATAAATAAATAAATAAATAAATAAGAAATACGTAGTTTACAGTAGGTAAACTATACAGGAGGAGCGAAGGATGTAATTACCCCTTACATATAGATATGATAAGTTACCTTATGCTCCAAGCAGTTTAACTAGCTATAGCAGCTACAGCATATTGTAACAAAATATTTTATAACTCTACCTCATCTTTGAAATCCGGTTCCACATTTCAACAGAACAATCCCGGCAATCTCTTCCATTCTCCAAGCAATTTATTCTATTGAGAGATGTGAAGAAAGCAACCAGCATGTGAAATGAGCAGTAGCAATACTGTACTGTGCCCCTAGTGGTTAAAGATTCCGCAAAGCCATCACCTCAGATATTAACGTGAACTGAGGCTGGTGAAAAGACAACAGCCATCAAGTATGGTTTTAAGACAACCTCAACAGACTTGACAATTATTAAAAACAAATTGCAATTTCATTTGTTAATAATTTTTGTCGTCTGCATATATACAATCTGCATTTTCACTTTTTATGCAAGTACAGTAAATATCTAGGTTGTGTTGCAAAGTGTCATTATAATGTCCTGGAGCGGTGCTGTTTTTTTTTGCTGAGGTACAGAGCTCCCAATTTATAATGATAAAGACTGGATAAAAACAAATCAATTTACGATATGGTTTTCAGGAACATAACCCTATCGTAATCGAGCTGCTGTATATTGTACTATACATACCTGTATTAACTGGGTAAGTTTTATCTTATTTAGTATCACAAGCAGCATTCACATTATTGTCTAATCCAAAACACATTCGTTACCTAACACTGTCCAATCTGTCCTTTCCTTGTTTTTTTTTTTTTACTTTAAATAACTAATTTTCTATTTTTAAAAACAAGGCCCACTCTGGTAAGTGTCCAAACATTCAAAAGTACAGCAAAGAAAATTTTTTCCCCAAAACATAAGAGAAATTAAACCACTCAAAATTCATGAAAATAATAAACATATGCCTAAATGAAAAATTCCCGTTAAAAGAATTTATGTGGTCGTTATAAATATAAATTTAATTTAGCAATTATTTCGCAAACACCAATTTACGAGCCCATAACTAGGACAGTGATTTTCTAGTACAACGACCAGATTAGGTTATTTTAGGTCTATTCTTAATCTCATTTTTCCTCTGCTTCTAGGCCACCTTTGGTGGAGTCAAGATTGACAAGGTAGAAAAGGGTCATACCTCAATAATTATACATTTCTCCAAACTTTCAGTATCATCACTGTATTCAGCATGAAGAACTGCATTACAAATGTTGTATGCTGGTGTTGGCAGAATAAATTTCCTTAATTTTTACCTTCTTCAAAACTAGGATTAAAGATATTGATATTTCTGATATTAGTCCTGTTTTAGACAAGACAGTAGTTTTTGGATGCAACAATAAATACAAAAACAATTAACCAACCATACCAAATTGCCATCAAATCCTTTGGTTAGGTTTGAGTGGTTCATCCTGTCTGCCATCATTAATGGTGCATCCAGCAACTACATCCTTACCCTTATATTCATAAAAAGACCAACTAATAGTTAATAATAAGTTTAAGTAAAATAATACACCCTATTTCTTCTATCTAGCAGAAAATGACAGCTGATATAAGTTACACACGTTTTAATACAAAAACAAAGAACATAAGACAAATGATGCTTAAGTTGGAATGGTTATTTGTTCATGTCCAGACACAAGGGGTTTTTCTTTAGTGGTATCTAGTATGTGTACAGTCCCCCAAAAAGTATTGTTAGCCATAGGGTCAATGTGACTCGAGGCAATGTTACTCGACCGGTTTCTGAATGGCTGGTAGTTCTATATCCACGACCTGTGAGCTTGAACGAGTATACAGTATACGTTTTCGAACAGTGCAGTACACATAAATTTAGCAAGCAGGAATAACAACTTATATTGATGCACTGGGGATCATAGCGAAGCATTTCGTCTCACGTTTTAAATTGTAGCGACGGAAAATCTAACTATACTTTTGGAGGAGACTGTGCACCTTGACGTTTTAATGAAAAATACGGAGAAACGAACGTAAACTTGGAAAAAGGCCAGATCTCAAAATATTAAATTAACAGTGCTACTATAGCATGCAGTCTACAAGATATTTAAGTTAAGTTAGACTAAAGTTATCAAAGGGAAGATGATTACAGTATTCCTAACTCAGATACAGTACAGTATTTAATTGCACCCTTTGAGAGCCTAACCTTTCAAATTTTGACAAAAAATTTCTGGCTGTTCCTATGTAAATTAATTTGATACTCAACCCATACAGCATCTGTACAAAACTTTAATGACAATAAATACTACTAACACAATCATATATAACAATCATATTAACCTAATAATCGCACAATTAATATTCTAAATCACATGTTTGCATGTCAATGTATGGTAAATTATTACTCAGACCATTTGGTTCATTTACACACAGGCTATACATACCCGACTCCTAATAAAAGTACACCGAGAGCCAATGGTCAGTTCTAAATACCGGTACTTTTCTAATACTTTATGGAATGAATAATGCCAGACTCTGTCCCATTTTAGGTTTTTGTTTAACAGACATTTCAAAATTGTTGTTAACACGGCCAATCAAAAGGCAAAGCATTGGCCGAGTTAGATTGGATCCAGCCAGGTCAGCCTTGAAAAGAGTCCATGAAGATTTTGGGTATCGAGGCATCCTGAAACTATAATTTAAGCTGAAAATAATCCTAAATGCAGGACACTTCATTAGCCTTTGACACTATCATGTAACAACAAATGACTCAACACCCCATGTACTGTATCATAACATTTCCTAATCCCGCCGGTATATCTGATTATCGTGTACATCATGAATCAATTCCGTTGTCTTGACCAAAACTGTGATACAACGCCTTACGATAAGCCCCGTCCACAACAGCATAGGCAAGCACTTTGTTCTCAGGCCGCACTATGTTGTTCTTATGAAACAATAACTCTTGTTTGGCATAAAATACATCAACACAAAAACAAGGACAAAATACAGTCCAGTTTCAAAAGCATATGTCAGTAGGGCTGATGATACCAAATTCTTGACCAACATCCTCAATTAACATTTGTCTGGATACTCACACCACCATTATTACTCTTTATATACTTAAATATTAGTCTCACTTCATAGATATTCCTTCATAATTCAGAAAGTCCAAGTATTTGAGTTATTTTCATCGTCACTTGCCTAACCACACTTGCATATGACCCATTTCAATGTACTCAAATCAATATTCCAGGCAAGTGTAACAACATTACTTACTCTCAGTTTACTAAAAAATATCCTAAATATTATAACATGTCCAATATATGTATACCAAGGCCCACATTACTGACACTGCAAAATTGAAGAAAAAAATCTATTAAATTGTGGGAAGTGCTTCTATCAATGTCAATCACAGTTGTACACAACCTAACTATCACTATATATGCACAATATGAGGATATAAACGTGGTGACCCTGCTGGGAGTGTGTCCTGATGTACAGGTCACGGGTAATTAGTGTATTTAGTAGGTATATGAGGTGGAAGGCTCACCTCCGCCCCTCCCACACTACCTGCCACACATCAACCAAGATTTTTTCACCTTCTATCACTCTCCAGCACTGTAATGCCGTTTCCACACACACACCTGCCACAATATATATCCTCTACGAGGAGAGAGAGAGAACTAGGGCGCCTCGGGAAGCCGCAAAACCCTTAATTACAGCGGTACTTGACACTAGTTGGGGTAGAAACATGGCCGCTGGATCACCCGCCACCAACACAACAAACCTCTGCTGGCAGCCATCCCCCGCCTCACCTAACACTGTCGCCCTTCTACACACCCTCACACCCTTCTACGGACATTACTGGACTACAAGCTTACACGAGACAGAATCTACGAGCATACCTACTCTAATACGGCCCACGATCTCAGCCGAACACACCACCACTATCAAAACATCAACTCCACCAAACCACTCCTGTGTTTTCGATCGATCTTCGTGCCAGCCGAGGGGAGACGCTCTTATTTTACCCACCAATCTCACTTTACTTACGCTAGGAAAATCCACAGGGTGCAACACTAGTCAGGGACACATATATCCAAAGTTTCTGTGCTTTCCACGGTGGAATTTGAGTTGTAATTTTGAGGAATATTGTCTTTTCTAATTATGATTTTGCAAAGGTGGGGTACAGCCCGTGCACACAGTAGAGGAGTCCCCGTGGCGGAATGATGACGTCACACACTCGGACGGGGTCGCCCGCGCTCGGCGTCTCTCGGCTTCACATTACTGTATCGAGAACACAAACTGGAAACATTTTTAATACTTATCTTACTACAAACCCATTCCCCCATACAACTTTTTCTATGTGCTTAACAATTTGTAATATTTACCTATAATTTATCAATAATAAGTATAGGTATTTCAGGAATGGATGTTAAATTCTATATTATTTTCCTATCCACACGTGGGTGAATGTGTGTTATCCCGCCACAAAACTTTGGCCTGCTGCATTACCACACCCTTCCATTGAAGAAAATGGTTATAACCAAAATAATCAAAGAAAACGGTAATAGATTTCCCTGCAGTTTGAGAATAGTGTATGAAACAGAGTAAAGTTTAAGGATAACCGCTTGACATAAAAAGCAGAAAAGTACTTTGATTATAAAAATGACAGATTAGGAAACTGGTAAACTGCTACCGTCAATGTAAACTGACACGCAACAACTACCGGTGATTAAGGTAAACCACTGGTGGTCACGTGTTCTACTATGTTACTTTACGGTTTACTTCCGCTATCTCGTTGTACCTTGAAGATTAATCTCAAATGATACAATGGTATTAAACTAGGAATAATCTTGAACCGCAATATTGCTAGGAAACCTGTACAGTATATATTACTTACACGTTAAAGTTGGTCATCTAAATTTTCTAAAATACCATCTTAAATTAGCTTATGTTTATCCATCCATATATATATATATATATATATATATATATATATATATATATATATATATATATATACACCCAAGTTTTTAAGTGAGCAACATTCCGCACATCTCCATAATGCTCGGAAAATTAATATCTGCGATTTTGATTATGAATACGATAAAACTAACTACGAGGAATTAGATGATCAGCCAGTTTTAAAACCAGTTTCCAGATCTTGTAACACAAGTTAAAAGTTTTAAATCTTAATGAATGGAGTTATTTTTGCAATTATTTTCTATAGCAAATAAAGATAATAATGCCTTTTTGTAAATCTGCCTTAGGTGTGATAGGTAAAACAAAAGTGGGTTCGAATACCAAAGAGTAATCAGAAAATGTTTTTGGTGGGTGTAGAATGGAGTTGGATCCTTTAAAACAGTAACCTGAAGATCGACATTGTTTTCATCTCATACACACACGGGTTATATATATATATATATATATATATATATATATATATATATATTTGACCTTATTTTCCATCATGTAACGTATCTATACCTTTAACGTAAATATAATCATAGCGACAATTACAGTATTCCATTGGAGCAAAAGCGCTAAAACTAACGTCAAATTAAAGGACGAATCAACCAAGTTTTAACTGGCTGCCTCTCGATTAGTTGTCTGTATTAATATAATTAGTAACCCTTTCCTTCGTTTTTTACTCGATAGATCAATAACACACCGAGTTAGTATTCAAACTGCAGCATACGACAAACAAACCTTATATTTTTCACTATGATCAGAATTACTTTTACGGGAATTAGCCCACCCGGGCACAGGTCAAACGACCCACAACCTAATGGTATTTCTTCAACTATGTTTCTTACAATGCATTCGATTGTGGTCAACAACCCAGTGCAGGAGTGGAATAAGACCTTAGTTTGTGCGCCTCTATATAAAGTGCTAATGCACTTGATTCGATATGTGGGTGCGCATGATTGTTTGTGTTAATAAATTTTTGTATGGGAATAACGGAATAATTTTGTTGGCTTCTTTATCATTGTTTATACATCACAAGTACTGTCCATATACATTGTTTGTATACCTGCATCAGTTTAACGTACATCAGCATTACCTATACACACATTGAATCTTCGACGATTTTAATGAATATTCAACTATCTTGATTTCTTTCTAGCTATCGAAGTGTGCGTTTATTCCTTTGTTGTTAATAGAAAGCCTTGTACTTATGACTTAAATCCAGCAATCAAGTACCGAAGAAAAATTAAACAAACCCTTTCAGAACTTTGATAGACCTGTAAGATTACCTCAGGGCAAAAGGGGTTTTTTAGTTGATCAATTTAATGTATTTAAGAGAACGTGCAGTATTGACAGACAAGGCTCTTAGGAAATTCAAGTGTTTTGCTGGACTGCGGTCACCGATCTGTAATACTACACACAAATCAGTGAATAAACGTGATAAAATGATCCAAATTTGGAAAGCCCGCCAACAATTACGTCAAACATTCGTACCTGGAGTCGAATACAGTATACCCTTTTGAGAGAATATGCAAAACTGGACGATAAATCCACAAATAACTATATAATATGAACCTAAAGTATTCTTAAAACTAATCAACATTGACAGATTATCAAAACATTAAAAGCGTGTTTTTTTTTAAGAACGTGAGTATTAGTTATACCGAATGTAAAGTCTCACGATTTTCGTGACTACAGTATGCTGGTTGGAATCCTGCAACAATTATGATACGTACTGTACTTAATTTTTATTAGATTAACTTGCATGAATTATTTTCAAGCTTTTATATATATTATTCTATATATCATACTAATATAATAATCAACTAGATAAAAATAAACCAATTATTTTCACACTAGAATACAGTAAAGCAAATACTTTTGTTCACTTTACAGTATTCCTTCTTGTAAATCATAAGCATTAAGGGAATATAGCAAACCTGTCATAATGTGATGAACATGTGTGCACGAAGTCGAAGGGAAGATGCAGGTGGTAGACCCGGGAAATAACTTGGGATATCCCAACCAAGGATCCACTCTTGATGCCACCACTCCTCAGACGCATTTCGATGCGTCCCTTTGGCAAAGATTTTTTTCAAAAATCTTTTTTTTTTACTTCATTATTCATGTCCTCTGCAATAGTTATTGTAACATAGCAGGTACAATGTTTTGTTTTTGTTTTCTTATGACATTCGCTTCACATAAATATGCAGCTCCGGGTCTGATATCAAGCAAATGAAAGCAAGAGTGACGCAATCTTCAATTTATTTCTTAAGCATCATCTTAAGTTATGAAAAACATAAGAACCAGGCTAGTAAATTATTAAAAAAAAACAATCTAGCTATATGCTAGACTTAATAGAGAAGCCTACGTGTAGATAAAACCCCAGAGACCGACAAAGCTTTCGAGCTAAGGGGATTGCGTCACCTGGAGGGCCTTGACCATGCCCACTCACCCACGACTTAAACTTGCTGCGGTTATTTAAACGGAATCATAGCAGCTTACCAACGGCAAAGTTTCATGTAAAATACTATCTTACATTTGTAAATTATTCGTATAAACACGAGTGAAATACTAATTAGTAATCTTACCCTTACGAAGTACAGTATTAAGATTTACTAATAAATACACTACACAATGCATAAACAAAAATGAAATTTGTAGGTACAGTAGAGTTAGGATGTACAGTAGAGTATTTTACAGATTTTATGAATCTAAGTAAATTATTGTACGGCATAATTCTGCAGATACAATATTTACATCAACATAAAACATTTAATGTTATTCCCATGTCTTCTATATTAAGTCTGGAATATACATATTTTATCCACACTTAAGAATTGGCGGCAAATATGAGCCGTAATAAAATCAAATATAGTACATGAATACATAAAAGTACATCTGTGTATGTAATAAGCACTTATCTATCCAAACATAACCTTACCCAAACCAAATCTAACCTAACCTATCCTATCCTAACTGATTCAAATAAGTTTCCTTTTAACTTTTCCACAAACTAACGCGAGATATTCAACAGACCGCCATTTTAAGCTCTCGAATCTGACAAGGTTAAGCAGAGAATATAACAAGGCGATAAGTAGTAATTCATGATAATTTAATGCTAGACTTTATTTGGTACGTTTGGACACCAGTTTAAATAAGGTTATTGGAATGTTATTATTCATTTGATTTCTTTTAAAGGAAGATTAGGAGCTGTCGAGAGTTATAATTAAGGAAGAAGTAAATTTCAGGACTCGTAGCCTTTGTAGATCGGAACCAAAAAGTTTAACCTGTAAAAAATGGCATGTGTTAACCCTATCCTTTCGTCGTAAACTAGGAATGCAGACTAGGAGGTAAAGTTTTAACGTTTTAGCTCTGTAGTGGCAGTGCGATCTGGGAAGGTTGCGTTACATAATGACCGCTTTCAATCCAGTGTTGTGAAAGGTTTTATGAGTTTCATTGCCGTTCTGAGGTTAATTTGGAATGACATTTTTGCACCAAGTCAACCAGTAAGGTACATTTCTACATTGTCAATTACGAAGATCATTCACCGTGCGAATCTCTATTAAGCTAAAACCATGTGGATATTGATCAAAGTACAAAAAATTAATCAAAGACACACAGCACCTCAAAAAACTCTAGGAAGATGAGCTGGACAAGATATAAGAGGGTGACAAGCTTAAGATTGCACCTTAACTCAGACTGAAACTGGTTTAAGTCCAAATTTATTTTGTGCCAGATATGCTTCTGTGGTGGCTGCATAATTCTTCTGAATGCACAAATGGAATGTAATTAAAATTAAAATAAAATGGCACATTGTTATTGGTGGGAGTGGTGGTCAGAGTGGAAGCATCAGTGGTGGTACTTGTGGGAAAATAAAATAATGGGGCCTGATAGTGGGACAAACAACCGTAAAGATGGTGTTGGGTGTGTTGAAACAGGATATGTACCGCAGAAGCGTCATCAGAAAGGATGCCGGGATGTGACGTCACGCCAAGACGACGTAAACAAATAACCTACTTACAATAATATACATGTTAAAGAACGAAAATGAAGAACCAAGATACTGATCTAAAATGTGAAAACTGCAGTAGATAAACCAATCGGAGGAAACGCCATTAACATAATTAAAGTCATGGGGTAGAGGTCTTGTGGTATGTAATCTGAAATTTCATAATCCTGTGATTATCTTATGGAAATGTAGAGATAAAAGCAATATTCAACATATATGGAACTTGTCATGTGATACTGTATTGTCTTTGCCTTCATATTTCCACAACGGATATATATACTTCAAATAACACACACACAAGACCCTTATCCCAAATAAAAGAACGACGATGTTGATTGAAGCCGTTTCTGTTTTGCTTAGTTTCAGCATACAAAGAGCGCCGCCGAGTAGGTGTAAACTGTATATAACAGACTCACGGAAAAGGAAGTATATACCTTTTAATGTCTAGTTGTAGAGGAATTGTGTATTTACTGGAATACAAACTCCAAAACCTTAGTTGTTGACGTGCAATACACCAATACATCATTACATCAACATCTACTTAATGGTCGTAATAAATACAGTAGGTCGATGTATATTCCGGAAACTACTTTGTAGAGAAAATTATGTATTAACAATATAAATACTGCAGACAAATACAAGCACACAAACCTGCTTCTGTAAAAAAAAAAAAAAATCTTTACGCTAGTTACTCATAAAAGACTTAGAATATTTTAAGTCTGCTTTTACGTTTTAGGGGAATTTAATACAAATTATATCATCGTACTATTTTTTTTTTTTTGCGGGGATTAGCCCACCCGGGCACAGGTCACTGACCCACATCGGGACCCGGGGGGGTAATGTAATAATGATAATTCATAGTAACTAAAATTTATAATAAAAAGTTTAAATAAAATAATGGTAATAATAACACTGAGGATGATAATACAAAGAAATACAGAAATGAAAAAAAAACAAGTGAGAAACACTATACTGTATGTATGTATGTTGTGTTTGTCATGTAAGAAACAATCGAGACCCTACAATTGTGTAAAAGAGGCAGAAGGACAGATCAGCAACCTGGGACTTGGTCACAATTTTCGTGATGCCATATAGCAGCAGGGTCTACCATTAGACAACACATTACGCTTCCAATATCTTCCCAGGCGGTAGTAACCTCCCTGTTTGGTAGCTGCCTACAAGTCGATATCTGTTCAAATCTATAAAGTATTACTGCCCCTCTGTGCAGACCATATCCTAAGCGATATTTTACAATAGCAGTGTACTGTAATGTGGTTTTCACTGCCCAATCTCGCCGCAGTACTGGGTTAAAATATTTAAGACAGCAGACGACACTACCACACCGACATCAGGATTATTTCTAGGTTTGGTCAGGTTACGCCGATTTGCATTTCCTATTTTCATAAATTCTGACTAGACCTCACTAGTTTTTGATTCGGGAAGTCTTATATCTAAACACCGAGTCACCACATGTACAGTACATCAGCAGCATGATATACTGTACAGTATAATGGGCCTGGCCCTAAAGGTCAACCAAATAATTAAATCTCTGCCACGCCTTGCCATAAACAGATGTACTGTACCGTATCGAGAATACTCCCTCCACACTCGTCCGACATAAACCATGGCCCTTCATGCACTAGTTCTTATTGCTGGAGTAAAACATGCAGGAATGTACTCCGTTTGCTTCCCTGTTGGGAAATGTAAACGTTTCCGAACTTTGCCTTTCATAAAATGCAAGGGAGAGGGTCGAACATACTTGCCTCCTCGCTGGCAAGTGCGAGATCTTGCAGAATAGTGGTTCTTCTTGGCGAGGGTCGAGGGTATTAAGAACAGTGTACATACAATGTGTACAGTATGTTAAAACGACTATGCGAAAAATACGAGCTGCAGTGTATACCACTTTCTTGTCCCTCATGGAGTCGGCGTGACATCACAAATAAGTGGCCTGGGTTCATACTGTACAGTACATAGCTAATGAAGATAAATGTACATTCAATATTAAGGAAATCGGTAAAGAAATCACCATTGATAATATATATTTATTTAAACATATCCCCTGCTGTGTTTCCAGCCTTGTCCGAGGGCCAATACATTACTCTGTACTGAAATACCCGCTAATCGAACTCTTATAGCATTTACAGTTCTGTAGTTTTCAAAATACCTAATAAAAATTATAGACGTAAATTCCAAACACGAACAGACGGCGGAGGATAAATAATGGATACTATAGCACGGTGCGTGTTGTGGTGTACAGGCTCGGTGCGTGTTGTGGAGGATCAGACGAATCTGTGAGGGTCGTATGCGAAGGTATGCTGGACTACGTCAGCCTGGAGCCCCGCCTCGTCAGAGTACTGCCACAGGGAAAAACTTTTTAGCCTTTAACATCCACAGCAATTATCATGACGTGATAAAACAATCCTTTCACTATTAAATTTGCATCCAATCATTGCCATAAAATATATCAATGAAAAGATCGAAAGCATCAGGTTTATGCTGTAGGGACGAGAGCCATCCAAGAAAAGCATACCTAGCGTAAAGTATTGATGGTATTATAAGGTTTTTACCGTGCTTGAACATCTAGGTCTCGAGTAGCTAGGTTGATAATTTACTACAACAACTCAGAATTATGAGATACAGCTACATTGTTAGATAATCAATGTCTAAAAGTAAAACTCGATTCAGATGGTAAAATTGTCGCATACCGAGCCTGGACCAATTCCCTGTCCTATAATTAATTAGGAGTCCAAGTACTCTGATGGCATTTTTTTATACCCAAGTTCTACGTACCCTTTACAACCCTCAAATCTCAATTGGATGTAAATATAATACAAAAAACTATTTCAACTAAAGTTCTGTATCTGCCATAAGTTACCAAGTATTGACAACAGTACACCAAATCTACAGAGCATTATCAATTCGTTTTGCATGGGGGATTTCGTCACCGGTTCAGTATGAAATTAAACAAACCAAAGCTTCGCCTCCAAAATCAAGAAAATATCTAAATTTGATAAATATAACACGTTATTCAAAGACCGGTGACGAATTTTACACCCATCTTTTCTATTAATTTATTTACTGCCACAGCACACAACCTACCGTGAGCGGACCATCCTCGCTGAAGGCAAACTTGCACACGTGACGTCTGAAGCAGCGATCGAAGCAGCACTTTTCGTAGCCTTCACAAGACCCGTCCGTTGCACAAAACTGTAAGGATGTCAGATTTAATTACTACTTATAACACAAAACGGATAAAAGCAACGTCAATTTCCACATTTTGGCCGCAAAAACAGTGTAAACTTAAACCAAGAACTATATACAGTTTATATTGCTAATAGGACGACACCAGTTTAGGAACCAAGAGTGCTTTGTGAATTTCCCCCAATTTTGAGGCAAGAGATTAACAGTATGAAAAATCTAGAAAAAACAATTTAAAATATATTTCGGCCACCACATAACTGAAAGTCGGCCAATTAGATGCCTCGACTTTAAAGGGAATATAATATCTAAGTGTTCTAATATTTTGAGTCCGCTTCAGTCATATTGACGCTATTAGTGCCCAAAACATCAACTGAAGCAGCTGGAATGCTTAACCTCAAAATAAATACCCTCACTCAAGAGTTGTACATTTAATTTCATCCGAGTAAATTAGGATGATGAGCATTTGAAGTGGCAACCTTTCTTAAACCGTTCATCAAAGTGCCGAGATATTTGACAATTGTGGTCTTCAAGTAGATTACCTGGTGCCCAAAGTAAATGCTTAAAGTCATACATCATGGCCGTTGCACGGACTTCTCCCCCTATTCCAATACCCAACCTGCACTTTTTTATCGTTTGGCAACTACCTACTGCGGTTTGGGGACAAATGTATCGAAACGGTTTCGAGTTGAAATTATACATCTTTTAGTTAACATATATCGGCTACAAGAGCACCAATATATGTTCAAAGTCTCACTTGTACACCAGCACAGAAGCAAAGGTTACCGTACCTTAGGCAAGTCGGGGAAAGTAACGCCGTTGTAGTCCACACGCGGCAAGTGGTCCTGGAGAGGCTTCCTCGTGATGGGACAGACAGCGCGTGTGGCTGGGCAGTAGCCAGAGTGCTCTGAAATATAGTCTTAATTTACGGTGGGAATACAGAAGTACATTATATTTCTCATGCGAGTGGTATTCCTTTTATGTATATAGTTAAATGTGATGCTTCCCGGGTGGTGAAAGCAACCCCAATGTAACTATTAACGTTAACACAGCATTCAGGTTTGAATTCTTACACCGATGCCGTATTCCCTCATAAAATACTTTAAAGCACCAAATCTACGTCTAATACTATAAATAAGGATCCAATACGGTTATAGTTCTATTGTTCTCATACTGTAGAAGCCAATCTTAAACGAGCTCTAATACTTGTAATACCCGTTTGTCATCAAATTTGTGGTTATATCAGGGAAGGAAATCTTGCACGTGTCCCCAAAGATAATACCAACATCTTTTCAAGGGAAATTATATTAAAGCTTAATTATGAGGAGCCTAGTTTAGTTATTCTCGACAAGTTAACCTCCCCTTTACCATAAATTTTGAGGCACACACGTATAAAGTCTCTTTCAGGAATACTTCACAACGGTGATGCCTTGAGAACATGGGTCCACTGAATCATAATTGCGCCAGCACAGGCAATCGACAACGCCAGGCGTATCCCTCCAGAACTGCTAAATATTATTCCAGACGCACGTTCGCCTGACTTTTGCCAAGTGGGCCTCTTTAATAATAATAATAATTGTTTAGTAAAATAACCATACAAGTTCGTTTGGCATGTATTAAGCTCAACGGGTCACATTACGAATGATATTAAGAATATAATATGACATTGTAAGAGTGCCAAGCAAAGTTCCTACGGGTAACTTTCGAAAAGCATTTAACATTTATATAAAGGTATTCTATCATGGCATTAGGTTGGTCATTACTACAGGGAAGGAGTATCAAGGTGTCTTTACCAGTGGGTTCTGAAAGGACGTCGTCACGACAGCAGTAGAAACGGTTCTCTGGGGTGCGGCACCAGTACTGGCAGTTACTGGCTGGTGCTGGACCTGGAGGTGGTACCAAAGGCACTCGGAACCCAGCAACACACACCATAGCCGCCATTACGATCACCACTATCACACACATCTGTCAAGAAAGGTTTCTTAATGAAATACCGATAATGAACTTCCCACCTGTAAATTAATACTCCCCGAAATTGTGCAACACCAATATTACCACTAAGGGTACAAGGGACCACTTTACTTACAAGTCATATTTTAATAAACAGGGTAGCTGTATCTAGGGCCCCGGGAGTTATGAGATTACCTAGGTACGTATTTTAATTTTCCGGTAAAATTCTTTCACACAACCATGGAAGCTTTAAGAATGTCATATTTGCACTCAATGGTTTATACAATTCTAAGACACCTTTCTTCTACTGTATGACGTTTCACTCGCAAGTGACCTAAAATTATCTAACCTAATCTTACCAACTCGCCTCTTTGGACCCCCTCCGTTATATACAAGTCATTTGCGAGGGAAATGCCAGAAGAAAAGTCTAAATTTTAATTATTGATTGCAAAGTTGAAATACCTAAGATTCCATGGTTGAATAATAGTGAAACAATACCACTTTTTATTTACTGCACTCGAGCACGCTGCTACGGAGGTTCTCAGTAGGCATATGGTTAATATTTCGGAACGACCTTTCCGTAACACAGCAACTGATTAAAATTACATCCGGATTCCACTTCACACTATAGGCGGTGGCTTCCACCCAACCTACACAATACAAGACCATCCACAAAGAATAAAATGGATACTTACTTGTGCCATTGCCTGTACAATCATATTACAGCCTCGTCCAGTTACAACTGATGCACGTCCTTGCTGTTCAAGCACTGAGTGAGGTGTGTCTGTGGTGGTAACTGGTAACGACTGGTGGAACAGGTTCACCGTCCTATATCACTTGAACTCACTTTTGCTGCAATCTTCTAGAGTAGTCAAAGACACTCACCGTCGGAATATAACGGGAACAGCGTTAAATGACAACTTTTGGGCCTCTGGCGCCGCCAAATTGCGCCAATGGCGGGATTCACAAAATAGATGGCGCTGAGGGTAACTACTGTACATGCCTGGTTCAAAGTTTTCTAAATATTTACTTTCTACTGTTGATATTACAAAGTAATTCCAGCATATGTGGCTCCTGCGGTGAAATTATTCCAACAAAAATGAGTGGTAGAATCGTAAACTGGTCAATTTAATTTTGCTTCGCACCAATTGAGTCCTTTGTCTTAAATGAGAAGCGATACATACCTGCATTTCATCCCTGTGGTTCATAAGTAAATTATTTCCTCATAATAAATAAAAACAAGAAAAAAAAATTGCTGAAAGGAATAATCTTAAAATTATTCAATCTCATTTCGAGTTTTAATTACGCACAATGTAGCAGACGCCTTGAGCAAGGAACCCGACAAGACCAAAGTTAGGCCCCAATGATCCCCTCCAAGCTACCCATGTCCTCTACCCCTGGAATGTATAGGGTTAGTTTTAGGTTATTTCTAGTTAACAATAGATTCTTGTTTGTTTACGATTGTTTAAAGTTTCGTCAGTATCGTTAAGGTTGGATGTACCGTACTTAAAGTTAAAGCCCAATCATTAACGGAGCCCTAAATCTGGTCTCAAGAATATCACAGCAAAATAATGGTTCTTGGAATAAAAATATCCTTAACCAACATGATCAGTCTACAGTAAGTACTTTCCTCGAAGTGGACGATTACGTCCGTAATGACGTGGCCAAACTTCGTTATTTTTTATATGTATAATAAACCAGAAAAAGTTTTTAGGGATTGTAAAAAAAAAAGATACGAAACTCTGATGAAATAAATAAGTGTGACCTTGGAAGAATAGATGGCATCACCAGATTTTATCATAATATATGGATCAATCACTCGTTCAATAAAAAGAATTTATCCAATTTATCACGAGATGATACAACAAAACGATAAATAATATCTAGAAGTCATGGTGAAGAAAAAAAAAAAAAGGAAATATCAGTGACGGGTGAGTTGTTTTGTGGAGGCGACGCATCCTTAGATGTGCTGTACTTCCCGGTGAAGGCAGGAAGGAAAGTGCGAGGCCCAGCACTCAGTTACGGCGTGGACAGAACACCAAGACGCAGAATATCAGCCAGATTATATAACATACTATGATAATCGCCCACAATAGACTACTAAAACGTGGGTCAGTGAGAAGGACGCAATAAGTGGTGTTCTGCTGTTTGGAGACGGGACTTACCTTAGGGTCACCGCGTTCTTGCCTGTACGGCACCTCAAACGATCGCTGCATGAGAAGTTCACCGTTTAGATCGCCGCTGACTGCCACAGATGTGTCGGGTTTGTCTTCGTCAATCTGTGCGACAACCGACCAGCCCTGACCCATGATGTCTGGGGCTTCTTCCCCGAGTTCTATCTCCGCCTCTGCCACATTCTCGTCCCTCACTGGGTTACTCTTCCCCGTCAAACACAAACTTATTGACAACAACAAAAAAGTCAAAGTAAACATTTTGAAAAAATTTAGACCTAATGAAGTAAATTTGGTGTGCTAATAATTGTTTTATTTAATTGGTAAAGAGATGCCGTTAGTTGATGGGAGATGAACCGTGAGGTGACAAGGACAATGTAAACACATTCAAGTTAATAACACAGCCTAACTTATATCCAGCAATGGGTTAATTTATAGTAGAGGACATAATTTGATATTGGGTTTCATTTGTTCCAAATTATAAGTTCAAACAAAAACCAGACGATTGTCATCTATGACACTTTTGGCGCATTTTAATCCATAACTGTGGGTGGGGGGAACATGGCGAGCGCATTGAGCCCACCCAGCTGTGGGGGGGGATTTTGGGAGTTGGAATGAGAAAACTACCAGAAAAGCAACATAATATTGCATTTTTTGCTACCAACCAAACCTCCTAACCAGTGGGCTCCGCCTCCCGGGCCCTGGCATATCTCGGTTCCAGGTCGTTTGCGAGTGAAAAGTCATAGAAGAAAAGTGAGAAAGAACATCTAATAGTGTGTGTGTGTGTATATATATATATATATATATATATATATATATATATATATATATATATATATATATATATATATATATATATATATATATATATATATATATATATATATATATTAGCAAAGCTCGTAAATGATGGGAAGGCGAGGTGTAGAGTGATTCATGGGAATGTCACGGTAGTCAGTGAATGGATGGAGTGAAAGGAGAGACTTTTTTCCTCTCGATTCCTGCTGTCACGTTGCTAAGAACGGACTTGCACAAAAGTGATACGGTACCTGTATCTAATATACTATAGGAATAGCCGTGTGTCTGTCTGTTCTGGCCAGCCGAAACGGCACAATCGTTTTTCATCAAACTTGGTGGAAAAATGGCAAAACATTCATAGAGTGGAACAAACCTGGTCCCATATCGATGGCTTCTTTAGGAAGGCATTAATTAACTATTTTATTTACGCTGGAAAACGATGTAACTGTATGCTGTCTGCCGGACGGCAAACCGGGCACGAAGGGCCCACTATCACTTGTGTACACTAGTTGTAATGGGATTCAATAAATCATAAGATTATGCCATATTTTATATTATACTACATTACATTTAGCATTTACGATTTATATTTTTTAAGAAGAACGTGAAGGGAAGGGATAAAGGAAATAGAAAAGTTCTCCTTAGAGAATGAGTTGACACATTTGAGGAAATTCATCCCCCAGTGCAGATGCTTCCAGAGCTTAGCATTAAGCCCCTCTTGACCAACTACAATACCTTGGTGAGAAAGTACGTATACGACTTTCTTTGGTAATCTACCCTTGGTAACAATAAAGCAGCCAAAGTCATCACACAAGACTAATGGTATGGATTTTGACAATACGTACCATGTTGATCCTATGGCAGCCGAAGAGTAAAACGTTAACTTAACCAAAATGGATGCTTATACAGTATCTTTAGGTGAAGAAGATAAATGAAAAGAGACGTGACCGATCGCCCAAGCGGCTAACAAGCCGATCAGTGGCGAAGAGGATAAAAGTATAAAAGTAAAAGGTACACACTTTCAACTATTTTTCAGCAAATTATTTAGTTTACTTGTATAATTTGAACAAAATATTTTTAGGAGTTACAAAATGTACCTTGTTCAATAATTCATATCGATGCTACTTAGTAGAATGTGGTTTCCTCATCATGCATATCTTGCCTTCATAGTTTGAAATTTTCTTTTGAAAATTTAATGCAAAAATGTTTCTTCACTGAGCTACTGTACACAGTATTGTACTGAAGTATGTACAGAATGTTTATTTTGGATTAATTTCAATTGAAATTTAATACAGTAGAACTATTTTTTGTGACTATATTCAGTATTTGTATTTATCTTAACGTGCCATGAGGGGACTGGGATGGTACTTAATTTGACAGTAGTGAGACAAGTCTTCGTTGTTTAGCTTGTTTAGAATTTTCGGTTATCAAATTTGGGTGAAATTTCAAAGTACAGTACACAATAATTTTTATGCCTTAGTCCCCATGTTAAATGTCATATTCATTCAGTTACTGTACTTGGAAGACTTCATAATGGAATTTTGCATGCACCTTTGTCATGATTATGTAAGTGGAGTTTAGTAATTATCATTTACAATAGTATGTATGACCCCTGAAATGGGATGGAGAATGGATGGGGTCAAATATCTGACATACTGTACTTCTACACTCACTTGAATTGCAGTTACGTTATTTCCATGTTGGTCCAGGGATTTGAGGGATTCTGAGTTAAAAATTGTCACATTTAGTTGAACTTCAGTCCTTTTGGGTTGTTGTAAAATTTGGTATAACATCCCATCTTATTCTTTTTTTACTTTTATCCTCTTCGCCACTGATTGGCTCGTTAGCCGCTTGGGCGATTGGTCACGCCCATGTATTTAAACTGGTAATCTTGCTGGGCATCAGTTTTTCATCCCCAATGGATCAAGTGGTTTTATGACACCTGGTAACTGGATAGTGATGGTTCTGGAGGGAGTCTACCTTTATCTCGCTACAGTACAGTATTAAGTTTTCTCATTAATTAGATTGTATCAGTGAGGGTATTTGGGTTGGTCTTGTCAATGCTGTGGAATGTTCATCCTCATAATTCTAGAATCAACTTGTACGATTGGTGTAGGGAAGATTTAACTAAAGACACAGGTAGTGGATAATTATTTATCTTTCATCCACATTGTTTTTACTATTAGAAAAACACTGCTTGTTCCTATTAGACAGTGAAGGGGGAGGGAATGATATGGATGACGTTTGTTCTCTTGGCGCTTCCAAGTTTGTACTCGAGGAGCATTTGGTACTTTTATTATTTGGCTCGTCTCTTTCAAGATGGAATATGCAGCCTTCTCCCTTTTGGAGGTAACATTTGTATTCAGTCTACATATTTAAGGAAATGCAGTAATACTAAATGTGTCTGGGAAGGATTGGCAACGACATCTCAAGAATTTCTAATAAGACTTGAATATCAATACTAAATTACAAAGAATGAAGTTATGATTGTGACTATAACATTTGAAAAATACACTGCCAAACTGCCTTGAGCCATCCAAGGTAAGACTTTAAAGACAACAAGGCTCTAGTCTTGGTGTACTTTAGACACCAAGGCTATATACAGTAGTCTTGGTATACAGTAGTTTGAAAAGATATCAAGTCCATCACATTTACTGACACAATGCACATAAGAATACAAATACCCTTTCACCCTTCTACGAAGCTCTACCTCATTAAGCTTAACACCAGTAACAGGGTTTAACAAAATTTTTGTGATGATCTTTTATTACACATCTACTGTATATCAGCCTCTAAATAAATATTTTATCTATAACATAACTACAGTATAATTATGATTTCATCCTACCAGTAGTGGATTTGGGACGGGAACATTACCAACGTGGACGGAACTGGGACAGTGTACAGTATTAAAGAGTTGTGCAATGGCATAATTATTTTACAAGGTATCTATACAATATAATTACTTTTAAGTTGTATGGTATCTACATCATATAAACATTAAGGCTAAAATATTCATCTAATTTTGTGAATTAGAATTTCTGGTCATTTACAGAATATTCATGGATACTGCTTCTAAATGTCAACAGTTCCAAGGCTTGGAACAGCTCTGAAGCATGTGCCATTTGGCCTACACCACTCAATAGTGAACATGTATTCACTATCAAGGGAATTGTTTAAGAATTGTCACATACAATATTACTGCTCCTAACCACTGAATTCATCCCGTATCACTGATGTCTTTCACAGATGCAGGTGGAACAAATCACCATGAACCACTCGTTTAAACTCAAATGCCCGTGTAATGCTTAATCACAAATCAATGACATATTGCACAGATGCAATTGGAATGATCTATCAGGGGTCATTGCTGTTTTTCACAAATTCAGGTGAAATGCATGACCATGAACAACTGATGTAAGTTATGGATGCAAGTGAGTGAAATTTGATTACCTATTCTATATGATTCTGAGCTAATCCATCTGTAACTGTGATTACATCAAAGTTCAGTGTTCACCAAATTCCTACACAGCACTAACAAAAGGAGTCAAGAACCAGCCTTTTAATAATTCCTTCTTAAAGTGCTAAAATTTTTTAAATATATATATATATATATATATATATATATATATATATATATATATATATATATATATATATATCCTTAAAATTACATCATATTTTCAAGACAAATTAATGACTTGCAACAAATAGTTTACATAATTCTTTGTTTGACTATGACATTTAGGAAGACTCCTTACATAAATACAGAGCCACACATTCCTTCTTCATATAAAAGACAATGGAAAATGTCAACTGGTGCTGCATGTAGTTAAATATCTGGTTTTATTTGATTGCAAACCTTCTTTTTTCATAAGAAATAATATGGGATCTGCATCACTTCCTTTGCTATTTTTAACACTCAAATTGTTATATTCTAAATATAACTTGTATTGAATGACGAGGTATTTTTTTATAAAACAATCATCAGTCTTAAAAAGGAGTAACTCGCTATGTTTTCATAATCAAGCAATGAATCTCTACCGCATAAGTCAAATTTAATAAATCCAATAAATTTTCGCCAAAATATAAAGAAAAGGAAGCATTGTATAATTGTCAAACACATTTTTTTTCATGTTAGTTCTAGTGTTTGATAAAATATATATACAGGCGTACTGTATATGTTATGTAATGGATTCACAAGCCGTTCCCCAACCTAAAGCATGATATATTAATCCATTAGTTCTGGGAAAATACTAAGCTATCCCATTCTGATTAATTTTTTGTGTATACATGTACAATAATGTATTCAAGATTTTATAACACCTTTAAATTGCAGAATAAATAAAGAAAATTACATGTACAGGTATTAAATTTATGGTGAAATTTTATCAAAAAATAAGCTGATGAATTAATCTTTATGAATTACCCTAAATACAAAAGCAGTGTAGAAAACGTGTTCCTTTCACATTCAAGGAAATGCTATAATTCTTAGACTTGGTTTGCATTATTATTAAGATTTATAACTACTGTACGATTAATATACACAGTACAGTACAGTATTTCTGTTAAGTCTTTCTTGGCCAATGTTGCATTCCATTACTTAAGTTTCCAGAGTGGGTTGCATAACAACAACGAAGGCCCCATGATTAGAGAATCAATATTTTGTCCCAAATTGGGATATTTTGTAATATTTGTGACAGCCTGTTTTACCTGAACACAGGGAAGAAGTACAGGTATATCACATCAAAGTATAACAATAACACATTACTTCGGTTGCACCTGAATACTTTTGCGCTGCAACCAAAGAATTTGTTCTTTTTGTCATTTGTCTACAAAGATCAAAAACATGTTTTTTTCCTCCATAATCCCCCCTCATGAATGCCTGCATTCATTTTCACCTCACTGTCACTGACATAACCTTCTCTTATATATTGTACGGACAGTACATACATTTTTTGCCCAAAGAAAGTGTTTTTCCTGTAATGGATTACATAAACTAATTACATACAGTACAACTGAAACAAGGTAAAGATTATCATGTACTATACATAAACTCAATGTTTATATCACTTCCAAAAAGCCTAAGCAATTGTTCTCTTTCATGTGAGAAAGTAGGAATCTTAACACAGTAGCATACAATTTGTGAAACAGCTTTTTTACAATTTAATCATACCTGTTTTTCCTTGTAATAAAAACCTGTTATTATAATAAGTGGAGAATCTGACAAAAACAAAATACCTGTCATCGTTGCATCTACTGCTGTCAAAAATATTATAACAAAACTAATTGAAATGTTGAATAAATTTGCTGTTTTGCACAATTGTGTAGTGAAGCAGCTAACACCAAGAGATTAGACAGTTCTAAAGGAACGAGTGTGCAACATATTCTTAACCTTAAGATGCGTAAGAGAGATGTAACTGACCGCCCAAGTGGCTAACGAGCTGATCAGTGTTGAAATAGATAAAAGTAAAAATGCAAATATACTGTACTGGCCTTGAAACACATTACAACAATATTCAAAGTACAGCATATGTGAAGCAACTAAAGGTCCTTATCTTTGAAATTGTTCCTAAAAGAAAATGAAAGACAAGTTTTCTAAAATGAACAAATTAAGAATGATATTTTTCAATTCCAAAATGA
The DNA here is from genome assembly GCF_018991925.1 of Homarus americanus. Classification (NCBI taxonomy): domain Eukaryota; kingdom Metazoa; phylum Arthropoda; class Malacostraca; order Decapoda; family Nephropidae; genus Homarus; species Homarus americanus. The sequence goes on along the minus strand of NW_024756438.1, from coordinate 1,167,423 downwards.
TCAAGTGGAATGCTACTGGTTTTAATACTTTATGTTTTTCACTTACAATAACAATGACTCTTATATACTGTATATTAGATTAAAAAAAAAAAAAACCTAACCAAATTACATAAACATCAACCCTGGTTTCAATACAACACTTAATGTATTATATCCATGTGTGTGAACCTATTTTGAAGGAAGAGGAATGACAGTTATCATGAAAATGCTGCTGTTGCTCACTGGTGTACAAATAAGCTCCTGTTTACACTACACAACTAAGAAGGGGAAAAGAATAAAAAGAATGAGATTTTCTTAAAATATACCATGGAAATATGGATGGCACATATCACAGACTCAAAAAGTTGTTACTTGAATATAAAATTTTTATGACTAACATGCAATTTAACTTTATGACATATACTAATGCAAAGCTGCATACATACATAATAGAGTAACAATATAATGTCAAACACTCTTGTAAAACTCACAAGAAATTGAAGATGTACTGTATGTACTGTATATAGTATTCAGGAAAACTTGTTTCCCTAAGAAACTTGAACAAAATACCTGTAGCTGGATATATATCTATACTGTATATACACAGGTACAGTATCTGTCGTTTAGTGAAATGAAAACTAAGTGAATGGAAACAAGAAATAATATCCACGGAGATGGCACGTAATTGTTTAGCCGAGTTGCCGACTGGCCAACTCGCCATCCAGTAGCATTCAAGAGTGGGTACGGCTGAGCTGTGAGTTATGTTATTGTTCAACTTATAATTTTGGGTAGATATACGTAATTTTCTTCATTTTCTTTTACTCCTTTACATGTACTGTACATACAATGATTAATACAGACCTTCACTTCCCACACATACAGGACACAGCCATGCTCTTCACATTCTATAATTTTATAGTACAGTACAATGTAGTATAATAAAAAACTAGAAATAGAAATTCTGTACTGTACTATACCGTACTGCATAGAATACAGTAGTACAGTATACAGTAGTATTTTTTTTATTTTCCCAACGGGATGAAGTAACTGCACTATTTGAGACTGAATGTGAGAAGGACCTAGGTGTGTATGTTGACATCTGAAGTTCTCGGGCCATTGCGAGAAGGTAAATCAGGCAAATAAATTAGTTGGTCTTATAAGAAGGTCGTTCAGATATCTAGAAGGTCCGTCCCTCATAACAATCTTCAAGAGTGAAGTGCTTCCCCATTTGGAGTACTGTCACCCCATCTGGTCCCCGAAATATGCTAGGGACTGTCAGTTGGTTGAAAATGTTCAAAGGAGGGCCACCAGACTGGTGCCTGCACTTCGGCACCTCAGCTACCCCGAGAGATTGGAGCGCCTGAACTTTCCTAGCTTATACTACAGACGGGCAAGGGGTGACATAATTGAGGTGTATAAGCATCTCAAGGGACACTACTCAGTCGAGTGTCCTTACTTGGAGCTGGCGGAAACTCGGCCCACAAGGGGTCACAGCTCAAGATTGAAGAAGCCGCAAGTCCAGAAAACTGTGAGGGCAAACTTTTTCGGAGTGAGAGTTGTGAACTCTTGGAACAATCTACCAGAAAGTGTTGTGATGGCATTGAGTGTCAGCTCTTTCAAGACAAGACTTGACCAACACTGGAGAAGGTTCAGGTACATTCAAGAGCCGGTGCATGCCCAGTACTTGCCAACAGTGCGTAACAGAGACGTAACCGATCGCCCAAACGGCTAACGAGCAGATCAGTGGTGAAGAGAATAAAAGAAAAGGAAAATTAACAGAGACGTGACTGATCACCCAAGCGGCTAACGAGCCGATTAGTGGTGAAGAGGATAAAAGTAAAAGTAAAAAACGTAAGCCACATTACAGTAATGTAATGATGCTCACTTGGAACACAGAATCCCCAATTTTTCTGATTTCCCTCTCAAAATTTTCTCAGTGAGTTGAAGATCGCTAACTGAAAATTACAGATCGTTAAGCAAAAAAGGGTGTTATAATTTGTAAATCGATATGTAAACCATCACTAAACGATGGATACCTGTGTATATATTTATACAGTATAAATTATCAGTTAAAAGGTAACAACAGAAAACAGCCACATGAAAGAGGTATAATTTCAATATACTGTAGTACTGTTTTATTATGGGTTTAAGCTTCGAGCCAAAAATAATCTTGATTACATAGTCTTTGGATTAAATACACCTTACTCCTAGTTTAATGGTTAATATGTACTGTACGAGGCACTATAATTCAATTTGCTCATTATGTAAAACCAGTGTTAACGATTTACAGTATCTCTATTCTTGAAGCAAAATATGCAAAATCTGTCTCAAAAGTTAAGTGTTTTCTGCATTCATGAACAAACTTTTTTTATTGGTTCAGTTTCACTCCTAAGTCATTTTCTTCTGAATTCACCCATTTACTGTATCTTCTATATTTTCCCCTCAATCAAATTAAGTTTTTCTCCTTTGAATAATTTGTCTCTGTCCCTTTCTCTTCAGGTCTTTCCCATAAAAGATTATATAAAACAATTACAACAATAAACTGTTGCTATTATGAGGTGGTATGCCACATCTGTTCCTCACTGTACACGAGCATCCCATCCTCTCATTCCTCACAGTAGGCTCTCATTTGATATACTGTGTGGGGAATAAAGTTCTGAATATAGCTCTTAATAATGTTACCATGTTCACATTGTCCGGGTGTAACGGGAACCGGTACCATACTTGGAACGGGCAGATTCATGAATAGTACGACCCTGTAAAAAAAGAGAACACTGAAGTACTTTCAATAAGCTCCACACCCAAACTGTGTTTAATTAACTCCTTCAGTATAGGGACACCACTCTTAATATTTTTTTGGGGGATAATGCCAAATGATTTTATTCAGCAGAGAGAGGACCCTGTACACAAGGGGTTAATAACCCAGGTGAAACCAGACAACTCGGCTAGCCTTTTATCAGGCACTCTGTAGGAGGAAACACTAGATGATAATCATAACTATTATCTGAAGGCTTTATGATCATGATTCCTTACACTACAGTATAAGCATTAACAAGAACTCTTGCTATATTCTTCCTTACCTCACTCGTCAAATTATCCAGGAATTTCTGTATGTTTTGGATTTCATTGGATGATACATACTTCTTCAGAGCAGCATCAAACTGTCCTTGTTGGATCAACAACTGGAAGATCTGCTTTGCATATTGCCTGTTTTTTGAGAGAAATACTTGTTAGCAAAAAAAAAAAAAAATGACAGAGTATGGCATATAAAAAAACAAAAAAAAAACAATGGGCTTTACCTGAGTTAAGAAACTTGAGGAAAAGGTTACATCACTTCTTCACATATTATATGAAGGCTGACCACACACAGCAAGATGGTGGCCAGTATATAACTATAGTACAGGTACTGTATATCCAAAATGAGAAATTACAGTAAGATACAATTTTAGAAAATGTAAAAAATGAAGACATAAAGAAAATACTGTACAGAAATGGATAATAAATGGAAAAGTATTAAATAATTGAAAGGTTTACAATAAAGAACTCCTGTATTTTGACCTAAAGATACATTAGGGGGGCTACAGTACCTTCCTGGCTTGTAAAATATTATGTCATCAAACTATGAAGGTTTCTCCTAACTTGTAATTTTGCCCATGACCATTAAAGCTACTTCCTCATCTATATAATTGTTCAAAAGACTGTACTGTACTGTAGCACATATTTACTCTTCTCCAAACATTTCTCCTCTTCTGAAGATTTTCACTTCTCTAACACTCTGGACCATGGATGACACATATTGGGTCACCCAAAAAAGTGAAGCTAACATATGATGATGCCTTTGTGTACAAATCTTTGAAAATCCACCCAAAATCCATTTTTGGGTAATCAGTGCCTGGTTTGCTTTTAAACACTTGACAACCTTCTAAAGTGAGTACAAATAAAATTCTGCAAAAAATTAGCCATTTTATATAAAGCAAAAGTAAAATTTTTTAAATAAACTTAAAATACACTACAGTACTGTATCTTTATATGCAAGCAACAGTTCAGTATTTTATAAACTGCACAAGCGGCTAAAGAGCCGATCAGTGACGAAGAGGATAAAATGGTGATTTTACCATTATTGTATACAGTACTGCATTGTATTTGCCATTTTGTGTCTAATTTTATAAAGTAAATGGGCACCAATATTTATCATAATCATAAACAAAGCTTGTTTTCAGTAATTTCTAAAGACACAAGTAAAGAAAATCTGTTAATTAGAGACAAACTCCCTAAGGAACTCACAAATAATATACATAGAGTACAGTAAAAGAGTTATCAGTTCCTTATATAGCTGGACAACATCTCGTTAAGTTCTCATACCTAGTCTCTAAGCTGCCCTCCTGCGCCAGTTTGGCAGCAGCTGGTAAAATACGTTCAGTTATATCCTTCTGCCCCGATAGTACTCGACCTGGCCCTAGTCTCTCCACCTCGTATGCCAACAGTCGAGCAAGAGTTGTTCGTACTGCAGCATTCTTGTGACTGGAGAGGAGATAAAACAGTTAAACAGTTTAAAATAATTTACTGAATTCATGCTAACTTTATTATTTGACCATGGGGTTATACACAGATTATTTGGAGAAATAATACCTGTACCAATTTGCCAAACATTTAAACTGTTTGGTTTGTAAATTATATATACAGCACTGTATTGGCTGACTAAATAACAATGCTAAGTTATATACAGTACTGTACAGGCTAATGATAAATTTATCTGGCTAAAAACTATCTGTAAATGTTTCAAGCACAAACTACTATACACAACTACATTCATTTAAAGACGACCATTAATTATATATTATATCTAACAGGCTTGTTTTCCTTCACACTTATTGGCAACTGACCTAGTAATAATTAAGTTCCAATATTATTAACTGTGGAGACAAAAGAACTTGTCATAATCCTTGAAACCAAGTGAAAATTATAACACAATTTGCCATTCTATTCTCCAATGTAAAAATCAGAGAAATACAGTCATCATCAAGGTACGCTCATCGTTTATTAAACATGGAATACTAGTTACCTGAGCCCTTCTTGAATGATGGCTGGAATAGACTTCGAAGGTGAGATATTTTCCACGAGAGCATCCAGAGCATGATGGCTGTCCAACTGTAGGAACTTGTTGGTGTCTGCTGACCGGTGCAACAGCACACTAACAATCTTCTCTGAGTCCTGTTTAGGAATAAATTTTTTTTTTACTGCCAAGCACTTTTGCACTATAATTCCAAGTGACCAGAATCAGGAGCAAACATCCTCACCCTGACCCTCCCTTCATTCACATTCTTAATCCTGTACTGTATACAGCACAGTACTGTATGTATTTATAAATTAAACAATATAAGGATTGCATAATTCTGAATGGGAAAAGGTTCTTGGTGGAGTACCACAAGGATTTGTGATCTACATTAATAACACTGATAAATATATATTAAGCCACTTTGTCAAGTATGTTGACAACATGAAGATATTTGTAAAGGGGGAAAGTCAAGATGATGCTGCAGCCATTCAATAAGATCTGCATAAGCTGTTCAAAGGGTCACAAGACTAGCAAATGTTTTTTACTATTACAAAATGTAAGACCCTACATGTAGGATACAACAACCTTAATGATAACTATTCTCTTAACACTTTCCTCAATACAACTGTTTACTCTGTATAAGGAAAAAGATCTAAGCATTGCAACAGACAAGTCACTGAAGGCAACAGCAGTGTTGAGTTGATCCTAATAACTTACAGATTCCATGCTCCTCTTCATAGTATCGAAGAGACGTGTAAATGCTTGGATGGCAGCACGAGAAACTTGGGAGCGGAGATTCTTGGCTTGCTTCAGAAGTTCTAAATTGATCATATGCAAGTTAGACTGGAGGACCTCAGGATGGTGTTCATTCAATCTCACCAACAAATCAATCCCATCAACCTGGTTCTCCCTGCAGCACAACAACACATGTGATGAAGGATATTTTGTCTATGATAACTATATAACTACTGTACTGTACTGTACAGAGAGACTAGAGTGACTGAAAATAAAAATGTCTTAAATTCTCGTAGTATCAGCACAACCCTGGCTAAAGGTTATCTTGGTGAGTGAGAGAGTGACATTCAGGAGTATTAATCACTTAGCTAACTGCTTCGCTTCAAAAATATCTATCAATTATCAACCAGAAACCAAATTCAAATATTTCTTAGCATGACAAGGAGAAATGTCAATTTTTCTATAGTGACACGTATTAGCCCTTGGTGGATGCAAAATATGATTTTTCTTAAACAATATGGACTACAAAAAGATGTATAACACATACCCGGTATACAGTACTGTAGTGTAGTATTGTAATAACAAAATTATTTTAAAGTAATGCTATGGTCTTTCTCATACAAATTTGTCTACCATTCTGATATTTAATTCTGAACAAAGTACTGTTCATAAATACCATATGTATTATACCAAATGAACTAATTTCATTACTCACCAGTCCCCTGAACTGAGCTGCTGATGAGCTTTTTTCAAGGCATCACCGGGATGAGCAAAAGGCTCAAGATGCGCCTTAAAGCACGAAGAGGCTGGCTTTGAGGTCCGCAGCCCAACAGATATCATGGGGGATGAAATGTGATCTGAAGATCTGCAGAGTACATACCTTAATTACTCTTACTGCCTTCAGAGTGGCAAACAACATGAAAATAGCGAAGGTGCTATATTAAAAGCAGATACTATACATTAAAAGTTGCCAACAATACATTATCCTTGAATCTCAATTCCCAGTACTGTACTGTATTTCTGTTGCTGTCAGCTATATTGTACACTGTATCTAGGTTCTTGAAAATATATAAGACTAAATGATAATTCAATAAGTTTTCAATCAATAGAGGAGTACAGTATATATTACCACAATTAAGCTAAAAATCATTCCACTACCTCACAATACCTGTAGTTAAATAATAATGATCATGACCAGCAGAAAAGTGTGCAATGCCATTTAACATTACATTATCATTTATAGATAAGACTGGTCCATAACTTAACGTTCTGCACAGGTACGAATATCCGGTAAATAAATCAATCTGGAAAACCATAACACAACACACACGGTGAATAATGGGTAACTCACCAACCACAACGAATGAAGAGTACTAAAAGGTATCACACCAAGCATGATGAATGAATAAAGGGCGCCACTCTAAGCATAGTGAAGAGTACCACACCAAGCATGACGAATGAAGAGTACAATATGATAAGTCGCGGGTACTGTACCATACCCTCATGGCTGATGAACAGAAGAATGTGCATGCTGATGTGATACAAGAAGAAATCAAATACCATTATGCAATGCAGGTACTGTACTGTCAGCTACAAGATGCTCACTCACACACAGACACAGCATTTACCATGACTGTCCTTTTTGTCCTTACCGGTATATCAACTAAAAAAAACTTGCATCAATTTGTTTTTTAATCCTACACTGACACTTATGACTAAAAACAATACAGTATTAATATCCACAAACACACAACAATGTACAAGTACTTGTAATGCAACCAATAGACTCTTGCTGCCTTTTAATAACCACAAGTAAATATGACTCCCATGTAAACTTTTACTGGTCCAGCTTGTGCTGTATGCTGGTGACTTGTCTTTAATATTTCAAAGCATGGGGATCACATAATTATCTACTGTGTGAATATACTGTTTATATATTAAACATTTCCAACCAAAACCAAAAATACCTCCATAAACAATGATGGAATTATTCATAATCTGGACCACATATTAATTCTTTTCATGTACAGTATATATATACAGTATATATATATATATATATATATATATATATATATATATATATATATATATATATATATATATATATATATATATATATATATATATATATATATATATATATATATAGGGGAAAACCAAAGCAGTTTTTCATAGTTCTGTAACTTAACTATTCCTTTAAAAACTTGGTAACACATACCATCTCCTACAGGCATGAAATGTGCTGAAACTTCACACATTTTCTTTTCCTTTAAATATCATGCAAAACCACACTGGCAAGATACATGTCTGCTCAGGAGAAAACACTACAAACTGTAAGCCATAACTAGCCTGGACTCTGCACTCAATTGAGGAGCTAAATGATGTTTGAGCTGAGGTCGCTGCTGTCCTACAGCTACTGGGCTGGATTTGTCAGGAGGCGTAAAATTTCGCACTTTCTCTTGCCGTAGCCTTGGTTGGCCAGGGCTTGGATTACTTGACACCTCCACACGCTTTGAGTTTCTTTTGGTGTTCATTAAATACATGAATGAACATGAGAGACAATACATGGTATCAGTATAAAAAAGTAGAAAGTATGACCGTATATACTCAATGTTACTCTACTGTAGATTAACTGACCTCGAAAATAGTGGGAGCATTTTTTTTAATACAGTGAATAACTTTAACTTGATGGATGAAGAGGGTAAACACTCAATGCCTCCTTCTGGTGGTGACGGGTATAAAAATGACTTTCAGCAGTTTTGTGTACCACTGTGGGGTTCCAATCACAAAATAAACATACGTACACAATAACTGAAGCTTGTGGACAAATACTAAAGAAACTTGACTCCTTGAACAGTAAATGGTAAATACAGATGAATGATAATTTAGTAAATATTCTAAAAATCAATTTAACTGGTGGTGAAATAATACATATTGAAACATTAAAGGAGGAACACAAAGGAGACAAAATAAGTCATATTCTCATTTCTACATCACATTAATTTGTATGACATTTACCATTTTTCGTCCTAATGGCAGCTGTCACTTGTAACCCCGTGGTCTTAAATATTCTGTATCTATCTACAATACCTTGTATCCTACCATCGGCCATTAACATGTTCAACCCCAACTTTAACAACCACCATACAGCACTATCATGACAATCACAAGCTTATACTCAACCCTTTCCAATAACTATCCATGTTTTAGGCTTCAACCCCATTGACAGTACAGTATTTGTAATTTCCGAGATTCAATTTAGCTTTTTTTTATCACCTATTATGACTCACAGGGAATACGGAAGATCTTTCCTTTCAAAAGTCAAACATACGCCTGGCTATACCTATAACATACACTACCACCCTGTCATTCCTGTGTCATGGGAATATATTAGCTGTGTGTAAAAATATTAAAGGCTCCTAAGTGTACAGTACAGTATATGAGTGGAGTAGTTTTATGCAATCTAGTAACTCAAAAGGTTTAAGAATGACCTGTGGAAAGTTAGTACCACAGTATGTAAAACATAAAGTTGGCTTTTATGTTCTTCTTCAAATCTAATTAAACTGCAGTATCATTAATTCATATTACTGTAAAGGCATATGGTGTTAAATTACAGTATTATGAATATATTGAACTGTAGACTGTTTAATCCTCTAAACAACAGTCAAACTCTAAGCATTGATATTCTTAAATGAGTAAATAAAACAAGTAATGATCAACACCCACTTCTCTGGGAGACGTCTTTGGTGGCGTCTTGTAAAGGAGGTGGTGCCACCGCTACTGCCTAGGCTGTTGCTGAGGTTATTGCCTGAGCTGCCACCAGCAGGAGGTTGTCCTCGTTTTACTAGTTGAGGCGTCCTGCATAAACAGTGCACATGTGACCATAACATTAATATTCTCAAAATAAGCCTTCATACCTGCCTACTTGGAGCTCCTAAGGAATGTAAGTGAAAAAGGTTTAGAATGTTTTCACAATAAGTGTGATCAATGGAATACAAGTTCTGAATACAGTTTAACAATAAATTTCATTACAAGTCTTCACTCTATACAATATTACATATTTTAATGTTTTATATTAAAAAAAGTTTATACAATACTGTACTGTACTGTACAGGTAGTTCTCACTATGTGCAGACACCAATGACTGTAAAATTATTGAGAATATCCAAAGTAGGGTCACCAAATTATGTTGGCATGTAGACACCTCACTCAGCTAGTGAGATTTGAAGGTCTTCAGTTCCTTGATTGTTTTGGTTGTGTAAATTTCAAATTACTGTACGTGCTACTCCTGTGGCACATATCCCATTTATAAAGTGCACTGCCCCTAAGCACCAAAATCAGATAGGCAATGTAACTGATACTTGTATTTTTAACAATTAATCATACACCACCTACGAAAAGCTACTAGGTGGACAATGAAGTATGTTTACAGTACATCTGACAGTTGATGTCATACCTGAAGGTCTCCCTAGTGTGAGCAGCATTAGTATGTGGGTCATGCCTCTCCAGAGAACGGTGACGCTTCTCCGTACTAACACCGCCTCGACCTACACTCTTGCTGAAGTTACTATTGTGACTCTTGCTCTTGGGTATCGTTTGTTGAACTGGAGGGTTAGGAGAAGGGCTGGGCCGGGGACTTGGACGAGGACTGGGCTTGATGTTGCTTTGTGAATTGGGGTGCGGAATAGATGTAGGATTTCGACCCCTATAACTTAAGTTGGGGCGAACAGCTGTGAAAATATGAACTTACTTAGAACAACAAAATATTCTGTGTACCTGTATAGCAAATATCCAGACTAGGAAATGCTGAAAATTATTTCATTATTTCAAATAAGGAAACAAACAAGCTCTTGGCTAAACACCCACAAAAGTGGGTAAAGATTCAACATGCTGAACTATCAGAATCCTAATTCTTTTTTCCATTCGATACAATCTTCACATCAGTTGCAAAAGTATAATAACCAACATAGACAAGAACAAATAAGGGTATGTTTAGGCAACAAATATTTGGTTTAGTACTGTACACCTTAGTATAAAAGTGTGGTCATCCAAGATTATGTAATATTGTACCATAACGAACCTAAAAAACAACCAATTATGTTCATTGAATTCCAGTTGGTTATGTAAAGTTAGATCTCCACTGGCTCTCCTGGTCAACCTTATATTGTACTGTACTGGGGTCATGGCTAGACTAACGGCAGACTGGTATGCAACATTAAGTTAATAAGCTGGACTGTTGGGCTAGACTCAGTAACTTATCATCAGCCTCACCTAGTAACCCACCATAAGCTTAGCATCATATAAGTCAAGTTAATCAAGTTACTCTGTGTCTAGCCCAACAGTGAGGTTTTGTTCTTGTTAAGTACTGTAAGAAATGGGTAGAACTGTCAGGCAATTAGGAGGCATTTGTCCCTACTGACCCATATATATTCTACGTATTCCCTTACATAATAAATGGGCACACAAACGTACGTACATGTAAATATCTCACACTCAGGAATGAGGTAGAATAGAAACTCATTGATTGTCGGGCCGTTTATCCTGCCACATGATCATTTAATTAATAATTTATTCGCCTGAAAATCCATAATCGACCCTACAACAACTGGTATGGTTACCGGGACGTATTCACTCTACATTATTTGCTGTATTACTGCAAGTATTTCTAATAACATTCATTATATATGTCTAATCATTATCCTCAAATGCAAGTGACAATAATTTCATAGAGGTCTGATGAATAAAAGGCAACATATATTAATCAAAATTGATAATTTCAGATAGTCAATTACAGCATCAAAATCTTTAGCGATGTTTGTCTAATGATCTGGGTAGGTCATACAGCCGTGCATAATGCATCGAGTTAAATACCTGTGACGTAATGATGTTATTCTTACTATTATTATTGATGATAGGGAGTAACTCATTTATTTTACTCTGTAATTTAATGGTACGTATATGCAATTGATTCTCAGAAATAAGCCTTGCATCAGAACAGGAAAAAGACTACCCTAGCCATAGCCTACCAAGGTTAGATTCACTACTGCTGGCTCTGGAAGGCTGGAGGGAGTCCTGACTATGTTGTAGCTCCAGTTGGCGGTATTTCCTGGCTCTTTCCTCTTGCGTTCTCTTGTTGTCCCGCTCCTGACGGCGACGTTCGATCTCTTTAAGGTTTTCCCGCTTCTTCTTCAGTAGTTTCATCTTTGTCAGCGTCGTGTTCGCCAGCGTGATGTTGTTGGGATCCTGACCAAGTGTGAAAACTTTTGAATTTTCTTTGATCACTTATTAAGTCACGCACAACAAATTATATACCATAATACAGTTGTAACTATAATCAGTATGGTCATTATTATTACTAGTAGTAATTTACTACCTTCAATTAAGAGGAAAAAGCATGGTTATGAGGTTCCCTATACTGTATATAATAGAAGGAAAGGCTCTATACAAGCAGATAAAACAACCAATCACCTCCTCGTCAGTCTCAAAGTCACTCTCATAGTCAAAGTGACGGAATTCTTTCTCGCTCCCTGGTGTGTTGCGCGACCTGTTGACCATACCTCCTCCCACGTCTGAAATACAATATGTACCTGTTATTATACTGTCCTACACCTGCAACACATCACCTTTTAGTGTACTGTCCCACACCTGCAACACATCACCTTTTAGTGTACTGTCCCATACCTGCAACACATCACCTTTTAGTGTACTGTCCCATACCTGCAACACATCACCTTTTAGTGTACTGTCCCACACCTGCAACACATCACCTTTTAGTGTACTGTCCCACACCTGCAACACATCACCTTTTAGTGTACTGTCCCACACCTGCAACACATCACCTTTTAGTGTACTGTTCCACACCTGCAACACATCGCCTTTTAGTGTACTGTCCCACACCTGCAACACATCACCTTTTAGTGTATTGTCACACACCCTTTAGCGTACTCTCCCACACCTGCTATACATCACCCTTTAGTGTATTCTCCCACACCTGCAACAAATGTTAGTATATTGTACTGTACAGTACTCATCAGCAACCATAACACAACTATTCCAGAAAACTGTGAGGGTAAACTTTGTCTGAGTGAGAGTTGTAAACTCTTGGAACAATCTACCAGAAAGTGTTGTGACGGCACCGAGTGTGAGCTCTTTCAAGACAAGACTTGACCAACACTGGAGCGGGTTCAGGTACATTCAGGAGCCGGTGCATGCCCAGTACTTGCCAACAGTGCGTGTGAGACGTGACCGATCGCCCGGGCGGCTAACGAGCCGATCAGTGGCGAAGAGGATAAAGGGAAAAAAGGATTAACAATCGAAGCTGCGAAGATCCATCCAATTGGCCCCTTTCAGCAACAACACAAGACAGATGACTAAAATAGTTGTTGAAACTGCCATGGGAGTATAATTACTGGACATTCACCTATCCTCAGTTTGGGGGAGGAACGAAACTCCCAAATTCCAATACACCACACCAGGATCTAACCAAGTCCGGGGTCTTTGGCAGAATATTTGTGTCTGGTTTCGAGTTCCGTGGGTTAGATCGTCCCTGTGAAAATAACATAGGACCTACTGAGGATAGAGATTTTAGTACAGCGTGCGAAAAATATTGTAAACCTTGAATCCATTTTCTGCTGTCAAAGGATATATATCTTTTACTAGTAATCGATGAGCTGAATGACAGAAAGAATTATGGTTAAACTTGTTGTGTTTCTGTTATATTTACTGCACACGAAGTATTGTACGAAGGATTACAAGACAGCATTTTTATAAGTGCCCTAATATGCGTGTATTTGCATTCTTGAGTGACTGTGTATATAAATTTTGAATACATTTACACAAACGACATACACACAAAAACCCACCCACCCCCACTTATGCACACAACGCTAAGAAGTTACATAAAACAAAAACATATTCACCGATATTCAGGCATGCCAAACACCTCACCTTCACCCCCACCCTATCCTACCCCACTCGACTCGACCTCACCCCACCCCACTCGACTCGACCTCACCCCACCCCACTCGACTCGACCTCACCCCACCCCACTCGACTCGACCTCACCCCACCCCACTCGACTCGACCTCACCCCACCCCACTCGACTCCTCGACCTCACCCCACCCCACTCGACCTCGACTCGGACCTCACCCGACTCGGGACCTCACCCCACCTCGACTCGACCTCACCCCACCCCACTCGACTCGACCTCACCCCACCCCACTCGACTCGACCTCACCCCACCCCACTCGACTCGACCTCACCCCACCCCACTCGACTCGACCTCACCCCACCCCACTCGACCTACACGCACGCCACTTCTTGAACACCTTCCTCGCACATCATAGCAGATTCTTATTGTCCAGCTCACTACAACACAGCCCATCCCTAGTGTCTATTAACCCACTTGACAAATACAAAAGAGTGGAATTGTAAACAGAATTCCCTCGTTACTGTGATCTACTTAAGGGGTATTTATTTACTCACAAGTAGAAGCCAGATATTACTAAGTGTCTAGAGGATTTTTGCCACAACTGTAATGACTGTTATTAAGTACCAAAGGAATAATTTAATAAGGCCGTATTGATAATTTTGACAGCAGTTATATCAAGAGCCATCAGATTACTGAGGGTAAGCCTATATATATAGCTAATTAGGCCTAAGTGTGTATCATTCAGCTTAGTTCATATATACCATACAGTATACACCCAAAAATATATTAATTTAAACTAATGAATATGACACAGACAGACAGACAGGCATGAGTGTTAGTGTGTATGTAAGTTCCCCATTCCCCACCTGTTACCGGGAAACCCAAGAATTACTGTACTATTGATCCTAGGCAGTACAAGTATTTACACACACACACCTCCCCCACCCCTCACTACCCGTCACTCATTCCCAACAGGTGACCAACACTTACTGTAACTCATTACCCGTCACTCACCTCAACTGCCAGATCACAATACCCGTCACTGGTGTTGCAGGTTACTCATATCACTCTCAGGTCAGAAATTCAGTTAGCTTTAGAATTGAATTGTCACTTATCTAATAATTTATAAGATGTCACTCATTTAGTAATTAAAAATAACCAATTCACCCTGTAGGAACTCAAAAGGATCTGTCACTTCAGGAAATTCCGTCACCCATCCAAGATCTGAGTCACTCATCTAGGATCCAGGAGTGGCGTCACTAATCCACAAAATCTTCACTTATCCAGGAACGGTCACTCAATCAAGAGTATACTTTCAATTACCCAGTGGATATGTCACTCACGAGAGACACATCCAGGAACACTGATACTGCTTTAAAATCTCACTCATTTATACTACAGCAGCGTTACTCAGCCACAAGCTACGTCACTCCAGGGTCACGACAATCACTCTGGGATTTCTCCACATACAGCTTGATTGATTGATACTACATAGTTTCATCTGGCGTCGTAAGAACATAGTCAAGTTTTCTATTTAATAATAAAATAAAACTATAGATTAAACACACACTTAGAATACAGTATTTAAAACTATATTTTAAACGTTATTAAACTATCTTATGTTTTTTTTCTGGAAGTCAGCTTCCATGATAAACAAAACTCCATCCTCTGGAAATGTGATACCTGCTCCCAGAACCAAGGACAGGCGGTAGAAACCATCCCCTCCCTTGACTCCAGGAGATGTGCCGCCAGACTGGGACACTCGACCAGTCATCACATACTGGCTGACAGTCTTGGGTCATCAGGTGGCCGTGTGTCAGCTTATAGTGGCCAATACGATGTCTGACCAGGGCTTTCTCACATCTCTGGGGCATCACACGACGGACTGCATTCATCATCAAGTAACTGTCGTTGGTTAAGCCAAGAGATACGTTACTTACTCTTGCCGACGACGCCGAAGCCAGTGTTCCGGAGGGACTCATTGGGGAGAGAATGGGTGGACGGGGACGGCAAGTCCCCTACCTTGCGACCCCGGGACACTCCGATGTCATATGATGACCGCCTGTAAAGAGCAAAATACTACATTAACCAACACCACTACACGGAAGACTTAAGGTGACAATGAGCTACACATGACCCCACCATTTTGTAAAAATTGAAGACGCCTGAAAACGTACCTATTAAATCCAGGGATGTACAGTACAGTACAGTACAGAATCTACAAAGTTTCATTGGGCTTTCTTTAATATTTGTACTTTGTATTGAAAAAATTCGCCTTTATTAAACAGAGACGTCTCTTCGAAATTGTTTGTCTAAGCTGATTTCTAATGCCCTTGATAGACTGTCTTACAAATAGAAAGGTTTCCCACACATTTACACGGACAAAGATGCCAAGTCATTCTGTCATGTTGTGGCCTTGACTGTGTGTGTGTGTTTAACAATATAGCTCCTTCAGGTCTTGAGTTATACTGCCAACAATCTTACAAGAATTTAGGTGACGCTGGTTACCCTCATCACGCAAACCTCGTCAGGGTAATTATAAATTCCACTACCCAACTTATATAAGGGATCATTACCATGAAACCCTCGAGTCACCCAAAACAGCACACATCTCAGACCTAACATACTGCAGTGTGTTGCGGCACCTACGTCATATACACCACATAGTCCTAACACAGACAAAACTGAAAACAGATCTTCACCCTGAAGGCAAAGTCAGTGAAAATTTGAAGACCTGAATGTTGTGTTAGTGGTAAGTGAGAACTCTTACGTCCAGGATATATCAACCTCGGCACGTGTTAAGGAACAGTTGAAAGTAAGTGTGTGTGTGTGTGTGTCCAGCACCTGTCAACAGTGTGTAAAAGAGCCCAGCCAGTAGGTTGACGGGAATAACACCGAAACGTTCTAAGATTCAGTTTTAGGGAAAGAATCTTGAAAACTGCCAGACGCCAAATACGACCACCCTACTGAGTTGCCACTTTATACTTAAAATATATCCAAAGTTCTGTATATACAGTAATAGGATTCCCGGTTTGGTGTACAAGCTGCCTCAACACAATACAATACCCAGTACCTTGAGTTAGCGAGATGTACTGCACCAACCAGCGTCAAGGAATAGCCCATGATATCCAGACAAGCTGCCAACCACAGTGGTTGACCTTTTCCGAGGAATATGGCCCGTAGCTCAATTAACACACACACCCACACACACTGCCAGGTAAACAGGGGGCAAATGACACGTAGAAACTTAACCATTGCTTCATCCTACTTAGGGATCGATCTCGGGTCATATGATTGATTGATTGATTGAAACATTTTATTTAGCTGGGCGAGGCGAGCTTGTTGACCACTGCACCATAAGGAACCACATCAAACACTTCTCAGTTTTAATACGTCATTAGTGGCTCCAGGTTCTTAAAGAACATTAAGTGGATGCAATAGTCTCAGGTGATTTACGGCGCCACTTAGGCCAACGTCTGCCAGTAGTGTGCGTGCGTCGAGCGTCAGACTTGTAATTTTACACGATTAAGATTTCGCTGAATATTGTACCTCACTGTCCTTGGCGCCTTAACTGGTGTACAAATGTGTTAGTCGCCTGCATCACTGTGTTACCTGAACAAGGAGGATACAGTAAACTTGCCACTCCCTGGGAATACACACCCAAAACGATGGGTGGAGTGGGGCCAGATTTACCTTTTGACCGTCTCACAGTCATCACTCCTGTAGATCTTTGTAAGGCTTTTAGAGGCGTAACCTTTACACTTAATACTCCTGTACGCTGATCACTGCACGTTTTACAACACAAAGGTTGATATATATTCTACATGCAGATACACACACACACACACACACAACAATGAAACACGCACACTGTTTACCTGGTCAGAACACACACACACACACAAAGGATAAAGCCGTGTTAGTGTAGGTCAGGAGAGGACAACAGGCTGTGTCACGCAGCCCAAAATGAAAAATTCACACAATGCTGCTCACAAGACCAGCTACTTATGATGTCGAAAAACCATAAAAAGTGTAGCGCCAATCATTAACTTCTCCTTCATGTATAAAACACCACAAGATCAAAGCCACAAACACATCGACAAAAAAATAAAAAAATACAACCTGGTAGAAAAGAAAGATTGGTGGAGCGACGGAAGAAGGTCACTTATCTGTGTCCAACTCACACTCTAGCTGTCTTCTTTATCACTCACCCCTGTGGCACTCTCGCTGTCTTCTTTATCACTCACCCCTGTGGCACTCTAGCTGTCTTCTTTATCACTCACCCCTGTGGCACTCTAGCTGTCTTCTTTATCACTCACCCCTGTGGCACTCTAGCTGTCCTTTTCACTCACCCCTGTGGCACTCTAGCTGTCTTCTTTATCACTCCACCCCCTGGCACTCTAGCTGTCTTCTTTATCACTCCCCTGTGGCACTCTAGCTGTCTTCTTTATCACTCACCCTGTGGCCTCTAGCTCTTCTTTATCACTCACCTGTGGCCTCAGCTGTCTTCTTTATCACTCACCCCTGTGGCACTCGCTGTCTTCTTTATCACTCACCCCTGTGGCACTCTGTGTCTTCTTTATCACTCCACCCTGTGGCCTCTAGCTGTCTTCTTTATCACTCACCTCTGTGGCACTCTCTGTCTTCTTTATCACTCACCCCTGTATGGCACTCGCTGTCTTCTTTATCACTCCCTGTGCTCTAGCTGTCTTCTTTATCACTCACCCCTGTGGCACTCTAGCTGTCTTCTTTATCACTCACCCTGTGGCACTCTCCTGTCTTCTTTATCACTCACCCCTGTGGCACTCTCCTGTCTTCTTCCTCCCCTGCACTCTAGCTGTCTTCTCCTCACCCCTGTGGCACTCTAGCTGTCTTCTTTATCACTCACCCCTTGCTCTCTCTGTCTTCTTTATCACTCCCCCTGTATCTAGCTGTTCTATCACTCACCTCTGTGGCACTCTCTGTCTTCTTTATCACTCACCCCTGTGGCACTCTCGCTGTCTTCTTTATCACTCACCCCTGTGGCACTCTAGCTGTCTTCTTTATCACTCCCCCTGTGGCACTCTAGCTGTCTTCTTTATCACTCCCCTGTGGCACTCTCGCTGTCTTCTTTATCACTCCCCTGTGGCACTCTCGCTGTCTTCTTTATCACTCACCCCTGTGGCACTCTAGCTGTCTTCTTATCACTCACCCCTGTGGCACTCTCTAGCTGTCTTTATCACTCCACCCCTGTGGCACTCTAGCTGTCTTTTATCACCACCCCTGTGGCACTCTAGCTGTCTTTATCACTCACCCCTGTGGCACTCTCTAGCTGTCTTCTTTATCACTCACCCCTGTGGCACTGCTGTCTTCTTTATCACTCACCCTGTGGCACTCTAGCTGTCTTCTTATCACTCCGGCACTCTAGCTGTCTTTATCACCACCCCTGTGGCACTCTAGCTGTCTTCTTTATCACTCACCCCTGTGGCACTCTAGCTGTCTTCTTTATCACTCACCCTGTGGCACTCTAGCTGTCTTCTTCACTCACCCCTGTGGCACTCTAGCTGTCTTTTATCACTCACCCTGTGGCACTCTAGCTGTCTTTATCACTCACCCTGTGGCACTCTCTGTCTTCTTTATCACTCACCCTGTGGCACTCTAGCTGTCTTCTTTATCACTCACCCCTGTGGCACCTCTAGCTGTCTTCTTTATCACTCACCCCTGTGGCACTCTAGCTGTCTTTATCACTCACCCTGTGGCACTCTAGCTGTCTTCTTTATCACTCACCCCTGCACTCTAGCTGTCTTCTTTATCACTCACCCCTGTGGCACTCTAGCTGTCTTCTTTATCACCACCCCTGTGGCACTCTAGCTGTCTTCTTTATCACTCACCCCTGTGGCACTCTAGCTGTCTTCTTTATCACTCACCCTGTGGCACTCTAGCTGTCTTCCTTTATCACTCACCCCTGTAGCACCCTAGCTGTCTTTACTCACCCCTGTGGCACTCTAGCTGTCTTTATCACCACCCCTGTGGCACTCTAGCTGTCTTTATCACTACCCTGTGGCACCTAGCTGTCTTCTTTATCATCACCCTGTGGCACTCTAGCTGTCTTTATCACTCACCCTGTGGCACTCTAGCTGTCTTCTTTATCACTCACCCCTGTGGCACTCTAGCTGTCTTCTTTATCACTCACCCCTGTGGCACTCTGCTCTTGGAATAATATAATCCCCCAAGTCCTTTATTAATCCTACTGTTATGACTGATTGACTGTAATACAGTACATCTGGTGGCATAAATTAGTTATGTTACGCCATATTCACTAAAAAAATATATTTATATTTAAAAATGACAAAATCACAGATAAAACACATACTTAACAACGATTAGAAGTGAATAAACCTGCATTTAAATAATAGCATATCTCCAGCTATAGGACGTCAAATAAGACTCCATTCTAAGGCTTGGATAGAGGAAATACACACACACACACACACACACACACACACACACACACACACACACACACACACACCGGTGAAAATACACTGCTCCGTGAAGTTACTGAGGCAAGACAACTCCCTTGGTTAAGTGGGTCACACGCCCCACTCTTCTGTGTTTGTCCTTCACGGCCATGTTACTCTCTTAAGGCAACCGTGTGTGTGTGTGTGTGTGTGTGTGTGTGTGTGTGTGTGTGTGTGTGTGTGTGAACAAAATCAGGAAAAGCAACAACTAACCAAGGAAACAAATAATGGAACACATTGATATATAAACTGGGGAGGAAGGGGTAGGGGAGGAGGAGAGAGGGGGTGAGGGAGGAGAAGAGAGGGAGGAAGGATAGGGGGAGGAAGAGAGAGGAGAGGAGAGGAGCGAGGGAGGAAAAGAATAAACAACAACCAAAATAAACCAAAACACAAAACCCCAAATAAACTCCCCAAATCCATAGACCAATAAGAATGAAAAAGTCGGACACAAAACCCGGGTCAAGAGCGGCCATAACTCCTTCCTCCATAGCAACAACAGGGCCTTAGGGAGTTGTTATATATGATCCTCTGTTAATTGCCCTAGCCTTATAGCCAGACTTAATCGTATATGTTAAGTTTAATCGGCTATCAGGTTGAAGGATCCGGGTAATAATATACTTCTCGGTAAAGTAGTGTGATGGGGGGAGGGGAGAGGAAGGGAGGAGAAATTACCGCATTATATGACCTGTAATTAAGAACTCGCTCCTGCACGCTTTTACATCGATAGTTAAAGGTAATTGGCAAGAGGGGTTGGGTAAGGGCAGATAACAGGATAAAAATACGGTGAGTGTCGCGTGAGAGTAATTGTCGACAGTAACAGGTCAGGTTTGAAGGGTAACTAACATATAGAGACTAAGAGTAAGCTTTAGCAACACGTAATGCACAACAGCACGCCGAAAAAACCCGCAAATTACATCATTTTTATTATAAAACTAAATATTTATGTTATACCACAAATTACATTACTGTAAAAAATATTATCTGTTAATGTTTGGTAATTTACGTAAAATATCACTAACGTTCACTTGTTGCAGAAATTTATATTCACAAGGTTAAAAACTCAAATTAAGTACAGTAAATATATCTCATAAGTGTTACTGAACTAAGTCATCAGAGATCTTTGTTCACACACACACACACACACACACACACACACACACACACACACACACACACACACACACACACACACACACACACACACACACACACACACACACCTCAGGAAGCAGGAGGAGTGTAACGAGCTAACATACTTCTATTAGCCAAAGACCCGAGGCCAGAGAAGGAGGAACAGGACGTCCTCGGGCCCCTCCCTACATAACCCGTGGCTTCAGTAGTTAGCATCGCCGAGAACACAACCCTAATGTACTTAATTGGGTCTCTATGTACTGCCTTGTCCCCTCACTACAGTCTGATGTCACCATACAGCATCACCACGTACACTATAACCTCACACACGAGGTGAGGAGAGACACTATTAACACGGGTGATGGTGGCAGAAGACATCACTGGTCTTAATATCCCATGACTCACAAGAAGAGTTCCTAGTTTTAATGACCAATCAATCAAGCAACTTGGATGGTACTCACGAACCTCTCGACCAATCAGAGGGCAGGTAAAACAAAAATAAAACAATAGTTAAATAGTGAGCAGGAGTTTGTCGATTGTGAGGAACTAATGACAGAAGAATCATCAATGTAAAGAATAACACGCAGGTAAGGTTCATTATATTACAGGGGGGCCGCTATAGGGGTGTTCATTATATATAGAGTAGATACCACGCCAGTCTCGTGATCACTGGGGTACAGCCAGGTGGAGATACTAACTAGAGGGTATGATTGATGTGGTCGTATTGTTGTCTCGGTATGGGTAAGGGTTTGTTGTGTATGTAATTAATTTTACCCATATATGGATGTATGGATTGAGAGAGAGAGAGAGAGAGAGAGAGAGAGAGAGAGAGAGAGAGAGAGAGAGAGAGACATTCTACCAGTCATGAGTTCTTTACCTCGGTCTACCAATTTCAATGACGGGCGTGGAGTTCCTGGCGCCCATGGTGGTGGGAGGGGCCTAGTGACGTTATGGTGTTTACCTTCTACGTCACAGCCTCACCTTGGATACCACGGTACCTGAGGCGCGCGACGACCCCCCCTAGTTAGCTGTTCTGGCTGCTGCACACTCACTAATTTCTGCCTTTTACGCATTTTTACAACTTTTGGCGATA
Organism: Homarus americanus; assembly: GCF_018991925.1. Lineage (NCBI taxonomy): Eukaryota > Metazoa > Arthropoda > Malacostraca > Decapoda > Nephropidae > Homarus > Homarus americanus. The sequence goes on along the minus strand of NW_024756438.1, from coordinate 1,144,995 downwards.
CGCAGTGAGGGTGAAGGAGGTTGAAGAAAACTGACTAATTTCTGAGATAGAGTCGTTTCCTCCTCGTTCCATTATACACCCACCACTGTATGTTGATTATCTTGGAATTATTCTAAAATCACAGCACTTACACCATACACTAATAGGATCTTCACTACACTATAAGGGTGCCCAGGCTTATAACTATTAGCTCGTATTACACATTATCACATCCAGGTGAGGCAAAGCTGTAACCTTGAATTCACTACAGACAAAAGTATTCACTCCACAATTCTTCCTTATCCTGACGAAGTAGTTGGTTGAGGTACTGATTATGCCAGTCTTTACATGTCACTGTTTGCTGAGTGGCGTAGCGGTGACGACAGCTCGGTCACATGAACACTAACTGGCCAAGAATGTACAGTATGTGTGGTTCCAGACTGACTGACTTACAATTAGTGTGACAGGACGGTCGAGTCACTTTCGTATAAGTAAGGGTTGTCTCCTGAATTGTTTAAGTATGATAAAGTAACTTAAGTATGAGCAACTGTAGTATCTGGACACTTAACAGACACTAATGTATGTGTAGGGAACATTGAGTAACTTAAGGTGATTAAATGACTTTGTTGGCGTTGTGTTGTGATGTATAGACTAATAGTGTGGGTTTATCTTGGTACTGAGAGAGGGGTGGGTGTAGACGGGTGGGTGTAGACGGGTGGGTGTAGACGGGTGGGTGTAGTGGGGTGGGTGTAGCGGGGTGAAAGGCACTGCTGGTGAGTTTGGCACTGGAGGGAGCGGGAGAAGCGTGTGTCTAGGGCAACGACGAGGCACTCACTGGCACCTCGACATTTACCACCACCGTCACTCACGCCGAGGTATGGTGCCACAGTACTCAAGAGTGCCTGAAAACCCCAAATCATCCCAGACAAACAATCCCACATCTTGATATTAATTCAGATTATTACCCACTTCTAAAATTTTCAAACTTCATTCTCCAATCACTAATCTTTATATAATCTTAAATCAGGCCAGATATTATTCTCTATTAACCCTAATGACCTCGCAAGTGACCTAATTTGGTTACTTGTGACGTGTGGAGATTGTAAGGTGATGAAAATATTGTTGGTATGTGGAGTCCATTCACACCATTGAAGGCTTGAGACCTATAAACAAAAGGGGTGATAAACCTGCCTTTTCTCACCTCGTGTGTGTGACGGCTGGTCCACGTGGCCTACCCCCTGAGGCGATTCGTAAACATTTCGAGTGAATGTACAGTAGTTTTGGTTGGGTGACTTAGCCTGTAGTAGTTGGTGTCTTGAGTAAATAAGAAATATATTTAGATGAAAACCTATGTCCCGCATCTCCGTCTCTCTCTTTTATTTATCTATCTAGGTGTTTAACTATGAATACAACACACACACAGTTATGACAGTCTCGGGGAATATCGACGCCATTTTATGCTATTTGGACAATTTTTGACAAATTCACGAAAATAAATTCACATCACGAACCGGGAGTAAATTGTGAACGTAGAGAGAATCCAGACTACACGTTGACTGTTGCCTCAAACTACTGCTGGTAAGCGGGTGACCTGGTTGGCGGTATGGAGTGTGTGTGTGTGTGTCATGCTGGTGGTGGTGGTGGTGATGGTGGTGGTGGTGATGGTGGTGGTGGTGGTGGTGGTGGTGGTATGGTGACGATAGTGATAAGAGTGTGGTGATAGTGACGACAGTGTAGAGGTGATAGTGATGAGGGAGTGGTGACGATGATAAAAAAGGTACTACTATACGTCACAGAGGAGGCAATGGTGGCAATAATTACAAGGCCAATGACGGTAATTACGATCCAGGTGAGTGCGTGTACAGTGTCCGGCCGCGGTGATGGAGTGACAGGTGTTTGTCAGTGCCAGCCGTGGTGGTGGTGAGAACAGCAAAGATCACACACATACTGAGCTTGATCACGTATAAGACAAGATAAAGTGAGATATACCACACACACACACACACACACACACACACACACACACACACACACACACACACACACACACACACACACACACACACACACACACACACTTCCTTCTCTAAGAAAGTTCTACACCTTGATATACCTCATTAGTGGACCTGAGGCACCTATGTCACTTTTGATGAATACTGTGTGTTCTATTGCCCATGACAATATATACGTGACGCCCGCATGATCTGATATAGCTCTCCCCACCAGCATTTGGAGAGCATTATTAGTGATGGTAAAATATCTTCCACCAGCCACTCAGATATGATGAAGCCTTCCACCAGCCACCAGAGGGTATGATGAAACCTTCCACCAGCCACTGAGGGTATGATGAAGCCTTCCACCAGCCACCAGAGGGTATGATGAAACCTTCCACCAGCCACCAGAGGTATGATGAAGCCTTCCACCAGCCACTCAGAGGTAGATGAAGCCTTCCACCAGCCACTCAGAGGGTATGATGAAGCCTTCCACCAGCCACTCAGAGGGTATGATGAAGCCTTCCACCAGCCACTCAGAGGGTATGATGAAGCCTTCCACCAGCCACTCATAATGAACTTCAGATCCCCATGAGACACGACGCCCTACCACCAGGACACACTGACAAAATAGTAACAATAATTTAACACGAGAGTTTCCCCACTGCATAATGAACGTAAGTCAACAAGACATCAGCTGATAACAGACAAGAGAGTAAACAAAGCGTCGCTCATCTAATCATCCTCCTAACCTCAATTTTTATCTTCTGATCCTCAAAGTAACCTAACCTAACCTAACTGCAGGCTATACTACGCTGTTTTTGGTTAGGTCAGTCTCAACCTAACCTAACCAAACCAAACTGCACGCAATACTACACTATTTTATCATGGTTTTTATTTGGTGTTTAAACCAAGTACAAGGAACATGAGTCAATACACTGCCCCACAAGGACGTTTGTCACAGGTGGCTGGCGGGCCTGACTCACACACACACATAAAGACGTCTGCAGAGAATTCCACCGTCGTCATCGTGAAAAGCCAAGGCCAAGTTCCACTACTACTACTACTACTACTACGGCTACGACTACTACTACTACTACCATGAATCATTCTCGGCATGGATCACCTGAAGAAACACCACTCTAGCTTATTTCACCTTAAGATTAACTACCTTATGCTATTTCGGGAACGAGGGGAGGGTAGGGTAGTGTACTGGCAGGTGTGTACTGGCAGGTGTGTACTGGCAGGTGTGTACTGGCAGGTGGCACTAACCAAACATTAAGTCCAACGCTTTATACTGTACTGGAGGTGTTTTGTTCGTATACAGTAATTGTAGTGTATTATTTTTACTCTTGCCAACTGTTGTATATTGTGTATGTTGTATGATTTCGTGTTTTTATGATTATTTCTTTATATAAGTTATTTTCCCGTGGTCTTATTCTTGATTTGTAATATACGGATCTTCCAGTAAGTAGTGCAATAATAATAATAATAATAATAATAATAATAATAATACCTGGTTACTTATTCGTGTTATTTCTCTACATTCCCATTAATCTACAGTACGCTCACACATAAATTCTTCCCCACAAGGTCTCTTTAGTTAGTGTACTAAAGGAACACCAATGAACAAGTACCAACTCCACCAATGACCACCTTATGGCAACACTCACACGGACCAGCTGGTATCATGACGTCACTAACATAAACACAATACTGTACCTGAACTCAGTCAATCTCCTGCACTAGATGTCATCGAAGTAACATTAAAAAAGAACTTGAATACCTGTAATTAACCTGTATTCCTAGTATTACCTGGTGAGACAGTGAGGTGATGATAGGAGATAACACTGTAAAATAGGACCTAGATGAACAGGACACGCTATACTAGACTGGTTTGGTTAGGTCACACTCTTAACAAGAAATTGATGTGACAGTCAGCGGAGACACACAAGGGAGATAATGATTCTGAGGAGAGGAGAACAATGAGGGAGTAGTGAGGGGGGTGTCAACACACATACATACACCCGCCAAAATACACCGTCAGGACTTATCTTTCGTGAAACTGTATAACATTTTACTTGTGTTCGGTTCGTGTTTACACCGTCGACTGTATGCCTAACATTCCGAGACAAGAGAAGATTTATCTCTCCTCTACCCCCCAGGTGAGACATTCAAGTGAGAGACAATTGATATTTATTACCAGACAGTAATTTATTTCAGCCTTGGTATAATTTGTATGCTAGCTTGACAGGTTTTGGATATTGGTCATAAAATTCGATAGTCCGGGAGACCAGATAACACCCCGAGGACAGGGTTCAACCTTATTTTAACTGAGCCAGGTATAGGTAAGCATAGTCTGTATACGTAATAAGAAGCCTTCACACGCACGAGCCCCGATTTGGTTCATAATACGCAGGTGGTGTGAGAGCTGTAGCCTAATACCTACAACACAGACCAAGATCGTTAGGTTAGGGTGTTCAAGGCTGTCTGAAATGTTTAATCTCTTCATAGGGAAAACACACACACACACACACACACACACACACACACACACACACACACACACACACACACACACACACACCTAAAACTAACAACTTCAAAATCACACTTCGACTCTACCCTATACAGATAAATTCAATTAGCAATAGTTTCAGCACTTCCTTCTACACATACAACATTTTGACTCTACAGTTACCCTATTCATGCTAGCAACAGTGTTTATTTATACTTGCAACATTTCCTCCCGAGTTCAGTCCCTCATTCTCCTCTCACCTGCAACACTCCTCACCTGCAACACTCCTCACCTGCAACACTCCTCACCTGCAACACTCCTCACCTGCAACACTCCTCACCTGCAACACTCCTCACCAGCTCGTCCCCTCATTGTTTACATGTCTTCGGCCTCTTTATCTAACACGTTTTTACTATTATCGTCTATCTCCTATTTCTTCCCCACAAACTCCATTATCTGATGTATTTACGTTGAATTTCTGACGTAAAAGGATATATTATGATGTACTTAAGGGAAAAACATCTTACGAGACTATGGGCATTTTCTCACCTCTAATTAGGGGGGGAAATATTGATCGTACGAATGGTTGATGACTCAGAGGTATGACCTACTTAAGTGTATCGTAACTAACTATAAGAGCCTCCGTCGGTGGCACTGAAAAGTCACGTGGGTATTAGTTAACCCATTGATAATATTGACAGACAAACAGACGAACAGACTTGATAGCTTCGCACACCAACGCATAAGACAGGTTGATGTAGGAGATAAAGTTAGGTTAATGGAAATGTGTGTATGTGTGTGTGTGGAAAGGGGTTAGTAGTCGTGGTGGGGAAATACGGTGGGGTTGGCTGGTGGCAAAGTCTGTTATGATGGTTGCTAAGACACTGATGCCGACCTGTTCACGCCATGCGCCTCTTCCTCCCCTCACCTTGCACCTCACCCCTCCTGCACCTCCACCCTCCTGCCTCACCCCTCCAACCTCACCCCCCCTGCCTCACCTCCAACACCTCACCCCTCCTGCACCTCCTCCTCCAACACCTCACCCCCCTGCCTCACCCCTCCTGCCTCCCCCTCCTGCCTCCCCTCCAACACCTCCCCCCCTGCACCTCACCCCTCCAACACCTCACCCCTCCTGCACCTCACTCCTCCAACACCTCCCACCCCCCTGCACCTCACCCCTCCTACACCTCACTCCTGCACCTCACCCCTCACCACCTCACTCCCCTGCACCTCACCCTCCTACCTCACCCCTCCTGCCTCACTCCTCCAACACCTCACCCGCCCTGCACCTCACCCCTCCCCACCTCCCGCCCTACCTCCCCTACCCCTCCTGCACCTCACCCCTCCTACACCTCACCCCCCTGCACCCCACCCCTCCTACACCTCACCCCCCCCTGCCTCACCCCTCCTCTCCCTGCCTCACCCTCCCACCTCACCCCTCCTGCACCTCACCCCTCCAACACCTCCCTCCCCCTGCCTCACCCCTCCCTACACCTCACCCCTCCTGCCTCACCCCTCCAACACCTCACTCCCCTGCCTCCCCCCTCCCTACACCTCACCCCTCCAACCTCACCCCTCCAACACCTCCCTCCCCACCTCACCCCTCCTACACCTCACCCCTCCTACACCTCACCCCTCCTGCACCTCATCCCTTCTACACCTCACCCCTTCTCCATCGATATATTTCCTTCTTTTAATTCTATTTTCCTTTTAACGTAAATTATTGCAATATTAAAGGCGTCGACTCACTTGCAAACTGCCTGGATTCGCACTAACAAGAGAACCATTCCAATTTGTGTTGATAAATGTATACATGACCTCAACGCCACACAACTTGTAAAACTGGCGTAAGACACTAATGAAGATAAACGAGAGAGAGAGAGAGAGAGAGAGAGAGAGAGAACGCGTGTGTGTGAGTGAATTAGTGGAGGAGCGTGGAGAACATAGTGTAGATGTGCGTGTGAGTACGGCTAGAAAATGTCCTCAGGTTAACCAGTGGCCTAACTCAGCAGATGAAGGTATCCAGTAGCCGTCCACTTATTGACCTTACACCTGACCTTGACCTTATAGTAAAGGAAATAATTCGGTTCACGGGATTTCTGCTCGACAGCAAATAACCATACGAGGTCACCCAGCCAGATGATGAGCTAGTAGACCAAATTAATAAACTTACTTAACGACAAGCAAAACGATACGAACATGTTCAACGAATAACTCATATCAAAGTTTAATAAGAACTAAGTGTTTGCCGCTATAAGTGACGGCGGCGGAGCAGTGTGACGGGTCGTAACTCTGGACAATAATGACAATATTATATACAGTATATAGAACTATTGTTTACCGAACTTCTGAGAACATGTGATAGATCGGTTATATCATATCAAAGTTGAGTTTAACACCACTGTTCATTATTTGTTATTATGTTCATACACAAGTTTGTCCCAATTTAAGTCAGAACGCTGTACAGTATATGTGTGGTTATATAGTGTGCTTCACATGGTGTTGTTAAAGAGTCCACACCGGCAGTATAGGACGGTGCCGATCTACCACTGTTCTGCTAACCAGGCCGGCTGACGTCATTTGTTTATATGACGTCAAGCGAGTTGGAGTACGCGATTGGTCAACAAGGTTCGGGCTGCACTGCTCTATTTTGCAAGCGTAAACCCCAATTTGTTCGTGCCTCCCCGCCGTTTATCGTTCACCTCGGACTGCTATGTGTACGGTCATATTGTGCCTTTAAATATTAATTGGAATTCAGTAGTACAGTACTTGAGACAACACAACGATGTGTCTATGGCACCGTCGACGTATATGCCACACCAACACGTCATTCACACCCACGTAACATTGATATGAGAAAGCATCAATCTGGCCCCCTAATGCTACGGTACATATATGTGGAGAACCTAAAACTCCGTCGAACTTGAACGCGATCTCTCATCCCCGGATTAGGAAAAACAGTCCCCCGTGAAACTAGGTAGTAAAGCTTGATCTATTGACTGAGGAAGGTGCTGAGGTGCTCACACACAGGTAAATACACCAATTAATAACAACAAGTGAAGCGTCAAGTAAGGTTAATGTGTAATTCCATATAATCATACTTTTACTACAACCATTAGGAGTGTAGCTGCCAGACACTCCGAGAACTGCTACCTTAATATACACAGGTTTAATATAACAATCACGGTGGCGCTGTGTATCTTGAGTCCTCTAAAATTCAAAACGATCTTCCACACACACTGACGTTTAACATATACAATAATTGTTCGGGAACCAAACACTATTTATGATTCCAAATTCCAGGTTATTTCAAGGATTTACAGACCATCGATACTTACAGTCATCTGGGGAAAGACTTGTGAAGGTGGAAACACGATAAAATAAGAGGACAAAATGAACAAACAAGATAAGGTTGGGGTACAGAACTCACCCGTGGTCGTCGACGAAGGAGGTGGAGCCCTTGGCCTGCACGAGCCTATGGGCGTCCCTCATGCTCTTCGCTGAGAGTTTCGCCTCATCCTGGTCAAAAATAATGCATAAGTAATTTTTGTTTCCATCTAAAATTTTTAAATCTTTGGTTTATTTCTCCAGAAGGTCAGTGTAAAGTTTCCCCTTCACTATGATGCAATTAAACTGTTTATTTTTCATTTAATACGAACCAAACTTATCCTAATCTTGGCTTCTCGATCCAGCAAGGAGATAAAAGTTTTATAAATATTCACCCTAATCTAACTCTGGGATTGTTAGGTTAAAAATGTCGTTAAGTTCAGAACACAAAAATGGTTTAGTTTACCTTTCCGTTCTCTGTGAAGTCGTCGCCGTCATTGGAGGCAGAGAAAACGGAGATACCACTATCCCGCGTGGTAGCTGAACTCTTGGGGCGAGAAACGGTGTCGTCCTCTGCCAGCACCTCCTCCTCCACTTCTTCCTCTTCTATCTCTTCCTCCTCGTCTTCATTCTCCTCATAATAATATCCCTCCGACTTCTCCTCCTCATCCAACTCATCGTCAGGATCCGACTGTGAATCCTGCTTACTGGTGGTTATGGCTGAGCGTCTGGACACTGCCGACAATGGAGGGATGACGCTACGAGATCCTGCCCTCGACACCGTCACCAAGTTATCACCTGCACATCAGCCAGAGAATGCTAATATGGTGCGACAGTGACCAATATAATAATAACTAACTAACTTTCCATGATACAAAACGTTATTTCTCGCATGGTGAATAAATGACTAATGAAAATCACATCTCGTCTCAGGATGCGTTAGGGAACATCACAGGCAAATGACAACTGGAATATAAGAATTAAAGTTTTAAATGATTTTTCTAAACAAACTATAGCTCATTTTAAGTAAGAAACGCTATAAAAGTCTAAAGACAACCTAAACTATCTTGGCTTGAGGAGAAACATACACTGTATCTGGCAATACACTATATGGCAAATAACGGACTTGATAACATACCAACGATAACCACTACAGTGTGCCTGATGTAGTGCATTAAATGGACAACAAACTATACAGTACCGAACTAAAATCCAGCATCAGGAATATCATATTAACTCTCCAAAGGTGATAATATTCTAGAGAAGACTGGACAACGTGGCGTTCAATAACAAACCCTTGAGTACAACAGAGCCTTGAGTATAATAAGTCTTGAGTACAATAACAGTCTTGAGTACAACAGAGCCTTGAGTATAATAAGTCTTGAGTACAATAACAGTCTTGAGTACAACAGAGCCTTGAGTATAATAACAGAGCCTTGAGGACGATAACAGAGCCTTGAGTATAATAAGAGCCTGAGTACAATAACAGAGCCTTGAGTACAATAACAGAGTCTTGAGTACAATAACAGAGCCTTGAGTACAATAACAGAGCCTTGAGTACAATAACAAAGCCTTGAATACAATAACAGAGCCTTGAGTACAATAACAGAGCCTTGAGTACAATAACAGAGCCTTGAGTACAATAACAAAGCCTTGAGTACATGTTAGTAGGGAGAATCAAGCCCACCAGACTCACCACCCATTACTATACCATTAGTTAAAAGGATGAAGACTTGTACACACACATTTCTGACGCCATCGACCTCTCCTTGTGACGACCAGGAAGCGTACCTTACCTCACACACATATAATCTCACTGTAGTTTAAAACCAACCTTACATATGACACTTATTAACCTCAACTTTCATAATGTAATGGCTTTAAATGTAATAAAAATGACATTAAATAAACGTGACAAACACAAATGGATTACGTTAGGTTGGATAAGTTCAAGTAACATTTACAACTGATCAATTATCGTTATATTCTGTTACATTATTACATACAGATAATTCCTAAATTATATCTAAAAATCGGTGTTACAATTAAGGTATCCAATAATTCTAGTGTTACAGGGAAGGAAGCAACATTTACTTTGTACCAAGGAACATCTGTTACCTACCACTGAGGGAAAACTCTTACACAGGGAAGGTCACCAGTAATACACTCGACCACCCAAGACCAAACAATATTCCCAAGTCATAAATAAAAATTATCCTTCATATATACGTTGTGTTTTGATAACCTAAATTATTTCCAAGATTAAATTGAGTTAAAATATTCAAATAATATCAACAGGTATTTTTTTGTTATGATAGTATTGATAATTGTATATGGCTGTTACTAGCTATTAGGTCCAAGAAAGTGTTATGCCAATTAGACATATCAGAGAACACAATTGAAGGAAAAGTAAAGGTCAAAGTTGAAACTATATTTACTCACTGTAGGGTGGGGTGGGGTGGGATGGGGTGGGGTGGAGTGGGGTTTTCTGGGAGGGGCTAAAGTCGAAGGAACAAACCCCTCCCCCCTCCCCAACCACTCCCACTCCCCGCCCCTTGATATTAAAAAAAATCTTAGTAATCATATAATAATCAAAATTCCTTGCCTTTACCATTTTAAACTATGACTCAGATTAGAAGTAAACAAATGCTAGTGTCAGGAGCTTGTGTGGCTTAAATTTCTTCAAAATCTACAGAAAATATTGGGAGTCATATCCTTATTGCTCCTTGTGGTAGTATGTGCCACAATATGGGGTTATGAACACACGTTGGTCCTCACCTTGGTCTAGGGGGGCCAGGGCGTTGATCCTGCGGTGTAGTGAAGGCGACTGCGCAGGTCTCTCCCCGAAACGCTGCAGTCCATTACCGCCGCCGTACTTGTTAGGCAGCGGCGAAATAACCTGTAAGCAAAATTACCGTGAATAATGAGACGTGATCCTGGACTAAATGTGGTGTGTGTGTGTGTGTGTGTGTGTGTGTGTGTGTCTGTGTGTGTGTGTGTGTGTGTGTGTGTGTGTGTGTGTGTGGCGTTTGTTCTGGCACTGTAGATACATTGTTAATATATATTACAGTATAATACAAAGATTTTAATAGTAAAGGCGTTTTTATTTATACAGTTAACTATAAAGCAGGTAATTTGGTTATTCCTTCGTTGTGTTTAATAGGGGTCACCACAAGCGTCTACTGGAACAAGCTGAGAGCGGCAATGCTAATTGATTCCAGGCTTGGCTGTCAAACTAATATATTATACTCTTCAAGCCACTGTTGAACTATGGAAAAAATATATTAACCTTTCAGTTCCTGTAATGACAAGAGACATAATTGGTGTTGTAATTCTCCAAATTAAGAGACCTGAATCTGTTATAATGTAAGACCCACATCCACCGGGTTAATCTCATCCACTACCGCCCACCCATCAGTGTACCCCGCCTAGTGTGATTCTGACGTAGCTAACGTATGACCTTCACTGACTCGTCTTCTGGTCTGTTAGTATTACCTCCGACGTCCCCCTCTGCTGCCTGACTATCAACCAATGTTAATCTTACCTGATATTTGAATTAAACTTAACCACGACAATTATAAGGAATACTAGCAGACGCCATGATGAGGGAGGTATTTCAGCGAGTGTTATTGTCAGAAAAATGTGGATTTATCCATTTACCAACGACGTACCCACACCCCACTCCACTCACTCACCTTTATCGACGTTGATGCCGCGGGTGTATGAGGAGCCCTGCCGCAGTTTGCCCAGGTACACCCCACGATAGCCGCCTGCCGGAGGAGAGGTTCATGCAATCATGCACTAGGCCACCCACTGAGGTCAGGTCAGTCTACTGAGGTAAGGGTGTGTAGTGACCAGGCACGGGGCAATTAACTTTGAAATTTAACTAGTTAATTTAATTTTTATGATTTTCTCGATTAAGTTAACCAGCGTTTTAAAAGTTAATTAATTGCCCCATGCCTGTTAGCTACGAGTACGAACGTGTACTGTACAGGAAAGCCAAGGGGATGGATGCTCACTCACTGGTCCGTGTGTTTTATGGTCCATATTTGGTATTTTTCTCAAGAGTCATTCGATAATTAATAGGAGTTAATCGATAAATTTGGAAAAATTTCGAATGGTTACATTAACCAATGTTTAAAAAGTTAACCAGTTAATTAACATCATGCCAGCTAATTACTCACCAACTGTGGGTTTCCGTGGTGATTGTTTGGTGTTACTGTGTTATTATAGAAGTACTTAATTAGTTAAACACCTTAAATTCCAATTCCGAGAAAAAAGTATATTTTGGGGCCCAAATTACTAAGATGTAAGGCTAAATATTTTGTCGATTCCAAATATATGGTCCATAAGTCGACTGCGGGATAATCAGTGGTCGTAATGACGCTTGGAAGATTCTAATGACATTTTTTAATACTAATTACCAGGCATGGGGCAATTAACTCAAATTTAACTAGTTAATTTTCAAAAAAAATTCCGATTAAGTCCCCCGGGTAAGCTAGGCATCTGTAGGAACTTTATAGCCAACATCCTGCACAGGTGTTTGGCTGGACAGATGTTATTAAGAGGCCTTCATCACCAGGACCTCACTATAAGCACAAGAGCCACACACAATGGTTCAACCTGGCGAACGTAGAGAAGCATCAGCCTGAACACTATACTACAGATATTAGTTTATATACACTTATACACCTCGCCTCTACCCATACCTGGCCACCTTAATACTTACAATCCCTTAAGTGGATTAGTTGATAAGTGTTAAGTGAGTCGCACCAACACACTCAAATTCACGATGTTTTTTTTTAGTGTTTAGTTTTATCTTCGAGTAAAAATTGTATTAAACAATGAAAAACTAAACTCAACCATATATTTACGGAGGTGGCAGCGTGACTCACATAACATCTGGTAACGAACACAGAGCTACATATTGCAATGATTTTTTTAATGACGCCTGAAGTGGGAAGAGTTGAATTAATAAGCCAATGATCTATTCTAGAGCAGAGTTATAACAGGATAGAGACAAAAAATGGCTGATGATATGGGAGGAACAGAGTTAATAAAACAGTAACTACTACACGTCGTCACTCACAACAAACACCAACTAACATATGACTATTAAAAAGTTACAATTCACTAATATTTTCATAACTACTCCTCATGTGTTTGGGTGGTGATGGGTGAACAAGACCCAACACGGTAATAATTATACAAAATAATGAAATTAATTATATAAAAAAAAATTGTGTTATCCTCTCATTACATACAAACAAACATTGAGAAGCCGAGTGGTACATAAATTCGTCAGGTTGTAAAATAAACCAACTGTGTGTGTGTGAAGTTTGTGCACAATAACCTTACATATTAAACCCACAATGTATAAAGAGTTACCGTAATATGACCTGAAGAAAAATGTTACCGACAAATATCCTGACATTAAAGTACGATTGACAACCGGCAGTACACTTGAAGCTCAGAGAGAGACAATGGTAGACCTTTAAGCCATCTATTAAACAGGGGTCACTAACCTTTTATTCACTGTATATGAATAATGTAACAAAACCTGCCCAAAGAAAACCAGGACTACCAACAGCGTCTCACTAACCAAGGAAAAAGCTTAGTTTACCCGGAAAAGCAATTACCTGACGCGATCACAACCGTTTTCTTTGATATACTTGTACACCACAGACGAGTCCACCTGCTAAATCTTACACGTTTTCTTTGATACATGAACACCTCAACACTACGTCTTATTCTGCTCTTAGTAATTATAAAGATCATTTGACACTCTCGAGGAAGTTAATAGATTATACAGTAAAAGTCAAAATTAAAACAAATAACGCATCGGCGGGTTAGTCGTCAATATTAACCTTATTAATATCAACACCACTAACCGGGAAAACTCAACTGAACCACATATGTTCACTACAGCATATACTATATTATACTAAAGAAAATATAATCAGAAAGAAATCTACAAGGCCAAGACTAACACCCATACACAACCACAAAGCCTCGACCTCGAACACAGAGATGATAAAATGTGCTGGTTAATAATAATAGAAAACAATTATATGTCAAGTATAGGCTGGAACGACGTAGTAACCTCCACGTCACCCCACCACTAAGGTCACCAGCCAAACAGTTTATCACCAGACTGAATTATTTCTTTAAACTACCTGGGTGTGTTGTTAGGATATGTTAATTAGATGATAGGATTGGGAACATATACTGTAGATTTATGTCCAGTGAGTAATGGTAAAGACACGGGTATGTATGTATGTATGTATGTATGTATGTATGTATGTATGTATGTATGTATAACTTTGTTTTGTAAATGAAAGAGTGGAGAACTATGGTCGCCACTCCTCAGAAATGAAGACGGTACTCTGATTGGCTAACTGTAAATGTATACAGCCAATGAGGGAAAAAGAAACTGGAGTCAGTTTAGCGAATACATAAAAATACGACTAACATTACATAAAATATTTAATGAACTAATTCCCAAACTAACGTCCTTGCATAATTATTTGTTGCTCATCCCTCGTACATGACGCAAGGCAGCGGTGATTAATATGAAAATTGCATGAGTTATACTGTGTTCTATATACTTTGATGATAAACTTCGCCGTGTAGCAGAAAAGTTTAAAAGTAACGAAATGTGGACACGTTAAAGTTCGTTCCAGCCTACGTTTGATATCTTTAGGTATTTAAGTCTTTAGGAACATCAAGATTAGTTTTATAAATTAGTCTAGGATGAACACCACCACCACTAGGACGACACCAACTAGTCATGCTGCCTCTATCCCCATCCCTCCCCCCTCTCCTACCCATTCAAGGAGAGAGGGAGTGGGAGGTGGGGAGTGGGGGGTGCGAATGGGTGTAAATTAAGGTCAATCTCCCCCCATAATGTGACCTGGGTTGACCTGATACCAACCTAAGTCAGAGGGCGCTGTTCTACTGAGGTCAAGTGTGTCCGTCGTCCACAGCGCCAGGCCTCGTTCATCCTGCAAGAAAAAAACATATATCAGACAGACAGACAGACAGACAGACAGACACACCTACACACCCTAAACATATCACTGTTCTCCCAGACACACGTACGGTACTATTACTACGACAATAATGTGTGACAGGTAACACATCCCATCACCCAGACCACCACCTGGTTTGTTCCTTGATCGATATAAGCTACAGTGAGGTGCCAAGACCAACAGACACCAGCAGCGGCCAGTGAACTTTTAAGCTCAAAATATCTGAGAAAATGACATAGTATAGAATGTAGCTCCGACCTGGAGGTAATGCTTTGACCCGTGTTTTACCTGGTGTCATAATGAACACCTGTCACCTTATAATGAGCACCTGTGATTCGCCGCGGTTCACTCTGAGTAACATTTTCCAATACGAATCTATAATATATGAACGTGAACAATATATAACACTGAACAAATTAAGATAATAAAAATAAAATAGAATAAATCTATGAATAAATAAATAAGATAAAATAAAACAAACTGCAAAAAAAATATTATCAAACAAAATCCTATAATATTACTTTGCATCTTGTGACTCATCAACCATCACCTCGTCTATACAGGGAAAATACATACGAAATATGGCATAACCTAGAGACCTACTGAGAATCATGATCTATTACTCGGATTAACACATTAAGTTACGGTACAGTTTTGGAGGTTCCATGTCCTCTTGGTTGTTGATTTGGTGTTGTATTCATGCGTCAAGGGTGAGTCAGACAAACGCCTCATTTCACACTAACTTTTGGGTTGAGTTAATGTACAGTACTAACTTGGTTGATATCGTGCTGTTGGGCGGTGGTGGTGAAACACGTCAATTTTCCATTCTTCCTTGCTCTATGACTACGATTTGTTGTAGCTGGTACTACCCCCCCCCCTCACCCTCTAGACCACACACACACACACACACACACACACACACGGTGACTAAATAAGATGCGAGTCACTACAATATCAACACAATTCAATCCTCGACTTCCGACACAAATGGCTGAGACTCTTGTGCCACCAGAAAGAAAGAAAGACAGACAGACAGACAGACAGACAGACAGGCTAACAACCCCTTAAAGACAATGCTTCTGGCTGGTCTACAAAGAACCATTAAGTAAGTAAGATATACCTGTTGGGGAAAAGAGATTTGCATTAATTGGTTATCAGTGCTGTGTGTGTGTGTGTGTGTGTGTGTGTGTGTGTGTGTGGGATAGAGTGATAAGTTGGGCCAGGGCCATGGATAAGGGTCAGGGCATCTTGTAAGGGTTCATGATGTAGTGTAAAGGGTAGAATAAAGATGTCCCAGGCCACCACGTAGTTGGGTTCTGTCTGAAAAACAATAAATGTTTCAATGTTGTGGCTGCCTTAGTCACCAAGGGGCCGCTGAACCCCTCAGGCTGGCATTTAAGACTTCCTACTACCTGCAATTATGGTCCTGTTCGTTGATTGGCTCGTCTGTAGTGACATTAATTCATTACAACAACATACACCAAACCTGACCTAACCTAATTTAACCAAACCTAACCAAATCTACCCTAACCAAACCTACACTAACTTAACCAAACCTACCCTAACCAAACCTACACTCACCAAACCTACCCTACCCTAACTTAACCGAAACTAACCGAACCTAACCAAACCTACCCTAACCAAACCTACCCTAACCTAACTTAACCAAACCTAACCTAACCTACCCTAACCGAACCTACCCTAACCAAACCTACCCTAACCTAACTTAACCAAACCTAACCTAACCTCCTCATTATATTATGGGGTAGGTAATCACAGAGGCTTCCCTATATGTTAGATACTAGGAGCCGCCTGCGTCCCTTTTAATCTAACATAATTATACTCATCAATTAATATTCATTTTAATATTATAGGGGAAAATGACGTTAAGGGTAAATATATTCATTACATAGGAAGATATTTCATTGTACATTATCCATTTGGTAATAAAAAAGGTTAACTCATCTTTGGGTGATAATTTTGACCTTAGATCACATAATGACTTATTTACTCTTTATCCAGATGAATTTATTGGTCTCAAAAGATTCAAACCAACACCAGAGATCACAGACAGACAGACAACCAGATAGACAGACAGATACAGACAACCAGATAGACAGACAGCTACAGACAGACAACAGACAAGCAGATAGACAGACAGACAGACAGACAGATACAGACCCAGATAGACAGACAGATACAGACAGACAGACAGACAACCAGATAGACAGACAGATACAGACAACCAGATAGACAGACAGCTACAGACAGACAACAGACAAGCAGATAGACAGACAGACAGACAGACAGAAAAAATGAAAAAGGTAGACAAAATTAATTACCAAACAACTTCTCCAGGTAATAAACGTCTACCTAACAAGCAACAGAGGCACGTATACCCCCCCTCCCTACCTTCCCCCACCACCAATTCTCCACACCAAGAACTCTCTCCCTCACCTTCCAGATATTTCTACTCCCCTCCTCCTCCACGTGCCTTTGTCAGCACCCACTATGCCCCGCCTCTGCAGTGTCAACACCCCCCCCTCCTGCAGTGTCAACACCCCCTTCTGTGGTAAGAAGTCCTTTTTCTATCCGGCGAGACAGTGTACACACAATATAGAGCCAGAGGGTAAGGGGGAGCAGGGAAGAGGAGGAAGGGGAAGCATAAGAGGAAGGGAGGAAGAAGGAAGAAAAGACAGGAAGGGAAGGAAGAGGAGAGGGGATGATAAGGGTAAGGGAGGAAGAAGGAAGGGGCTGGTCGATGTAACCCTTCCTTTTCTTCCTTTCAGATAAATGATCATGGCGACCGTCAATTGTTCCTTCCTCACCACACTGCTTACCACCCCTTTAGTACACGACAATAATACACAATTTTTTTCTCTCTCTCTCTCTCTCTCTCTCTCTCTCTCTCTCTCTCTCTCTCTCTCTCTCTCCAGGGACGGGGAGGGAGTTCATGGGGAGCGGACAGACAGACGGACGGACGGACGGACAGAAGGGAGGGAGGGAAGGGAGACTCAATGCCTCTCTCACCCTCTTCTCTCCTCCCTCTTCAAACACATTATAATAGATCACGGTGCTTGCTGGGAGGAGAGAGGATGGGGAAGAAGGAGGAAGGGAGGGAAGGGAGGAAGGGAGGGGAAGGGAGGGGAAGGGTTTCATGTACAATTATCAATATCATCCTCATTTCACAACCACCATCACTACTAAAATCCCACGCGGTATATTTCTCACGGTACTATAATGCTTTAGGACTTACAGGTCACGGTAGGAAGGTAACGAGTCGCTGGGAATTGTGTTCGCCAGGTAAAGGTGGAGAGTGTTCGTTCAGTAAACACAAAGATGGATGGAAAGTTGATGTAAGACCATAATAATGTTTCCAGGGCGATGATTAATGGTGTTTATCACAGGCTTACGACACTAACCACCCCAGGATAGCACAGTCACACGTATACACAACCACGACAGACACACACACACACACGATACAAAGAATTACAGTATCCACGTGTACATGTATACTATTATCCATGTACACCAATCACCACGCACACTCACGGAACGAAACTAAACATGTGCACCACACTCACACACAACACAGATATTTCACAGAACATGTGACCCGTAGACGACAGGTGTGTGGTGAATCATCTGTTCAACACACCTGTGCCTCTACCTGAGACTATGGTGAGGGAGGTAGGAGTGTGTGGGAGGTGGTTGAATGGAAGAGGGAAATAGAGGTGTGAGTGGAAGGGAGGTGTGAGAGTGTGTGGGAGGGAGGGGGAGTAGGAAAATATGAGAGGTAGTGAAATAGTTGAGAGGGAGTGTGTGTGTGTGTGTGTGTGTGTGGTGTGTGTGTGTGTGTGTGTGTGTGTGTGTGTGTGTGTGTGTGTGTGTGTGTGTGTGTGTGTGAAATGAACGCAAGCACACAGTCACCTCACGCACCACCAACACAGCTACTGACATAATCCCACAAGAACCATCCTGCTAATCCCCACCAGACGCCGCCCGGAGGTAATAATAACAACCCTTACCGTAGAAGGCTGCAGGAGTCACAGGTGTAATAGCAGTCAGGTAAGAAGCGAAATAACTGTACCTGGAGAAAATTCAATAAGAGGCCTGGATAGTGTGTTACCGTGTGTATTTTGATTCAGGGTGCGTGTTGATGGGTGCGGCGCTTGGTGCGTGGGGGAGGGGTCTTTACCTGCTGTGTCTTCTGATTATAGGTGTGTGTGTGTGTGTGTGTGTGTGTGTGTGTGTGTGTGTGTGTGTGTGTGTGTGTGAATGCTTCAACCAGGGGTCTCTTAGCTACAGTCACTCAGTTTGACCTTCTGCACGACACCACTTCATTGAGATATATTCCTACACATACTTGTTAGGACGTGTTACTTGACACCGTAGGATCTCTAAGGACCCGAGATGGAACAAGGAGAGAGGGTGTCAGGGGGAGGGTGTCAGTCTGTCAGGATGGAGGGTGTCATGGTCTAGACGTCTCAAGGTCACACAGGTGTCGATACGTAACAATTAAATGACAGGTGTAACATCCTGCTCGTAACACACACACGACTCTTCTTAACCCCCCATCCTGATTGCTCTTATTGACCGACCTTGATGACGTCATGGTGAATCCCTTTCACAAAGACCATTGTGGGGGGAGGGAAGAGGAAGGGGGAGGTAGGAAGCGTGAGGGTACGTATTTAGGTACGTGTATTTGGTATTAACGAGTGAGTGTATGTATATATGTATGCATGTGTGTACAGTATGTATAGAGGGCAAGAAAATAATTGTTATGAAACTAAGTCGCGGGATAACTATGTAACCATTACTATAACAACCATCATTATAACCCACCACCACTACAATCCTCTGTATCCTAACTACAACCCTTACAATCAACATCATAACAACCACCACCACAGGAGTCAGTGGACCCAGCTCAGCTCAGCAGATAGGAGCCTCTAGCTGTATAATTCCCCGCGTGATGGTCTGCCTGCACGCTAAGGCTGTACCAGGCACTCTACCTCCAACACGGTCACACGCCTCCCTCCAACAGTGTCGGTCCTACCTCCAACAAGGCCATTTTTATCTCCAACAAGGTCTGGACTGGAAGAGGAAGGGGAGGGAACAAGGAAGGAGGGAATGGGGAAAGGGGTAACAAGGAGGGAGAGAGGGAAGGAAGGAATGGGGAAGGAGAGAAGGAGAAATGGGCGGTAGAAGACGGTGAAGGCGTAATAGAGTGACCTTGAGCTTACATTATATTGACCCACTAATTATAATCACTCCTGCCAGGTTCCTTGACTCCTCCATGACACCGCCTACCCCCTGACTCTCTAGCCCCGCCTACCCCTGACTCTCTAGCCCCGCCTACCCCCCGACTCTCTGCCCCGCCTACCCCGGGACTCTTAGCCCCGCCACCCCTGACTCTCTAGCCCCGCCTACCCCCGGACTCTTAGCCCCGCCTACCCCCGGACTATCTAACCCCACCTAACCCCCATCTATCTTTACGTTTCCTCAGCTATCCAAGTCTAGCCCCCATACCTAGCTTCACCTAGTCTCTCTCTTCAAATCTATCTCACACTCTAATTACAAGTCAAAGTCTATATTCTATCACTAATAACAACACCACAAGTCAAAGTATAGCATGAGAAACAGCTATACCGAAATTACAAAGCACATTCATCGGTTCAAAAGCTATAGAGTAATATATAGGCCCCCTTTTGGAAAACACGTTATCATGAACACTTTATCTCCACCCAGAAGCTAAAAGCTATACTCTTATTGAACATTCGTCACAACTAATATTTCAACTTAGCTGTAAAATGTCAACACATATTTTTTAGCACGTAATATAAAAGTCATATTACTTTTAGAGATAATGAGCATTTTACCTTCGTCATAAGTGTATGTGTGTGTGTGTGTGTGTGTGTGTGTGTGTGTGTGTGTGTGTGTGTGTCCTTCTACTCTCAAGGGAATGTGGTGAAAATTATTACCAAGACGTTCCTACGACACTTATCACCTCGTGGTATTTATTGTTATTAAGAGGGCGAGAGAAGGAGGAGTTGGGGGAGAGGGAGGGAGAAAGGGTGAGAAAGAGGGAGAGAGGGAGGGAGAAAGGGTGAGAAAGGGGAAGGGAACGTGGGTGAGAAAATTATAACACAGAAAAAATGAAGGGAAAGAATGCATAGGAGAAGAGGCAAAAAAAATAAATAAAAAGGAAATAATGTACAAGTAATTACTATTGAACTAAATTATAAACAAATTGGTGCCTTACTCTTCTGGTCAAAGATGATTATTGCTTTATCCTTCAGCAACGCTAATTAATTGTTATCAGTGTTATCAGACAGGTGAGGGGGAGGGGGGTAGGTGGGGTAGGGGGAGGGGGTAGGTGGGGTAGGGGCAGAGCCGGTGCAAGATGATTTGGCGCCCTAGGCAAGCCTTTAGATGTGCGCCCCCTTGAAAGTTTTGATAAGCTAATGTAGGTACAGTAACCCATTACTACATTGTTTTCATCTTGTGGCTTTATTACTTCACCCATGCAAATAACCAATTATTGTTATTACATAAAGTCAATAAATTCTTGACGTAAACTTCAGAGGTCAGGTAACCTTGCCTTATCCCGACAAAGACATGGAAGGGGCGGCTCAGCCGCCCTGGCAGTAAGGTAAGGGGAGGGGATGGTGGGGTTGGGAGAAGGGTTCCTCAGATGTCAGCCTTCAGGTCACTGCTCGACAGTTCTCTAGGCCACCAAAGATAAGGACCCGGGTTAGTCCCTCCGGGGGGTTAACGAATAATATTAAAAAAGAAAACACAGTCGGCTACCGTCTACCTACCCTCGCCTCCCTCCGACCCCCCACACTTCCAACATCCTGCTCCGACCCTCCACGGCTCCACCACAGTGTCCACCACAGTTTTCCCTTCATTTTTAATTTTATCCAAGTTTGCCCTGAATTTGTGGCGCCCCCAGATGTTGGCGCCCTAGGCGATCGCCTAGTTCGCCTAGTGGGTAGCGCCGGCCCTGGGTAGGGGGAGGGGGGTTGGTGGGGGAGGGGGGTAGTTAGGTGGGGGAGGGGGTAGTTAGGTAATTTCAGAGTGTCACCCGATGGTATTAGGTCACGTCTGGATCATTCTTCATCAGTGCCAGGTCGTGTAGTGGTCATTATCACCAAGGTCATGGGTCGTAATGCGTGGTGTACACGGTCGAACACACACACACACACACACACACACATACATACACACACACACACACACACACACACCCCTCTCTCTCCACCTCTTCCTTCCCCTCCCTCCCCTACCACTCCACCTCTTCCCCCTAACGACAAGGTGACGACATAAACAAACAGTGCCATTACATTATACCACCACTATTGGGCCTCACGTGTATACCTTCTCGAGTGTTGCTATGAATTGTGTACAAAGCTTAAGTAGTACTCCAAGGTCCTACTTCAAGGTCCTCCTCCAAGGTTTCTTAGTTGGAGTTAGAGGAGTGGATGACGATTGGGAGATGACTGGATGACTGGATGGGGAGTGTGTTGAAGACTGAGTGATGATTAGTTGATGACTGGATGATGATTGGAGGCATAAATCCATGACAGTCCACAACAAAATAACTGGCACAGAACCCCACGTCCTACCGAAAGATTTAAATGCCCCCCATACCCATCTCAACCCTCACAGACGCTAAGACAATCGACCAGGTGAGGTAAACCCAAGAGCAATATCCCAGGTAATGACTCCTTAAAGCCCAGGTAGTTCCAGGTACAAGACAAGTTATTACTCCCGTGTTGACGTTAATCTACCTACCTGTGACCGCCACGTGTGTTGGGTTCAGTGTTAAGATTATAAATGACGAATTCTGGGAACACGACTCACTACTGTAGGTGAAGGCGAGAGAAGGAGGGAAGGAGGGAGGAAGGGAAAGAAAGAAGAAGGATGGAAGGAGGGAGAAGTGAAAGAAAGAGGGAGGAAAGGAAGGAAGGGATTGAATGAAGGAATAAAGGAAGCAAGGATGGCAGAGAAGGAGGTCACAACAGGAGACTATCGTATACAAGGAGTATTGACAAGGAGTGGCGGGGCTGGTGGGCGGTGGTGTGACACGGGGGCCATTGTGGTGTATTGCCTTCATGTCTCCCTCCTCCAGACACCTCCTCCAGGGTAACACTCGTCTCAGTCAATCAGTCAGTTAGTCAGTCAGTCAGTCAGTCAGTCAGTCAGTCAGTCAGTCAGTCAGCATATTTTAAAGCCAATGATTTCAAGACTTAAATTCAGACCTTGAAATCAACTGAAAGACTTAAAAGCATGAATCTATCTAAGACTCAAGATCTGAATCCAGGGACCTTAACCCCCCTCCCAGGACCCAAGACTCATTAGAGCCTAAATAAAGACTCCTCGGGTATGCAGTCCTGGCCTATTGACTGTCTGAATCCACTGTGTGATTTATGTTCACTTAACCTGCCACAAAAATAGAGACTTTTGTGGTACCTTTCAAGATAAGACAAGATGGACATAGATAGATAGATAAATAGATAGATAGACAGATAGATAGATATAGATAGATAGATAGACAGATAGATAGATATAGATAGATAGATATATAGATAGTAGACAGACAGACATACGCACAAACATAGATAGATATTTAGAGAGATAGGTAGTTTACATTAATTAAGGAGGTGTACAGGCAATGCAGGTAAAGAATGTAACTACCTTGTGTAAAACTGTAAACAATATACCTAAACAGTGCAGGTATACAATGTACTTAGTGCAGGTATACAATGTACTTAGTGCAGATATACAATGAAAAAACAATAATTGGATTCAACCAAGGACAAACAACGATAAAGTCACAATTCTGAACTAAAAATAAACATATCTGGAACACTGTGAAGACAATAGATTAACTCCTGACCTCTGGTGGCTGAAAATAACCCAACGAAGCCCAACTGAACACAAAGAGATGAATAATAAATACTAATCAAAGCTCGACGTGAGTAACTAAAAGATAGATCTATATTAAACGGTGTCCTTAATCACCTGGGAAGAAACGAGTGGAAATCGAAAACAGGATATTGGTCATTATTGCGTGAAGGAATAGTGGTCAATTTGGCCAGGTCTAGTGAGTGATTAAGCTACAGAATGATTAACAATTACCAGACTATCCGAGACCAATATACAACAAGCTATAAATATTAGGTAACCAAATACCACCTAACACCAAGAAATACCAGATGAACTGGTACCATAAACACCCATACAAAATATAATACCAGATACAAAATGACTAGACTGGAATTCAATACCAGGATACCATACAACAGAATACCATATTTAATGCTCCACGTTATAGAATTCAACACCAAATACCACATAAAGGCGATAGAAAGGTTTAGTACCGAGGAAAAAGGTATAGAACAAAATTCTATACCAAATATACCCAAGTACATGATGATATACCTAACTCTTCAGTAACTAGATGGTAAATATTAATGTAAAATTCAAAGGGACTTTATACCTAAGTTAAAGTAATTATATTTACCTGAAGTCTCTCAATAGATACAAGTTAATGGACTGTCTAACTGTAGCACAGGTTAATGGACTCTCTAACTGTAGCACAGGTTAATGGACTGTCTAATTGTAGCACAGGTTAATGGACTGTCTAACTGTAGCACAGGTTAATGGACTGTCTAATTGTAGCACAGGTTAATGGACTGTCTAATTGTAGCACAGGTTAATGGACTGTCTAACTGTAGCACAGGTTAATGGACTGTCTAATTGTAGCACAAGTTAATGGACTCTAACTGTAGCACAGGTTAATGGACTGTCTAATTGTAGCACAAGTTAATGGACTGTCTAACTGTAGCACAGGTTAATGGACTCTCTAACTGTAGCACAGGTTAATGGACTGTCTAATTGTAGCACAGGTTAATGGACTGTCTAACTGTAGCACAGGTTAATGGACTGTCTAATTGTAGCACAGGTTAATGGACTGTCTAATTGTAGCACAGGTTAATGGACTGTCTAACTGTAGCACAGGTTAATGGACTGTCTAATTGTAGCACAAGTTAATGGACTCTAACTGTAGCACAGGTTAATGGACTGTCTAACTGTAGCACAGGTTAATGGACTGTCTAACTGTAGCACAATTATCACACATATATCGACAAGGGATGAGACACGTGACCACCGAGAGATAAGTCAGAGAGAACACCAATCACCAGTGACCCCCCCCCCTCCTCCCTGTTATTGATCTCCATTACTCCCTCACGCCCCACCAGTTCAAGGCGGTATGGTGGTGAATATTCCTCATAGCTCAAGACACTTTACAGCCTCACTTATACTTTACTGAAGCATTAAAGTAACTTCCATATGTAACTTGTTGATTTACTTAACCAACCTATAAATTTTGCAATAAATACTATATTACCTTAGTTATATATGGCAGTGATCTCTGGCTTGTAGGAGAGAGATAGAGAGAGAGACGGCGGTGGTGTTGAGTAAAAATCAAAGGAGGTGACCTACATACCCTAACGCAACACTCATCTGTAATACTTTATATACCTCTAACACCTGTGTGACGTTCACTACCACCACCACTATCACCGTGATTACCTGTACTGTGGGGACCATCCATCCCTTACACACACACACACAAAAGGTGCCCAATAATCTGAACGAATACATGAGGTGAGATTTAATGATTAAACTTGATGCCCCCAGACACTCATCCATTACACAAATTAAAATGTTCCACGATAAAGAGGAACTTGATTTACGACCCGGATATATAGTACCACCTCTGGCTGACCCCCCACCACCACAAGCTTCAAGAAACATGGGTCATATATCTCCTGTAATAATAAAAACCACAAAATAATAATAATAATAATAATAATAATAATAATAATAATAATAATAATAATAATAATAATAATAATAAGAGGTAAAAATAAAGAGAATGTTCATATAATTAAAATTGTATTACAGTAATAATTATAATGTGTGTGCGTGTGTGTGTGTGTGTGTGTGTGGGTGTTCAAAGGTATACAACGATTTTTATTTGTTTCATAAGTTCCAGAATCCTATAAAATACCGATTCTCATTAATTTCATTAAACACTATACGTACATTGACCCTCACTTGTCTTATTAATTCCTAGAAAACAATATACAAATTTCTCTTGGTATTAAATAAATTACAGTGTGTATTAAATAAAGTACAGTGCGTATTAAATAAAGTACAGTGTGTATTAAATAAAGTACAGTGCGTATTAAATAAAGTACAGTGTGCATTAAATAAAGTACAGTATGTGACCAGTACCAGGGAACCACAACAATCACGGCCACAAGCACAAACGATTAATGTGCACCACAAACGATTAATGTGCATCAATAACCAATTGACCAATCACAAGGCGCCAATTATATATTCATAGCATTCACGCTACATCACGGGAGTATTGGTTCACCTTGACGATTAATGCTAAGGACGTGTGTGTGTGTGTGCGTGGAATCTATCTCTCATTCACTCTCTCTCTCTGTTTGATAAGTCCCATAATACAACGATCTTCATGTTTCATAAGATTCACCAAGCGGACCATTTACACGACGGACAATTTATCGAGAGGAAATAAGAGGCTTCACTCTATCTGGGTCAAGTATTTTTTATTTGATTAGATTAATGGATATAATAACGCCATATTTGTGTGCAAGCGCTTTTGTGTGCATGTTTTGCTTTGTGTGCACGTAGAGGTCAAGTGTAAGTTTGTGTTTATATAGATTGTGTGTCTAAATTTACCAGTGTTTATTTCTGTATCTAAGTGCGAGTAACAACGTGAGTGCATACCGTCGTGTGTGTGTGTGTGTGTGTGTGTGTGTGTGTGTGTGTGTGTGTGATAGAGCGTTATTGAGTACGTACCCATTACCATAGGACCACCTACCCAACCCATTCCTCACACACACACACGCATCATGTCCTTCACCTCGAACACATACACCCAAACCCAGAATAACACAAACTATATAAATACATTTTTGTATATATCCTTGAACTTTTCCATCAGACGTTGAACATGCAACCGATGAACAGCTGATTGAACACACACACACACACACACACACACACACACACACACACACACACACACACACACACACACACACTAAAACTGGTGCATAATGTATACAGCGTCATGGAATAGTCCTCCAAGTGGCGTGACTTTTGACACACACACACACACACTAGTGAGGGGGGAGGAGACAAGAGCAGGGGAAAGGGAGCAGGGGAGGGGGGGCAGGAAGGAGGGGGTAGGTAGGAGGAAGGGAGAAGACATGCAGAGGAAAAGGAGATAAGAGGGTTTAAATGGGAGGGGAAGGGGTGGAAATCAGAAGGGGGAATGGAGGCTAAGTGACTAGGGGAGATCATGAGTGGAGGATGGCAGAAAGGGGGATCAAGGAGTTAGGGAGGTGGGAAAGGAGGGGTGGGAGGCAAGAAGTGAGGTAGGGAGAAAGGAAAGAGGGAGGTAGTGAGGGACCCAGCGGAACGACCTTTAAGTATCCATCAGTCTACGTGGCTTGATGGAGTGTCGCCGTCCGTGTGTTAGTCTGATTATGCAGTTACCATCTCATCAATACGTGTGTGTGTGTGTGTGTGTGTGTGTGTGTGTGTGTGTGTGTGTGTGTGTGTGTGTGTGGCCTCATTCTGGGTCCTGGGTCACGATACTAACAACGACGTGGTGCTGCTTCCTCCACTATGTCTGCCTGCTTACCTAAACTCGGTGCATGCATGTCTGTCTGTTTGGGTGTCTGCCTAAATTGAATGCCTGCTTGCCTACCTAAACTGCCTACCTGGATAAACTGAGTGCATGATTGCCTGCCTAAACTGGGGACCTAGCTGCCTGCCTACTCACATGGTTGCTTGCCTGACTGACATCACTTGACTGTCCATATGACTTACTGACTTCACTGCTGTACGTCCAGAATATTTACAACTGGCTCCCTGACTAATTGACTAACAGACTGACTTTTCTCCCTGATTAGCTGACCGGCATATCAGTCTGTCTATCTGTCAGACCTGTGCTGTGTGCTTACTTTACCCTACGTCACTGAGATTAACAACACGCAAATTCCTAATCTGATAACCTTGATTGGACATAATGCAAGAAACTTTGGTGCAACTTATACTTTGGAAATTTGGTCCAACGTAAATAAACTTTCATAAAAAAATACACCCATGAAATCTGGTCAAAACATAAGAAACTTTGGGTCAAAATTTTCTCACGTTTAACCCCGGTGGAAAAAAACTTACCTAGTTAAATTAAAGTGTAAATCCCAGCACAGTGTTTACCCCTCCACCCCTTACTGCTTTATGACCCTGTGTGTCCTGTACTCGCCCTTTTATAGCCACAACAATTGAGCTATCGACTAAGCCCCGCCCAGTTTTAGCGTCCTTAGCAACCCTTACAACTGATATAAACTTAATGGCTCTCAGGGTTGTCAAACAAATAGTAACGCTACAACAGTTAATACTCCACCATTCTCGTATCATATCAGCCAATGGTAAGAGGACAACGGCTATGGAGTTGTGTATGTGGCGTGGCGACATACCTGGCCACCAGATACTAATGAACTCATACAAAATGGTCAATAATAATATTAAGTTATGGCACATAGTCATAATAATAATAATAACAACCTAAAAATAATATTAAAAAAGGTGTAGTGTGCGTGTTAGTTACATCAGACCAGCATCTCAATAGCGTCACCTGGGACACCAATCTTACACAGTGCCGCTAATGACAGGTGACGGGAGAAATGAATGGTCACACCTGCTGGCCATCAGGTAGCCCGGCCAGTGACCTCCTCTGGCCCTTACACCTACTGAAGGGTGATTATCACACCTGTCAATATAATACATATACGGTTGATTTGGCTTATGGGTACAGGTATAAATGTTTAATGGTACAGTACACCTGCACAGTGATAAAAGATACAAGTGTCCAGTGGTACAAGTGTCCAATGGTAGAAGTGTCCAGTGATACAAGTGTCCAGTGGTACAAGTGTCCAGTGGTACAAGTGTTCATTGGTACAAGTGTTCATTGGTAATCTTAATCGTTGGTACAAGTGTTCAGTAATACACGTGCATAATGATACTGTACACTCCTTCCTGTTGGGTTCAATCAGAGAAAAACAAACACCACATAATTGAACACCAATACACGTTTACTGCAGGTGACCGTCAGTCGAATATTTTTTTTATCGAAGGTAAACACCATTTAACCCCTCGAGTACGATGCCAATCCACTGAGTACGATGGATTAGCCCACTGAGTACGAGGTGGAGAAAAGGAGTTGGTGGTGAGGGAGGTGATGAAGAAGGAGGAGGAAGTGGCAAAGAGGAGGAGAAGAGAGAAGTGGAAGAGAAGAGGAGGTGGAGGAGGGAAAGAGGAGGAGGAAGTGGAGAAGAGGAGGAGCAGCAGCAAAAAATTAATCAACATCCAACCAATCTTTCCTCCACACCAGCGTCGTGTGTGTGTGTGTGTGTGTGTGTGTGTGTGTGTGTGTGTGTGTGTGTGTGCGTACCTGACCTTTGAACACCAACCCACAATAAAACCGACGATGGTTCCGTAAGAATGGGCTCAGTCCTGAAATTATAACTGCAGTCAGGAATGTATAATAATTCCACCCCCCTATGTATGTATGTGTGTGTGTGTGTGTGTGTGTGTGTGTGTGTGTGTGTGTGTGTGTGTGTGTGTGTGTGTGTGTGTGTGTGTGTGTGTGTGTGTGTGTGTGTGTGTGTGTGTGTGTCGTAAGCAACAAATGATCCCTTCCGGAACTCTAATCAACAAATGGCTGCAGGATTTAAGAGTTTCGTTCACCGACTCGATTCCATAACCCATCCTAATTTTTTAATCAATTTCTATACGTTTATTTAAGTCACTTATACTTGAGTGTATAAGTATTACTTCTAAGTTACTTTACACTTACTACTGTAGTGCTAAGTCCTTATAGACCCGAACCTAACCTAGCTTTAACATTTACAACCATTTGAATTAGTTCCCTTTAGAAGTGGACCCCAATCATAATGGTTGGGTTGGGTTTGGTTGGGTTGGGTTGGGTTGGGTTGGGTTGGGTTAGGTTGGGTTGGGTTGGGGGTTGGGTTGGGTTGGGTTGGGTTGGGTTGGGTTAGGTTGGGTTGGGTTGGGTTGGGTTAGGTTGGGGATGTATTAAATATGAAGCCAATGTGTCCAGTTAATATTTACATTAGAGCTTTTGATCGTCTTAAGGTACCGCCTCCAGGATAATAGATGAGCTTCCAGAAGGTTAATCCTGGAAAGCCGTCGTGCATGTGGTGAGATCTGGACACAAGGTCAAGGTGACACTCCAACGTGATTCTCCACCATCGAGGCCCAAGTATTCAAGGAAGATGATAAATGATCAGTCACTCAAGTGGGACTTAACTGCCGTCTTGAGACATTCTTCATCTCAGACACTTGAATATTATCATCACGGAAGCTTCTGTCTCTCTCTCTCCCTCATCCACTTGGGGGTGTCAGAGGTCAAGGTCAACCTCCATTTTACTCAGCTAGTTCTCAAGGTGTGGCCACGGTCATACACTCATACCTCTAATCTTCTCGTTATATTCCTGTCGTAAATAAAAGTTCCTGTCGCAAAACACACACACACACACACACACACACGCACACACACACACACACAGTATAGAGCACCCGATAGGGGGGAGTTCGCCTGGTCTTTGCTTCATCCTTGGATTTGCTTTTCCACCAGTCAATGGGGAAGGGAGGGAGGGAGGGGGTAAAAAGAGGGGGAAAGGAGAGGGGGGGAAAAGAGAAAGGAAGTAAGGAGGGAAGGAGAAGGGGAAAAGGGAGCAGGAAAGGGGGGAAAGAGGGGGAAACGAAGTGAGGAGGGGAAGGAGGGAAACAAATAAAAACATTATATTATGACTACATTGTCTACATCACACTGCTGGTCTGTACCTGAGTGCCACCGACAGCATAATCAACCAGCCGTCAACCTCCCACATTAAACCCTTCTACCCACTCAAACATTAATGCATACGGTACACGCCACACACACTCTATCACCTCTGGACAGGAGATACAACAAATAGAGGGTTAGAATACACGCAAATATGTGAGAGAATTATCCTCCATTCTTGTTATGGTTTTCTATTTTTAGCTTTGATGGCAAGTGCAGTTTACCAGCCAATGTTTTTTTTCTTTCGTTTGTGAATGCTGAGTTCCCGCCATATTTGATTTTTTTTTTAGTTTAGCGGTAAAATACTCCCAACTTTCCGTCAACATTTTCTCGGTGTGGATAGTAAATGCTGGTAGGACTAGGAGTAAGGGGAGGGGGGAGGAGGAGGAAAATAAAGGGGAGAGGAGGGGGTTGTTACATGACGTGAGTGAGGGGAGAGGGGGATCTTGCTGATAAGAGACGATCCATTACTCTCATGACGTATTGTATCTCACCACCATCGCGAGGTCCTGTACTATTTTTACACTTCCTGTCGTAGTCTGGACTCTTGTCTCCCTAGTACTGACCCTACGTGAGAGACCAACCAAATTTATTCCTTCACATCTACCACAGCCATACTAACTACAATCACGAACACCGATCATTATTCCTCTCTAGATAAAGAAAACAAACCAATCATTAATATTTATCCATGAAACAAATAAACAAAAACATTGGTGGAGTGTGGCTTATGACTAGCTGGGTAACCCTGGGGTCCCTGGTTCGACTCTCCGGTGACATGGTTGCGTGCGGGTCATATCCTGTGTCATGAAGTGAGGTTAGGTGAGGTTTTGGTTACTCGGGAGGGAATGAAATCGGCACCAAATGAGCGTATCCATGAGGCCACATGGTGTAACTCTCATTTGACCACACACACACCACACGGGC
This sequence comes from Homarus americanus, assembly GCF_018991925.1. Lineage (NCBI taxonomy): Eukaryota > Metazoa > Arthropoda > Malacostraca > Decapoda > Nephropidae > Homarus > Homarus americanus. The sequence goes on along the minus strand of NW_024756438.1, from coordinate 1,113,231 downwards.
GAGTCAAGCCAAGATCTTTAGTTTTATACACACGAAGTTTGATATTTTACACCTTTAAAGAGATGAATCAACCCACGAAACGCTAAATATAATCTTGGGACGAAATAAATTAAATGGTTGACAAATATTCACACAGAAAAGATGATAGAGTATATTTTAATATATTTGATGCGTCAGATGGATATATACCTGTCGCATCTGAAACCCCGTGATGTTGTGAGGTTAGATGAGTGACGGGATGAACGTAACTCAAGGTAACTCATTATATACCGGTCTTACCTCAATCCGCGATGTGTGAGGTCCGATAATGAGTGACGGGATGAACGTAACTCAATTTGTGTAAAGTAACATAAGTTTACAACCGCGGCGGACTCACGTGGCAGATAATGTAACTCAATCTATTCCTTTGTTGTGCAGGATCTAAGTGACACATCAGCTGGCCCTACCTCGTGTCTGTATGAAACTGAACATTATACACTAAAACTTATTTCAATTGGCGATTAAACACTCTAATACTAACCTAACCTAACCAAACCAAACGTAATACTAGCCTAGCCTAACCTAACACTAACCAAACCAAAAAATAACACTAATATAATCCCTCCCCAGGTAGCAAAAGCGATTAATCACCAGGTGAAGTATACTGTGGTGGCCAATCCTCAGGTACTCCCCGTGGCGTGTGGTAGGAAGGTGTCTCGGCCTAGCTAAGACTTGCGTAAACTATTTTTTTTTCTTTATCAATATTTATGTACATGACTGAAACGTCGAATGCAATGTGGGGAAAAAAATATTGAATTCACGCCTCTTATAGGAATATATTTTTACACAATTTTAACGTAATAGTGAGTCGACCAATAACCCCCATGATGTTTTAAGTGATATCAAGGTAAAAGTCTGTACTGTACATCAAACAGCCATTACACACTCAATCACCTTGTTCACATTGTCCCGTCTGCTTCATGTATATCAGAGGTAAATACTGGAAGAGTACCTGGATCACATGAAGAATAGACACCCCTGGTTATGTCTCCGGATTATATATCACCCTAACGCTATCTGGGGGGTGAAGGGGTGAGGGGAATGAGGGGGTGAGGGGAGATGAGGGGTTAGGTTAGGGTGCTTACTCATCATCATCAGGCGAAATAAGCAGTGGTGCCTAGTGTTCATGTGATCGCGAATACCTTCAGTCATGACCACTAACACCAATTACTGACGACTGACGGACAAGACTCCCAGGTATGGTAATAAGCCTCGCCTGGACACACAGCCAATTGTAACCACCTTTGATGTCTCTCCACGTTATAACCAAGTTCCATTAATCTTTGTCTACATTTGATCTTTTTTTTCGAAAATACAAATCAAATTACTGACATACTCTAAATAATTATTATATAGATGAATGGATAAAGTTAAGTGTTGCATCAAGTAGGAATAAATTAACATTAACCAGAAGAGTCAAGATCTAACAGCCGATCTTCCCCCAGCACTGCCAGGTTGGAGGGCGATGTAAATTGCCACGCAGCCAAAGTTTGTCAAAGAACGCCCAATCAAACATCATTACTCTGATCTAACAACAACAGTACATGACAAAGAGACTGAATGAGCGGAGGAATACAGGCGTTCTAGTCCGGCTCCTGTTGTGTGAATAGATGACGTCACTTTACAGACCCGGTTAATAATGGGGAAAAGGATGACGTTTCATTCAGGTGACGGATTACAACCTAACCTAACCTAAAGCACAGACTCGTGTGTGGTGTTCTACCGTAACTGAGGATTGAAGACTTAATTGTACACGACACGACGACAATACGACACAAAGATCGCGCAGTGTCGTGGATATCCCCTAACTCCACCGTCACTGAGTGTGTATTTAAGATGAATGTCTGAGAATGCAGAATTAAGTAATTACAGTACTGATGAACTCCCTGGCTGACACTGTCGATGAAATAATAATACTTTGGTAACTGCCTTACGTATTTCTCCACTTCTTCACAATTATTGAGATTATCTGCCAACAATTATCTAGGGTGCAGTACACAGGAGGGTTATGGGAGGTGTACGGTGATGGGTAATGCTAACCTCGGTGTGGGCTTCGTGTGCTGACTGGTCCCTGATCCTCTGTAGTACGGTGGTGGGGGAGACGTCGAGGAAGGGTAACTTGATGGGGTTTCTGGGGGGCGGGGGTCCTGGGCTCCACATCTTCTTGGCAGGTGTGTCCCAGTGAGGGGCGCCGCACATCATCTTCCACATGCCTGGGTCGTCTCGTCCTCCTACCGGGGCCGCCGAGGCGGCCCGTGCGAGGGGCGTCGCCGCCGTGTTGCGGCTCGCCCGGGCAGAATCCCGGGCCGGTACTCGACGCCCACGGGCCGTGGGTGGGGGCAGCACCGCTGTCACGCTGTTGAAAGACCTCTCGCGACGAAGAGCAGTGTGGGGCAGCACCTGCTTGGTCACCTGTAGCCCCGGCAGGGACCTAGAACGTTCGTGGCAAGGGGACAGGGGTGCCCCCAGCAGCAGGGGAGGCTCTGAGGCGGGGGATATTGGGGGCGGAAGGGTGGTGGTGTCCCCTGGCTGCCCCAGGATAGCTTTTTGCCCCGTGGCGGCCTGGATGGTACTCTCCCTAAAAGGAGGGGCGGGGGTACTAACCCCCGCCATCTGCCTGCCCGTCCACACTCATGACACACCTACTTAAACACACCTCAAGTGTACGACACACACTGACACCCTCCCAGGCCTCCACCCATCACAAACAACCTGCAGCACCACCACAGATTGTTAACAAAACTGACAATCACTTTTAAGACTCCAGTTCACCAACTTTATCTTCTTATAAACACAGTACGCACTTCTGTTTCTTCTTAGTACGATTTTCAAGGTCCGAGGAGAGGTAGTGTGATGTGCGTGTTAGGGAGACGGGCTGGGTGTGGGGCGCCACATGTGCTGGCCAACAGGTAACGTGGGACTGATGATTGCGGCTTTCAGTTCATGGCACACACACCTGCGCCGGCAGTCCCAGCAACACACCTCCCGGACCATCGATTGTTGCGTTGCGGGAGACTGTCCATGAACAGGAATACGGCTGACAATGTGCGACTCATCTTGTATCAACACAATTTACTTTTCCGCCTGGATCACTGCGATAACATACACACTAAGAGAGTAATAATACCAACACTAATAAAACATCCCATCTCCAAAGGTATGACAGTACAGTACTACCATAGTCGTGGCTCAAGGTAAAAGAAAACGGGAATGAACTGGTTAAGAAAAAATGTACAGGTGAACGTTTTATGTCAACCTCGTTTATTTAATCATGGACCAATTACTGGGGAGCCGTGCACGTCTTACATGATAACTCCATGAATAGTGCAAGTAATGGCGCAACAATTACCCATAAAATCTGAATATATCAATAAATTATCAGGTTTTCCTCTATATACCGACGTAATATTCCCGAAAACACTGATAAACCTTCAGGAAATTATTTACTTCACGAAAAATGAAGAAAAATTTAAAAAACGCCAGGATGGAGATGTAAACATGTAGCGTTATACACCGAGTCCTACACACCACAAACACACACTCCACACATACACCACCCTACACATGCAAACACACACCTCTCCCAAACATACTGTACACGTGACAGCCGCCTAGCCTCGTTGCTGGCTTGCCTAATTACCAACCAAGTATAAAACACAAAGGTTCTCATATCTCAAGTCTGGGGAGGGGGGGTAAACACGAGACCTGGGAAAAACCCGAGTCCAGCCAGCATCAGGAGAGACTTTGTTACCTTGTCTAATCTTATCTTGCTATACATGTATACAACGCGTCACAGACATCCGGGTGTGGGGAAGAAGTGAGGTGAGGGGAGGGGTTACACGTTCGTCCAAATGGATCTCACAGATGATAAAATGGACTGAATATTCTCAAGCATGATCTGCCTTCCGTCACAGACCAATATGGAAGACGGCAGTGTTATGATTCTCAACGCCTCATTCATAGATAAAAAAGATATAGTTATGTGGGGAATATCAGGAGCGACAGGTAATCAGAACGTGACCGATACTTTCTAAACAAAAAAAAAGTGTTTCTCAAGCACCAAGAAATGTTTCAGGATATCGTAATGCGCTTTATACAGCTGATAGGTGGTTCAGACATTAAGTAACTACCATCGTATATTATGAAATGTTTAAAAGAGTATCGGTAAATGCATAAGACATCTAAAACCTCTGAAAATCGAAGCACTTGATAGAAAAATTCAATAGTGTTCAGGTTTCAATATTGGGTGAACTTTTTCCTGTGTTAAGAATCGAAAAGTTAAAAACAAATAAATAAAAATATATCTAAAGACCTTGTTAAAGACGGATATAAATATACTTAAATACATAAATAACTACAAAAATACACAAATAAAACTACATAAATATAAAACTTTTGTCCGAGAATCAACTCAATACTACATTACACTTTGCTCAGTCTGGTACGGCGGCCCTGACTGACACCCAGGACGAATCGGTCTGGGCTACACTTTTATATAATTTCTTCCACTTGTCCTCACTGTTGATGGATACAACACCGAACCCAAGTGTGGTAGATACATTGCTATGAATAACACGCTAAAATAAACGGTATATATATATATAGAACAGTCGAACATAACCTGATTAGTAAGGGCCTACAAGTATTCTTTCCTTGACACACACAGAAAGGCAGCGGTATTGCTGGAGCCTTAAGTCAGTTCTGGAGACGCCAAGACAGTTGTGAGAATAACAAGGTAATATTACACCTCTAACCCTCAGGTCACGAACGTAGCTCCCGAGTCATTCATTAAAAAGAGTAAAGAATGGTTGTTATAAATGGTAGGTTACGTGGTTTATGATAATGAGTTGTATATTATGCTCTTAGTAACCACGATATCACATGAGAATTTCAACCTAGCGGTCACGTACAGCGCAAGGCAATAATCTTAGTTTGATTTTTGTCATACTTAATAATTATAAAACACACACACACACACACACACACACACACACACACACACACGTAAGAGGAGGAAATAGCAAACTAAAGGTCATCTAATCAGTTTCTACGTTCGAGAATTTTTAGATCACTCGTTTGTGTTTAATTAAATTCCTCGCTTTTAACAAGTCATCACCGGATTATCTTCGGATACAACTTTTAAAATGTTAACCTTCTTATAGACCTGAATCACTGGAAAAGGTCATGTCCGCTCTTGGTGTTAATACTAATAAACTTTGAAAAATCTGATCTTTCGTATCTCTGAACTTAAACATTTACAGGTCGTCAAAATAATGATCGCGGAGGTACTTTTATTTTCCTGTATTAAACACCTCAAGCTAATAAAATAAATTAGTGATCTGAGTTAATAATAGAATAAACTACATTAATATTCCACCTGTTTATAACGTATTCCTAAACTTTCAACACTGGCACTAAATAACCAAAGAATTCCTGCTATATGTGGCATTACATTGGTTAAATTACACTGTCTATGTTGTAAGATACGTATCATATAAGACGGCTGACGGCAGTTGATGATAAACTGGTACAGTACTCCTATATAAAAACAACTAACAAGTACTATAACAAGAGTACTTTATGACCGAATGTGCCGAGTCCATAATTTAATACCTGTCCAGTACTGTATACGAAAGGTCATGAAAAGTCAGTAACATCTCAAAATACAATCTCATCAAAGACCTTTACAAGACGAAAATTTCTACCAAGTTCCCATCAAGACTGCACTAGTAACGACATCACGTACACTTGTTATGTTTACGGGTAGACATCCGGACAGTAGAAACATCCTCGGAGATTGAGATAATGACTTAACTCTAAGGAGGCCACACACCACGTTTCAATACCCGCCTCGGTCAGTAGAAACATCCTCGGAGATTGAGATAATGCCTTAACTCTAAGGAGGCTACACACTGCGTTTCAATACCTGCCTTGGTCTTCCTTAGAATTATGAGACACCTACAGCCAGTAGTCTGAATCTTTGCGTGTGAATCTAAGGCTCATAACTAGAAATCCATGAAAGTTAAAACTGTGTAACTTTGTATTTTCAAGCACAATTTTAGTATTTTGAGAACAATCTGTCAAATGAAACAAGTTAATGAGCGGACATCATGTAGTTGGGACAGTTTGGGGAGTGTAATTAGCAGAACAACTGTGAGGGCAAAAAGTCTTCATTACACAAGGCGAGTTCAACCTTTCAAAAGATAATTAAGTCAATTTGGTCACTGGAAAGTTCACAAAGTTCATAACAACACCATCAGAGCTTACCAAGAAGAATATTAGTACTGTACCTATAGTGACTAAACATATTAACCCTGCATACAGCCAACATTATTCTACTCACAGCTCTGTTGAGCGCCACATCAGAGAAGGAACGTTTTCTATGAAGACTCTCCTCGTGTGTCACAGCCCTGAAAGAAAATGTTAATTAACGTAAACTTTAACAATGTACTTACACTGGGAACTGTCCTATGTCTTCGGTATAAGCTGGGTTATATTTTTATATAGTGTATTGTACAGAAACTGATATTAAGACATAAAAGGTTCCTTCATTTCCTGCCTACCATTACAGACCTATAAATAATTTAGAATAGAGAGTTCCATACAAAACTAAAAATTATTAACCTTACCTTACCTAATTTAGGAACCTGGGTCATGATAGTGAACTACGTCTTAAAGGAAACAGCAAATTTTATCTTTTGTGAAGTTCCTGTACAGTACTTGTAATTTCTATCATGGTACAGAATTAAAAACAAGTAGTTTTCTTTGACAAAAGCGTCAGTTGCGTTATATGATTTAATCCGACAAGTTTCCATATTTAACTTAACACACACAAAACGTTTATCTGCTGATACAGAATATTAAACTTACTAAACACTGAAGAGCACCTGATGGACATGTTAGATTTGGGGTGAAACGTTGGATCAAAGCTATGAGTATTAAAGGTGTAAAACTTCTTTATACTAACACGGAGCTGTGATGCACCCAAAACGTTACAAACAGACCATTCACAGTGTTATGTAGTACAAACTTACCCTCTGTGACTTAATGTACAAGAAGCAGAGGATAAACCTGACCTGGGTCGAGGAGAGGGTGAGGACTGCGGGTGAGCGTAAGCGAGGGTGTTGACATAGGAATCAGAGGCGGTGAAAGATGCTGACAGCGAGGAGGAGAATGACCCACTGACAGAGAGGTTGGCAGGCGTGATGCTGCCTGATCCTGCTAGCACCCAGTCAACGTCAGCACCTGTAAGATACACACCATTAGTACACTCTCATAAAAAAGGGTGGTCAGGGATTAGAGCAGGTGTGAGGTCATTGACTAACTGGATCAGGTCATTTATAATAGAAAAATGCTGTCCTGGGTCCATCTGTATATGTCTGACAGGAGTGAGTAAGCCAGGGAATATTTTGTGTATTCTGAAGATAAACATTTATTTGACAGGCTCCGTGAGATCCTGAATCTTCATACTTAATGGAAAAGAAGCGTCATGCCTCTTAGAAATGCTGAATACCTTTTGGAAGAGCACGATTATTCCTTTTAGAGGCGGAGGGCACCACCAGAGAGTACTCGATAAGTCCATCTGGGGTCACCCTCGGCAACTGACGTCTGGCAAGCCTAGCCTGCACCGCCTCCATGACCCCGTCCATCTCCTCATTATCCTGCCAACACAACAACACATAAATGATCTGGTATTTATCGCCCTGCTAAGATAACATGTTAGTTATCGTTTATATGCTTCCTGTTATCTTACTATTCAGCCAAGAACACTCCCTATGTCTATTATTCTACCGTCCAACCAAGATAACATGTTCGATGTCCTTTACCGTCCTTTTAAGATGAGTTAGTTACCTGATTGTTTAATATCCAGTAAAAGCAACTCATTAGTTATCTGCAGAACCAATTATATAATTCATCAACAACCAAGACACCTCATAATATGGAGGCCAAAAATAAGACCCACAATTATTACTTCAAGTTTCTTAAGGCATTCTGGACAGACTCTGATCACCGCCTGAACCATTATATACAACCTTTAATTGAAGGTCAATAATCAACAAGATTTACCCTCACAGAACCATCATTACTCGAGGGCATCAAACTACTTAATACCAAACACTATCAAACCTGTCGTGACAAGGGGCAATTTTCCTCTAAGTAAAGTAATTCACTCAAGTTATTAAATTATCCTTCGACTATAATTAACAAAAATTCATGTTATAAGATAAATCAAGAGGATATTCTTATATGCCGTGTACACTAGGATATTGATTTTGACTCGATACTTAAAATACTAATATAAAATACTATCCTAGAAAATACACGTTAGTCTGGTTACAGGTATGTTACCATTTTGTAATAAATTTAAAGTCCTGTAACGCCTTAAATTTACATTCTATACAAGAAATTAATAAATAAAGAAAAAAAATACTATACGAAGCCTGTCTCACTGTCTCACCTCGATCCTGTCAACAGCTGCCATGAGTGGCCCCAACTTAGCGGGTCCGAGGAACTGAGCGATGGCCGCCACACACTCGAGAGCTGCCTGACGGACGCGACGCTTCGGATCCACCACACTAACGCTCACCTTCTCCGCCAGGTACACCAGATCAAACTCATAGCTGGGGAAGGTCATGAGGGCGTAGATGATGAAGTTGAGGCAGTCTTCCCTCACCCTCGACGACTTATGACCTAAATTATCACACAGGATGGGAATGACAGCCGCCGGGGTGGCATTTTGTAGAAGCTTCTGGAATACCTTCATGTTCTCGATCCTCACCACTACTTTAGAATCCCCGACATGTTTGACGACCGAGTGAACTATCTGTCGGAGGTATGTGAGAAGTTCCGTATCGAGATTTTCTATCAATAAGCGGAAGATATCGAGAACCGTCATGGATATCCTGAAGTTGTTGTCGTCGATGAGGGAGTCAAGGAGTGAGAGGAAGTTTGAAAGATGTGGCAGAAAGGTAGTTATGTCATCCAGAGACTTGACCACCAACCGCAGTTGTTCACAGCCTTCTGAACGCGTCTTCCAGTCCGTCTGAAAGTAAAAGAGTGTTATAAGTACCTTCATATAAAATAATAGAATAACATTAATTCACAAACAAACCGCCATTTTTCCTACATCAAAAGGCCCCATACAAAAAGGTCCCCCTCCCTCCCTTACTCTCATCTTGTACTTTTCACTCTCTGACCATGGCTCGCTTTCCTCGCCATACCTTAGGACCAGCACACACACACACCCATAAATCAATACTATTCTCTCCCACAAGGTACACGTCAAGCTTCAGACGAGTCAAGGTTTAGTCGTCATCGGCACAGAATGTTGTCTCCTGTTCAAAGCCGAATAAAAATTTACTTGAGTGTTATCATATCCGAGACCAGAGTTAACTATTAGCAAGAAAAGGGTGACGGCGAATTAAAGCGTCCCTCACACCCATTAAAAATAGTCGGTCAGGTCAGAAAAACAGGAAGAGAACTTACGGTATATAAAGAACATATATACTGTACAGAACTGTCTTAAAGGCTATGGAATAATACTGTACTGTGTCTTGACCAATGATCAAATACCTATACACGTAAACATTAAGGAAAGGAGGCGGAGGCGGGGAGAGGGAGGGGGGGGAGGGGGGGGGGGGGGAAGGAGGGACAACTAAACTTCTTTCCTGACCTATTTTTTTTACAAATCTAAGGGATTTATGTTAGTATTTTCATCAATATTTCCTTGTCAGATAATTATTATATACTATTTTATAGAATTTAGGTTAGGTTAGGTTAGGTTAAGTTAGGTTAGGTTAGGTAATTATATCGCCATACGGTCCGTAAGTGTGTACTCTAAATTAGTTTATACTGCACATTAATTCCTCAACATTGAAACATTAAAGGGACATACACATCCAAGGTTTAAATATTCTGTGATGTAAGTGAATAATTTACTTCATTTACCCCAATTATTTATTATCTGAAGAAACAACAATAACAAGAACATTCACATTATCATAAAAAAGTCCTGCCTCTGACCACGACCCCATGTACAGTTCCACCTAGAGACGAGGTACATTATTTTACTGTATTTCTAAGATGGTGATTAATTCATATATTATTCAAGAAGAGACAAAACTACTTTAGGATGAACTACATAGCTACTGCAGACACCCTCACACCCCTCATGACCTAGTTATGGACACCCTCACACCCCTCATGACCTAGTTAGGGACACCCAGATGACCTATTCACGTATGTATGTCGGTCACGGAAACAATATTAAAATTAACAGTCTGTATCATATTAAGAATACCTGATTATAACGCCCACATTCTCTGCCCTAGATATTGACTATGAGGCTACAGTCACTGAATGCCGCATAGACCTGCGGCTCAACTAATTCAACACAGATAGGATAGCTACTTATGTATTAGGATATTTAATATTAAGGTAATAAAATGGCGGCGAAGGTGTGGCTATTGGGGGAGGCTGGAGCCCATTAAAAAAAAGTAGTAGTAGTAGTGGCAAGAGTAGTAGTAGTAGTAGTAGTAATAGTAACGTTGCAGTAGTAGTAGTAGTAAACGCCCAGGTGACCCAAACAACTTTAATTATGTGTGTGTGTATCAATCATTAATTCGTTCACGTATAAAAACATAATTACACCATATCTGAAACAGGTAAAGATACTTGTAATAATAACACTGCCTTCCATAACAGCACCACGTCATAGTGAAGATAATGTCCTACACGTAACCTACATATATCACGGTGCGGAGTTATCATGTTTCAATATCACGCAAAGTTTATTTTTCCTTTTAAGTTTATTTTGTTGGGGTGCGGGTGAGGAGGGGGGGTGCTGCGGTGGGGTGAAGGAAGGGGTGCTGCGGTGGGGTGAAGGAAGGGGTGCTGCGGTGGGGTGAAGGAAGGGGTGCTGCGGTGGGGTGAAGGAAGGGGTGAAGGAAAGTGGGTGGAAGGAGTGTTAAATAGCTTGTGATACCACCACACACACACACACACACACACACACACACACACACACACACACACACACACACACACACACACACACACACACACACACACACACACACACACACACACACACACACACACACACACACACACACACACTGATTGCTCCACATCTCCAACCAGGAGCTAAAACAGATGTTATCATTGAGACATAACTAAACATTCAACAAACCTAGTGTCTAAAATTACAGAGAACAAAATAACTGAATGACTGTACTGTCCTCTGTAGCCAAACGAAAAATACGAGTTTGTCAAATTTTTTATGGTAATTTTTGGCAGGGGAAATAGTGAGTGTCTGGCTTATCTATATTTACCGATTTGTTTTAGGTTGTTTGGTATTTGTGTGTGTAATAATAGTAAGCCATCAATCAATTGTAATGTAGTAATAGTCCATAAGTTAGTATTTTTAAACAGTCATCGTATTTACTGTTAAGTGTTTCAGGTCAGGTCAATGTCCGCCTTTACTGACCTGAAAGAGGATTATTTTTTTCCACACCTTACGTCAATTGTTTTCTAAAAATATAATAATAAAAAAATCATATATGTAAAATAAATACCTAACCTAATCTACTTCCTTTGATAATGAGAATAAATACCTTACTTGTTATTTCCATTTAGAGAGAATATTAAAATTACCTTTAAAGTAGATTTTTTTCATTACCTCAAAAACTAGAGATGGTGAAGGAACAAAGACCCGGGATAAACAAGGCTGTACAGTATTAAGTTGTCAGAGGTTAATTACCCAATCATAGTCATTCTGTTGTGTTCACGTCTGCCACAATGAAGGAAACAATATTATCAACCAAGTAGTGTAGTGTGCGTCCATAACATAGCAAATGTTCACGATAACAGGGCAGCCATTCCTTTGTTTGGGTTCAGAGAGTCTTAGGTTATTATCACAGAGATTGAATAACCTTGTGTGAGATGACCCTCCCCTCCCTTCTCCTCCCTCCCCTCTTCTCTCCCCGTTCCTCCCTTCCCCTCTCCTCGTGACGGATGTGACGGTGGCGTGTGTGGGTGTCATCTAAGAACTCCCAGCTTATTGTTACACCACTAGCACCACTACTACTACCACCACCACACAATACCACCACGGCCTAACACTCTCACTATCTGCTATGTAATCATACTGCATGTGTGTACTGAGCGGACCAAGAGAGTTATTATTAAAGGCTCAGGTAAAAGATTAGTCACCTTACCTTTTATCACCTGATGATTGAACACCCTTACGTTACCTGTGGAGTTAGGTTAATTAGGGTTAATCTAGTCCTCAAAGGGTTAAATAGGGTACACAACCACCTAACACAATCACCTAACACAGCCACCTAACACAATCACCTGACAGAATCACCTAACACAACCACCTAACACAATCGTCTAACACAACCCCCTCACACAATCACGTTAATAACCTCAATAGCTCCACAATTTCTTTCCACTTCAGCAACTTATGCAATAACGTGTAACGACCTTCTTGCAACTTCTCATGCTTTATACACTGCCGGATCAATAACCAACACAACAGCTACTAACATTGCCTGTAATTTAAGTCACCTTTCTTGGAACTTCTCGATGGTAAGAGTTACATAATAAAAAAGCAACAACAAAACCAATAACATTAACTTTATCCATCTTTTATTTTTGTTACAACATTTAACATTTATCAACTCATTTGGTTTTCTCCACACATGGATTCAGAGGCTTATAATAATAATAATAATAATAATAGTAATAATGATGATGATGATGATGATGATGATGATGATGATGATAAGACGGAAACACCATAGATCATCACCTCTACTACATCTGCTCGAAGTCATTAAGGTGTAACCACAGGTGTATCCGAGTAACAGAGTGTCCCAGGAGTGTGAGTGAGTGTCCCAAGAGTGTGAGAGAGTATGCGAGGAGTATGAGAGAGTGTGCGACAGGGGGTACACCATCAGAGAGTGCGAAGGGTGAGCGTAAGCAGAAAGACAACCCCCTTTACCACAATCCCTTAGGGTCTAGTAACTGGCTGTCCCCAATAAGGTCTACTAGGGGGATTAATCTTCCTTCCCCACGTTAATCAGATTGGGTCCCTCGGTCTTATTAGGTCTGTAATGTTCTTACTGAGGACCGAAAGGGAAGGGGGGTTGGCTGGGTCATAGCAACTCGGTGAGGTGTAATGGGCGTCTTTGATTACCCACACAAGTCACATGTTATTAAATCAGGGGAAATTATCAGGTTTTGTCTTAAATTTAATGCGCGCACACACACACACACACACACACGTCATAATACCTAGAATACAATAAATAATTAAAGGACGGACAGGTAAGTCAAAATGAGCTTAACCCCGATACGAACACCACTTTACCTGCCCCCCTGCACACAAGGTATCTAATTACCTGAGCAAGAACCACCAGGTAAATGACTCCACGTGCACTAATAAGCCATAAGCCAGGGTAGTTACGGCCCCCTTTAAGAATAGGTCCCAGGAGATTCAACGACGATTTAATGGAGATGAAATAAACAATACTATAGATAATAATTATAGATGTTTTAATTAATTTTCTATGATCATATGAAGGAATAAATTTCTCCTGGTACAATGTTAACCGAGGAATCCCTGTCGCTGAGGCTGGTTCATAATGTTAATCTAAAACCTCGACCTGATGACACTAAATCTGTCAAAAGTTTACTTTTACTTGTGTAATAGTTGATAGCCGGTGTCGTGGCAGACTATGAGGCGCCCAGTTATAAATTTACTGTGACAAAAACGATAAACTGTAGGTGGGGGTCACAGGGCACCGAGGCTCATGGCAGGATGTGCTGGGGCGGGGCGGGGCGGGGCGGGGCGGTGGGCGAGGTGTACCTGGAGGCTGTGCGTGAGTTAGACATATGTGTGCGTGCACCAGACAGGTTTATGAGAGGTAAACAGTGTGTCTGGTGGCGCGGCAGGAGGGAGGGTGGTGATGGTGAGGTCACCAAAAGCTGACCTCCTGTGACCTCTGGTGGAGAATGACATCCTGGCGTGAGAAAGAGCAGGCAGAGGGAAGGAGCGATGATGGAAGAGGTTAGAAGAGGGAGAAGAAGAATAAACTAGAGATGGTGATAATAGTAAAGGAGGGAACACGTGCTAAAGGGGATGACGTTACCACCTTTACGTTATCTAATCAGTTGAAAAGGTGAATTCCGACGTCAGGAAGTACCTGGACGTCAGACCAGGAGGATGCTTGCCTGGTGACGTCAAAGGCAGGGTCGTAACGTCAGTGAATGACTCGTGACGTTAGAGGAAGACAGGAGACATTACTGGGGTTACTGTGGCCTCTCGCTCGTGACCTTCACCAGAATGTCAACAAATGTCACTGACTCCTCTGACGTCATCACTGCAACGACCCCTGCAATGTAACGGATTGTTCTCTCTCTCTCTCTCTCTCTCTCTCTCTCTCTCTCTCTCTCTCTCTCTCTCTCTCTCTCTCTCTCTCTCTCTCTCTCGCTCTCTCTCTCTCTCTCTCTCGCTCTCTAACACAGCCTCTGCCTCACTCTTCCTCCCATTTCAATTTGTTACATGCAATCCATCACTTCTCTCTCTCCCCCCTTCCTAATCCCCTTGCTCTTAATGCTGGCATCACCATTCCCCCTCTCCCTCTCCTCCCCTTCCTTTGGCTGTCTCACTCCTCTCTTCTCTACTCCATTACTTACCACTCTCTCTTCCTGTCCTCTCCCCCACTCTCTCTCTCTCTCTCTCTCTCTCTCTCTCTCTCTCTCTCTCTCTCTCTCTCTCTCTCTCTCTCTCTCTCTCTCTCTCCTCTCTCTATCCTTAAGTAGGAATCGTGAGAGTATAAATTAAATATATTCCTTTTCCGACCCATTTTTCTCCCTATGTGAGAATGTCGAGTATGTGTGTGTGTGTGTGTGTGTGTGTGTGTGTGTGTGTGTGTGTGTGTGTGTGTGTGTGTGTGTGTGTGCGTGTGTGTGTGTGTGTGCGTGTGCGTGTGTGTGTGCGTGTGTGTGTGTGTGCGTGTGTGTGCGTGCGTGCGTGTGTGTGTGTGTGTGTCAGAGTACAACAGTATATATCAGCAATGTTTTCCTTTTTTAAGTCAAAATACAGCACCTAAGAAACTACCATTAAACTCCTTAACATATAGTGGTGGGTCACGAACTTGCCCACCACCAGCCCACCTCCAGTCCATCACCCACCAGTTAACCCACCTGAGAACCGTAACAAGCAGCCCACCTCCTACATTAAAAGTGACAACAGGTAGAAACAGACAAAACAACAGAATAATTGATTAACGAATACAAATCATACAAAAATAAATAAATATATATATAAAAATAACCAAGGTGATGTAGCGTTATAAAGACTAATCAGTTCCGTGAGCAAAACATCCATCAGTCAAGTCAGAAGAGGCGAGAGAATTTACTGCCTAACATATTCCACTATCGTACCAGAGAATAATATTGTCGTATATACCAAAGAAACTATTCAGAGTGAGCAGAGCAACTTTACACTCATGGATAAACACACACACACACACACAAAAACTGTTCGTGTCAATACTCCAGCGAATATAACGTAAAATAATACGTTTGTGACATACCGTATACAGTATGACAAAATATATACCGTTTGTGACATACCGTATACAATATAACAAAATATATACCGTTTGTGACATACCGTATACAGTATAACAAAATATATACCGTTTGTGACATACCGTATACAGTATAACAAAATATATACCGTTTGTGACATACCGTATACAGTATGACAAAATATATACCGTTTGTGACATACCGTATACAGTATAACAAAATATGTTATATACGGAGTGAAAGACAACAGTACGATCCTTGCCAACTATTGTAAACATTATCAATATTGAATTCGTTTTAGTAGTGAAGATCAGTGTCTAGGAGTGGCAACATTCTCGTAAATAATGTACTAAAAAAGGTGTAATTTACAGGTGGAAGGTGTAGGTGTACAGTACTACAAAAAAAAATATGTAATTTAATATTCTTTAAAGGAGAGTGTAGTAGCCATTCCCCTCCTCCAGGGTGTGTCTCTGAGGGAGCTACTGCCTGCTGGGGAGTTACTCGATCTTGACACTGGGTCCTGTTAGTTGTGTTAGTATAGGCGTGGTTGTGAAGGTTGTGGGTCATATGGGCACCTAACCTAACCTAACCACGAGGATGGAGGGTATTAAAATTGGAGTCCATTTAGAAGTAGCATTTAATTTATTTGTTTTTATTCATTTAGGTAGGGGTCTATTAGGAGAGGGGCCCATCTGGCCTCTCACTGCTGTGTGGAGTCCACTTCTACACATGAAATAAATCCCCTCCATAACTTGGCGATTTAAATAGCCACTTTTTTTTAGTGTACGTGTGTGTGTGTGTGTGTGTGTGTGTGTGTGTGTGTGTGTGTGTGCCTCCATTCACAAGTCCACACACACACACACACACACACTATCGACCAGCAACACCAACCTTGAACTCTGGCGTCACAGTATAATGACCGATTCCCATGACCTCCACTCCCCCTGGTCACTCCACACTCCCACTGGTCACTCCACACTCCCCCTGGCCACCCACACCCCCCTGGCCATTCCACACCCCACTGGTCACTCCACTCCCCCTGGCCACTCCACACTCCCACTGGTCACCCACACTCCCCCTGGCCACCCACACTCCCACTGGTCACCCACACTCCCCCCTGGCCCCCCACACCCCACTGGTCACTCCACACCCCCTGGCCACCCACACACCCCCCCTTGGCCACCCCACACCCCTGGCCCCCACACTCCCCCCTGGCCACCCATACCTTTGCATCACAAACGCAGACCTTTCATCTGGCAACACTCAAGAATAATAAACAATTCTTGACAAAACCGCCGTGTTGATTGGTTGTTGGCAATGACGTCACGCACATACGTCACCATACTGACGAGGCCAACCATTTCAAAAATAAAATATGGCAGATGGGACACACACACACACACACACACACACACACACACACACACACACACACCACCCACAATACTCCGTGATTTATGGAGTTACACACAGGAGTTAATACACCACCACTGAGGTCCACCAATTTTGCAACCATATAATTTTTTCTTAGAATGTGTGAGGTTGGACAGAATTTGCATGACCCTCACTCTACCCTCCTTACCTAATTCATCACCCTCCTCTCCTAGGTCAGTCATCCAGGCGACCAATTATCTTCAATATGTTGCCCGGACGTTGACCGTGGTGAGCCAGGTCAACACCCCCGCCTCACCTAGGTCACAGAGAGAGAGAGAGAGAGAAGAGAGAGAGAGAGAGGTACGACTACACGCATTACAGTTTACCTGGTCAATTGATTACAGGTACATTACAGGTACAGTAACCCTCACAGTACCGTAAACAAACAGGGTACAACACATCTAGCAAGCAAGTTACAGATACAGTTACCCTTACAGTAGACAAACACGGGACCGAAGGCCTGGTCATTTAAATCACAAATGGAATAAAAAAAAAACAGCAGCACACGTCCACTACCTTGTATTACTCCCAGTCTGTTATTACCACTGAAACGACCAGATGATTGGCGAGTGAGCTGCGACCACCCCACCTGACCTGACCCCAACCTGACCTTCCCTCCCCTACCTGCTGAGAGGGTAGGGACGAAAAGGAGGACGAAGAGGAAGTAAAGTATAGAAAAGAAGAGATAAAGGGACTGAGGAGGAGAGAAGGAAGAATGAGAACATAGTTAGGCGTAATGTGGAATACCAGAAAGGAGAAGAGGAAAGAGAAAGAATAAAGAGGAGGAGGAGGAGGAGGAGGAGGAGGAGGAGAGAGGAGGAGGAGGAGGAAACGGAAGACGCCACCAGAAATTAACTCTCATCTTGATAACAATTAACCAGACACCCCCAGTACCACAAGTCGCCCCATAACCTAACCTAACCCATCCTAGGTACCGGTGAGGTGTGTAATCATCAGGTGGAGTAAGGTGGGGTGGCTAATCTTCAAGTTATCCGAAAGTGACAAATAAATATGATAAAACAGACAGAAAATATTAAAATACGGAGAAATATATGAACATAAACAGAGAAATGGAGGGAGAAATAATATAAAATACTGCCCCTTCCACAAGACAAAGAGTGTAGCTTCTAGTGGCCGGAGTTCCACAAAAAAAATATTAAAATTACAGTAATACACTTGACAAGATCGATGACCCACGATTTGCTTACCTGGGTAGCTGGGGGCGCGCGCTGGGATGCATTACATAGAGTGGAGGGCCCGCTAGGACGCATTCATTACCTGGAGCGCTATACTAACACCGGGAAGGATTAATATTTGTGCCTTAAGAGAGCGGCACTGTGGTCAAAGGGCTTAAGCTTACGTGAGCGTGTCAAGGAGGAAGGACTTAGCTAGACTGTGCTTGGTCTTGGTGCTGCTGACGACACTACAGGAATGTATTAAGGGTTAAGCTGTTTTCCCCATTACCTACCGTCTTAATGTCGCTTTTTGGGTGTTATTTAGCCTTTAACTTGATGACAAAGACGCTGTAAGTTACATTATGTCATCAACTTTGAGTGGTGGTGCACGCTAGGTTGCATTATGACTCTAACTTGTAGGATGGCGGCGTGTTTGGCTACATTACGCCACAAACATAAAAATGGCGGCGTGTTTGGCTACATTACGACCACGAACAATGATGGCGGGGCGTCAAGGCACATTACGCCAGTGGTAGGTAAAGAATGAATACGCGCTAGGCTGCATTGCGGGCCTTCCGGGGTCAGATGGAGGTAAACAATGGATGAGAAGAGGAAGTAGCTCAGGTCACGAGAGGCGACAGACAACCACCTTATGACGAGATACATTTAACGGTGGTACTTTAGTCTAACCTAGTGTAACCTTACCTATCCTATCCTATCCTAACCTAACTTACCTATCCTAACCTAACCTAACCTTACCTAACCAACCTAACCTAAACCAACCAACCCTCCAAGCTTACTCCACCATATAGTTAGGGTTATACTTTACAACACTACGTCAACATTGGTCTTCATTACAACGAGAACACTTCCAAACACACCGACCTGGCTTATAATCATGCTTATTCCTCTACTTAATAACAGGTGTTAGTAAAGGTAAATATGTTTTCTTAACCTGAACAAAATTACAGTTCAGAATCTTTTCCTAAACTGGTATTAAGTGAAAGTATCAAGTTAAGAAAGTCTCACTGTAAATTGGACGTATTTTTATTTATTTATTTTTTTTTTTTTACTGAACGTTATGTGAATCAGTTAGGTAGTATGTTCTTATATTTTTAATTATGAGAACATTTCATCGTAGGGACTTGTGAAAATCCAGTTATTCTTGTTCTCCCTTCGGTAAAATTTCTTTGTTTATTCTCAATATTTACTGGACACTGTGTTTACCTCAAGCTCGTTTGCATTAATTTGTTTACTATAATATTATCTCCAATGTCTATAATTTCTATCCTATATTATATATATGCATTAATTTCTTTATCCAGGCATTATTAATTATCAAATGCATCACGTTTTCTATAAAGTGGGACCGACAACACAGATAGATAGATAGATAGATAGACAGACAGACACACACACACTAAAAACGACACGGATACTAATATACACAGACACACACACATACACCAACACAGACAGACAGACAGACAAAAGCAGGTCAGTCTAGACTAGATAGCTCAGACAATAACAATGTCAGAATCCACAATTAGTTACAATTTACTCAGGTAATTATAAACACAAGAGTAATTGTTTAATTCCTCCCAACTCTTTGTCCTGATTCAAAGTCGATTTTTAGTTTAATATTTTTGGTGTTGATTAATGGTTCAGCGTGTGACCTAGAGACACTCCCCCTCGACCTGACCTTCACCACAATGATCAACAATTAAACCTGCCATAAAAATTTCTATACATTCTGTTAAAAATAGGAATTAAATAAAAACAAAGACACACACACACACACTTACATACATGAGTCATAGTGAATCGTCCATACATACATATATACATACATACATACATGCCGTACTATTATTGACGAGATTTTCACACACGAGAGTTGGAAACGATACCACCTCCTCACAACAAACACACACAGGTATTTTGGTGTGTGTGTATTGTGTATATAATGACTGATGCATGCATACCTTCATCCAAATTTTATGGGTGTACTATAAAACGAACCTCACACACACACACACACACACACACACACACACACACACACACACACACACACACACACACACACACACACACACACGTCATCACAACATCATCAACCTGCTCTGCAACACACCCCATCACTGTATAACCTGTGTATGGATTTCACAGCCAAATACCCAGAATTAGGTGACTTCACAGGGATGGAATGTCACGTGGTGTCCTGGAGTCCACAACAAATGCTGGAGGGATATTTAACTAATTCTGTAACTAGTGAGTTATAGTGAATATAATTAATTCTAGTGTACAGGTAGGTAGGGTAATTAACTATAAGTGATTTCAATTCCGATAATTAAATCCTAACTAATTTGACCTTTGTTGGTAAGGAAATACAACTAATTTTATCTCTAGTTTATATAAGTACAACTAATTAAATTCTACTCATTTGATAACTCTGCTAATTCCGGTAATGGAACAACAAAACTAATTCTACTGTTGAACTCACTAACAAAGACGAAATAAATAAATAAATAAATCACAAAGAGTTTGAGAATCCAGACGACGGGTTAGCGATCGAACTCCTGGGCTTCACAACACAGACGAGGCAGAGACCCTCCAAGGCGGCGCTAAGAGGAGAGCACACACACACACACACACACACACACACACACACACACACACACACACACACACACACACACACACACACACACACACACACACACACACACACACACACACACCTGCATTCTCCAAACTCCCAAAGCTAATGAAGTTTTTTCCTAACTAGAGATGTGAGAATAACGAAGGGAAAATATAAAGAAAATAATCAGTACCTCTCTCTCTCTCTCTCTCTCTCCTCCAACCGTGCGAAGAAAACAAACTGGGCCGAAGCAGCAAACCTCCTCAGAGACTTCACTTCGTCTGAGACAGTAAATCCTTCAGTTAAAGGGATAGATTACTAACAAGACACACAGACACACAGACAGATGGGAGAAAGAACCTATAGGGAGGACGGAAGGAGAGATGGATGTACACAAGGACATAACCTACATTACCCTCCCCCTCCCCCACCAACACCGACATATAAAAGAACAGCAGAAAAATATGGTGTTGTGTGTGTGTGTGTTATGAGGGTGCGTGACTCAGCACACGTCCCCAGCTCTCACGGCGTTGTGAAATGATATGTAAACTTTCCATAGACTTTTTGAGAAAGGGGGAAATAGAGATTGGTGGAAACACGTACAATAATACGTTGCTTTTCTGGTAGTTTTCTCATTCCAACTCCCAAAATCCCCACAGCTGGGTGGGCTCAATGCGCTCGCCATGTTCCCCACCCACAATTATGGATTAAAATGCGCCAAAAGTGTCATAAGATGACAATAGTCTGGTTTTTGCTTGAACTTATAATTTGGAACAAATGAAACCCAATATCAAATTATGTCCTCTACTATAAATTAACCCATTGCTGGATATAAGTTAGGCTGTGTTATTAACTTGAATGTGTTTACATTGTCCTTGTCACCTCACGGTTCATCTCCCATCAACTAACGGCATCTCTTTACCAATTAAATAAAACAATTATTAGCACACCAAATTTACTTCATAAGGTCTAAATTTTTTCAAAATGTTTACTTTGACTTTTTTGTTGTTGTCAATAAGTTTGTGTTTGACGGGGAAGAGTAACCCAGTGAGGGACGAGAATGTGGCAGAGGCGGAGATAGAACTCTCGGGAAGAAGCCCCAGACATCATGGGTCAGGGCTGGTCGGTTGTCGCACAGATTGACGAAGACAAACCCGACACATCTGTGGCAGTCAGCGGCGATCTAAACGGTGAACTTCTCATGCAGCGATCGTTTGAGGTGCCGTACGGGCAAGAACGCGGTGACCCTAAGGTAAGTCCCGTCTCCAAACAGCAGGACACCACTTATTGCGTCCTTCTCACTGACCCACGTTTTATTAGTCTATTGTGGGCGATTATCATAGTATGTTATATAATCTGGCTGATATTCTGCGTCGTGGTGTTCTGTCCACGCCGTAACTGAGTGCTGGGCCTCGCACTTTCCTTCCTGCCTTCACCGGGAAGTACAGCACATCTAAAGATGCCTCGCTTCCACAAAACAAGACTCACCCGTCACTGATATTTCAATTTTTTCTCTTCACTATGACTTCTAGATAATATTTATCTTTTTTTTTATAGGAAGAACAAGAGAGGGGATAGAGGGATGAGCTCAGGTAGTTTCGTTGTGGCGCCTGAGTCCCATCTGTGTTGGTGAAGAGTCGTAGCCGAAGTTTGGGGGACTAGTGTGTATACCCCAGACTTCGAAAAGTTTAAAATAACAATTTAAACTTTATTATGAGGACCCTCTGTGCGTGTGTGTGTGTGTGTGAGCATGTTAGCTAGTGCGTGTTTTCCTGGAATAAAAAAACATTAAAAAGCTCAGTACTTCAGACTAAAGGAGCGCACATTCTAATTTCACCCGTACCATATGTATTAAAGTTATGTAATTTGCCTGAAACGATTATTTGAATTGGCGTAAAACTGACCTGACCTGAGCTAACCTAACCCCCGTAATAGTATTAGGGTGGTTACTCTTAGGTGAAATAAGCAGGGGTTGAAGATGGTTCAGGAGTCTGGTAAATCAGTCATATTGGCCAACAGAGAATCCAGTGAACACCTCTCCATGACAGCTGGCAGGTTATGTCCCAATGGGTGCTGGTGTGGGGTCATGTATCGGGTGTAGGATCATGGGTGTTGGGTGGGTCATGTATAAAATGGTGTTGTGGGGTCATGTATGGGTGTGGGGAGGGGGGGGAAGAGAGAGATCCCTTGCAAACACGCACATCACAAAGACCATTTCTAGCATTACCGGAAACACATTCACACACCCTAACATTCATTTACTGTTTTATGGTGTATGTATGTAATGTATGTATGTATGTAAGCATGTATGTATGTATGTATGTGTGTAATCTATGTATGTATGCCTGTCTTAAGTATCCATCCAATAATACTCAATTAACTAGCATAACACGGAATTAAATAGAATATGCCTTAAATAACCACATAATAACACATAATTTAGTTCACCACACCTGAATTAACTAGAATACATCCGTGACTCGAACCCAAAGACCTTTAGCTCGGGAGGCGCATGTTCGACCACTGAGCCACACACACACACGTAACCTTATATTATACCTGAATATAAAAACTGACCAAGACAAATATAGGGTTGGTTGTGTTGTCCTACGAGACCCGTTTATGAGTAGAGGAGGAGGGAGGAGGAGGGAGTAGGTAGGGGGAGAGACTGGTGAGGTGTGTTGTAAGGTAAGACACGCAACCCGCAGGCCCATGGGGGTCACGTCTCACCGTAACGCGCCCTTACTGAGACACATTCCCATGCTATACATTCCTTAGGGCTACCGTAGTGTGTGTGTGCGTGTGTGTGATAACCTCAATAATCCGGGTCAAAACACCAAACACACACACACACACACACACCTTGTCGTTGATAATCTAAATATTTCTTCTCTTCCAGCAACCCACCGTTCGTGAGATGGTGATTTTATTAATCTATTACCAGAGATAAATTACCTTTTGTGAGACAATTTACTTTTCTGTCATCGAGGGCAACACGCAATTTGTCGTTCGTTTGGTGATAACCATTCATCCGGGTCACAACATAACATGCAGTTCGGTTAGTGATTTCCTGAATATTTCAATAATCCGGGACAAGACGTATCTTTGTCACCACGGTGGTAATAAATTAAGTATTAACAGCAACATGTTAACACACTGTGCTCGGAGGTGTTTTATTCCTTCCATTAATCAGGATCTTGATGTATCTTGGTGTTTGTGAGTAATGTATGTACACCCACAAGCCTCTAACTAGCTGTTGAGGAGTCACCATGAGACTCGCCGCCAGAATAAAACATTCCTTCAACACCATTGATTTCAGCTCCTCGCGGTCAGCCTCCAAACCGATTTACTCGAAACGTTGTGCCACGAGTCGATATCCATCATTACACTCTGAACCTAAATTATAAAAAGTAAATAAGCTTGATTTAATAAGCTTAATTTTACCTGTTAGTGCTAATAATCCCTCGTGTCCACTCTCTGTTTAACCTCAGTCAAGTTTTGAGCCTAATCTGTTCATCAACTTTGAGTCGTAAGGTTTGTGAAAGTCGTATTTTTGCCTAAAGAGCCTAAAGTGAGTCTCCACACACTGCTGAACACATCGCAGACACCTCCCAAGAGAGAGAGGCCTTTCAGGTCCCTATTATCAGGGTCACTAGGCGAAAGGTCCAGGTCCTAATTGTAACACATATTGATCCACGGAACGTACTCTACCTCACAGTTTTCACGCACAGATGAACCGGATAATTACACAGATACCTTGGCCGCGGAGAGAAGGAAAATCCCCTATTGATTTTGGGGTCACTGGGTCGAAGGTCAAGACTGCAGTGCTTAGTCGTCCACGATCTTCCCACCTGTTTTATTTCGCAGTCGTCGTTGCTCTACGTGGTACAGGGGGAGGGGGGTGTTACTGTCAAGTGCTAGTACAGGACTTTTACTGACTGTACTTCTGAGAACACATAGATACAGTTCACTAACTCCCATTAACGCAGTGGAGTACAGTATGTCATTCAGTGACTGTCCCTTTGAGAATTATAAGGATACAGGAACCTTGTAGCTGCAGCGGATAATACAGGCTAAGTCGCTGGTTGAAGCGCTACTCAGTGTGGTATATCAATGTAATGAGTTATTTACATCACACCGCCACCACCTGTCCTCACCTGTGTCGATACGCGAATTACTGGTGCGTAGTGGTGGAGGGAGCTTACGCGTATGACCTACTTGACATGAGGTAGAGGCTGCTTTGTATGTAGGGTGGGTGGAAGTGAGAAGATGGTAATAACAGGGAGGGAAGGAGGACTGGAAGTATAGTGAGAGGGGTGGGTGGAAGGAAGTGAGAAGATGGTAATAACAGGGAGGGGAAGAGGGCTGGAAGTATAGTGAGAGGGGTGGGTGGAAGGTAGGGAGCGGCAGGAGAAAGGGGTGGAAGAAGGGAGATATAAGTCAATCTGGTTTACCCTCGTCGCTTCACATAACCAAGTCTCACCTAACAGCGGAAAGTCCACCAAAATCAACAGACGCCAACCTGCTCTCACAGTAAGTATACCACTGCACGTTTCCAAATTGTTAACCCAATACTTACCGGCACAGGAGAATCTCACTCAAAAAGATCACTGGACAGGAAGTAGTATACAGGTACACCAGATAATTAAAACAGTAGATGGTACTCACCGGGTGTCGTATTTTCTCCATGATGGCGTCGTCAATAATGCCGAACTGCATCCCTCCCTGGCCGCGTAGTGCTTCTATGTCGTGGCTGGCGGTCCGCTCTCCTCTGCTTGATATTACCACATCCTCGTCGTCGTCGTTGCCTCCGTCGTCACTTCTGTCTCTTGGCACTCTGGTCCACTACCTCCAGGATCTGGTCGTTTTTCTCGCGAGTTAGAACTCAGGCGATTCAGGTAACGATTGAATTTTACATCTCCAACGAGGCTGTGGAGTTCTCTGAGGGTAGGGACAGCCGCTGGCTTTACGTCAGGGTCGTAGACCTTCTTGTAGAGGGCCTGGGCCAAATAGGAGAGGTCGACGCTGGAGAAATCATCTGTGATGAGGTGAATCACGTTTAGTGTGGCCGATCTGCTAATCTTCTTACTCTTGTGGTTGATGCCGTATGTTACGAGGTCTTCAACAAGACCCTCCTTATCCTTACTTACAGTGGCGTAGGTTCTGAGTAGCTGCACGCTAGACTTCTGGAGCCTAATGCGGCTGTCGCCCAGGTTTGGTACGAGGTTAGGAAGAACAATAGACATACAGCTGTCGACGTCATTCTTGAGGTATGGAAGCAGGTCGAGAATGAGCAGCGTGGCCTCGTTGCGGATCTCCCACATGTCGTCCGCCAGCAGTTTGTACAGCTCCTCGAAGAAGCCGAGTTTGTTGAAGTTGGCAGGGATTATGTTGTGCTTCTTCAGCTCCTCCTTCAGCGAGATGATGAACTGGGTCTTATTTTTTGGAAGACTGTGCGTGGTTGTCTTTCTGTGCCCGCGGGTTGGTTCCGGCGTGAGGGAATACTGCGACAACCGACTTCTCACATCCTCGGGCAGTAATGAATTATCATCATTAGGGCCGTTACTCGAGGTCTTCACGTTATTTACATCGGGGGGAAAGCTGGGACGAGACCTTCCTGGGGGATGTCGGGTGCACGGACGCTGAAGACGTGGAGTTTCTGGAAGGTGATAAGTGACCTACAGGCTGGGCCGCGAGTTGAGAAGAGTCCATATTATGGGGGTCAGGTTCTCTCTTGTCTATGTTTCTGGTCAACACAGCGGCTGGGAAGGGAGAGCTTGTAGATACCAGTAACGGCGTCGTAGGGAACGGTGGAGATAACAGTGGTGCTTGTGGGGAGGCGTCGAGAACATCGGCGGGTTGTCTTATGCTCTCAAAAGTAGCCATCCTTACACCTGGCAGACACAGTCTATCTTTATTATGTTAAAAATATGGAAGATGTGAGCTTGAGAGGAGCTTGAGTTCCAGATGAGGTGGACCGCGCTGGCTTGGGCGAGGTGAGCAGTGAGGACGTGGCGGCGTGAACTCGTGTGAGTCGTCTCCTGGGCCCTCCTCCTCCCCACCCAGGCCCATCCTCCCCCTGTGAAGGAATAATAATAGGTATCAATGAAGGAGAATCAACCTTTAAGGGTCTTCAACAAGTAGCAACAGTAGAGGATATTCATAGCAGTAACACCACCACCAGAAAGTTCTGCCCAACACGCTACACTTCCTACCATTATTACTCGAGGCGCTGTTACACATCCGTCGTGTCACACATTTTATTTTTAAGACCCGTTGTTGAAACATGTCCTACTAATATTGACATCTAAAATCTCATACATCATTTCTAACCCAGAATCTGATTCCTCGTCGTGCTAACTGCCTTCTTGCTACACAAAATCCCTTAACTCTTGAAAAATCATAATATGGCGGCAGAAATAAAAATTTTCACTATAAAATTTTGTCCTTAACCTTACGCCCCCGGCACTATAATCTGAGCAGTATTTATGGTTGTTGCTCACTACTGATACATTAAGAACTGCCTCATGTTTGGGATAATCGAAGAAACGTCCACTTCGTCCAAATAAACAAAGTTAAAGCCACAGTGAGCATGCATGAACCAGATGGGTGAAAATAATTTACATAACACGCTCCTCTTGTCCCTAATGTCCAGTACTGTACTGTACCTCACAACCTTAAGTGTGTTCTTTTAACCTAACACGGAAGGGTATGAGGACAGCCAGACCATACTGACCACTATTATATAACATTACAAAACGCTATGCTGGTGAATTGCACACAATAACTTCAGCTGGTTACATGTATTCTGTATGTTACTGCATTCATAACTGTGACAAACGGACAGACAGACAAAACACCAAACAGAACCAAGTCAAACTTCGACATCATTTAAATTGAGTCCAGTGAAACACGAGGATCAATATTTTTGGCTTCCTAACATATACCTATAGTGAAATATCTAGGTACAGTACCATCAACAGCAAACATACCAGCCGTAGCCCTGTGATGGTTACAGTGCAATTATTTATTCAACCTGACATTCATGCCTGGCCTAGTGGTATTTAAAGGTCGAAGTAATGTGCCAACTCTCAACCAACTGACGAAATGGCTTCCACTTTAGTCATTTGGCCATAGAAATGGGCCATTTATACACAGGACCACCAGAAAGTTAGGTCATCCCTCACACACCACAGCTGGGTATAATGTAACAATGCCCGCCAACAAAAGTTTGCTTCTGCGACACGGGAAATAAAATCATTAGTGAATAATTCTTGCTCTTAAAATATCAATAACAGGATCACGGACGTTATTCATCAGTCTTATTGTTCTATGTTTATATTTTTCATTCTATTCATTTCTCTGTCTGGGAGAATTACAGCGTACTTAACCGAGCTCTCCCGTTAGCCCGCCCCGTTATTAAGTCATAGTAAACAATAAACTTCCGTGTATCAGAGTCGTATCGCTGACGGCAGACATTTCGGGCGGTTAACTCATGTCAACATACATCCATAAAGTTGAAAAATATTCTGTTAATCGATCTCTTAACATGACAGCCTCTGGTATTTATAGATCCAGCATCAAATCGACCGAGGCGGTAAGCTAACCCAGAGGCACGCGTCACGCACAGTTTCATGTCCGTGTTACGCTGATGAAACATGACAAAAAATACAAAATATGGCGCGAATATTCCTGGAACAAAATACGAGCCAATCTAGGTCCTGACTCTGAACAGGTCGTGCGGTGGAAATTCCTCATATCTGAAGACATAACGATGCATTTAATTAGTCCACTCAAAATACAACAAAAATAGCATTCAGAAATAGCAACAAAACTACACGGAAGCTTTTAATTAGATACGTTCACTAAACACCATGTCGAAATAACATAGATTCTTATAAAGTCCCAACTGTAATTGTATCACCTAACCCGTGCTAAGTGAAGGCATCCTAGTAAGATTCACACTAACTGATGCAATTTTGTGAACGTTATACCCTTGTCTCTTAAGTCAACCAGTTAAGGGACTTTTTACATTGTCACGTATGAGGAATAGTAACTGTTCCTTAACCCGAGACTCGTGCTGACCGATAATGTTGTCTTGAAAACTACGCAGCGAGTAGATGTAATATCAGAATAAAAACTATATTCAGAATTAGGGGTATAAGGACCCTCGCTGACATGCAAATATCGGTAGAGCACTGTGGCCTTGACCATAGCGAAAATCATGACCTTATCCCCAAGCAAGCGATCATAAATTATGTAAGCAACATATTTTTAGGCGTCGATACAAAAAAAAACACCAACCACACAAAATGTCACTCCAATACGGTTGCTGAGATAACGACAAAATTTGTGCCTGTAAACACATGACTACTATCTACACAGCGTTCCCGAATCCTTCACGTCATGGACTAATTATAATACACAAAATCCCAAAGAAAATTTCAGTTCCTTAACTACCGATGTTATAAACTTGATGAATTTGGGGATACAATATTTATCAGCCTATTGACCGCCTTTCTTAACTTTATAACCCGATGTTTCGCAGTAAGAATTTTCAAAATGTACTGCTCGGAATACTGCCAGGCCCGCACTAACGCAGCTACAACCAATACGTGATCACCTCTGTAAAGATTTAAATAGAAACCATTTATTTAGCCAAATTGTATAGAATTTTATAGATACAAAGTAAACAGGGACAATATTGACATGGCTGAGCCTATTGAGAACTGTTGTTTTGTGATATTGTTCATTACACTAAGAATAACTATACACTCCTGTTCACGGTAAGACACGCAAAGACAGTGACTTCCCCTCCACCAATCAAAGTCGCCCGTTACCCCACCACACACACTCAAGATTTTATCGATTTTCTTATTGCCTCGATCCATATCTCAGGTGGCCTCGGCTCCCCACTACCTCACGATGGTGTTGCTAAACCATTTTTCACTATGTAGCCTAGTCATCACCCAAGCCCTCATGAAACTACAATATCCTCGTCCAATTCCCAACAATGGTCTCCTGAAACAAACGCATTATCGTCGCTTGTAGGTTAATGCCCAACCACAGCAAAACTCGGGGCCTCTGGGTCAAGAACGACTTGTGACAAAAGTACATTCACAGCAGCCTATATAACCTTATCCAAGGTTGGATTTCAAGAGATTAGATCAGGTTACAATAGTTCAGGTGAGGTTAGTTAGTTTGGGGTTATGTTGGGTCAGGTTAGTTTGTTTATTTCAAGTTAAGTTACCTTCGTTCAGGTTACATTAGTTAATTAGGTAAGGTTAGTTTTGTTCAGGTTAGACCAAATTATTTCAAGTAGGATTCAGTTACTTTGGGTTAGGTTAATTAATTCCAGATTAGGTAAGGGTTAGATTAAGTAGGTTTCGATTATATGAATTTTATTTGGTTGGGACTGATCAAGTTAATTCGGGCTTCGATTAGGTTAGGCGCAATTTGACCTATCTCCTTACCACTGACCTAGTTCGCGGAACATACCATTAGTTAACTGCTACTATGCACATCAACACTGTACCGTCAGTCCCTTGAGACGCATAACTTCAATGCGTGAAAATAATAGTCTCAACCATATTACAAACATACCTCACAGTTCTATGCATCTTATAACCGCACTGTGCTCACTAATCCATTGTCCTGCCTTATGACCAGTAATAAATATTGACGATGGATCAGTGCAGATTTGTCAGTGATTAACGATAAACGATCCATGGTACAGCACAGTGCTGAAGAACACTGCTATACTGGCATACAATTTTATAAATATTCAACCCATCTCGAACATATATGCTCACTAAGAGTTACTGTCCAGAACACATAACACGCCTTTTCTGGAAAATCTTACTGGGGTGGCAAGCGAGCGGCGTCCCTATATTGCAGCTATGCAGCTCTCACAAACACTATCTTTCAAGTAGGACGCTGGTAATTACAGGCAACACGATAACAAACAAACGTAAACCTTGATAAAACTAATAATTAATATATGTAATTAAAATTATGAATGCTTACCAATTATACTGATAACAAGACTGATGACAGATAGAACATTAGCGAACTCATGCTATGCTTGGGACTACACTCCTCAATACCCACATTGTGATACACATTCATTTTGGTGCGTTTGGAAAGCTAATAAGATTTAGTCACTTTATGCACTCAGGTATTAAGGTCGTTGCAGGCAGTATTGAGCTTGTCTTACACTAGTGGAGTGATGCAATATACATCGTGTTCCACATGGGCCACTTGTACAACCAATTTAAAGCATGGAAACCCAACACCGACACTGGACTCTTTTCAACTTCACAGCATTTATCGCTTGTCTGAGAGCCGCAGTCTTTAGATCTTCAGCTTACAACAGTTCTTCCGAGTTTCCACTTCTGGCACACCTCACAGTGTACTAAGGCATATTTCGAGGCGTCTGTTCCAAATTATTAAATAGAATCTTTCGCTAATATGTTGTTCCCAAGGTTACAACGCCGATGTCTGTGTGGAAAATAGGTTGGTGCAAGAGGCAATGCGGGATATCAAAACACTTTGCACATTGTCGAAATGTCTTGGGTGAGGAGAGTGGCGGCCAGCAGGTGAGCAGCTCCCGACAGTGAGCGAGCAGTGGTGGCCAGCAACTGATGGCGGGTCAAGGCGCAGGGGCCTCACTTCACTTCCAGGCATCGATCACATTCTGCCTCTGCTGTCCCAGCAATCACGACAGCTTTATGCGTCCCTCTCCTGCCCACTGGGTCACGCTACATCACACACTACCTCCTTCAACATGTTATCAGTGGCCTAAGGTTAAAAATGCTTTGAAAGCATTTGAGGTGGATGTGGGATAGGTGATTAGTGGGTCTCATGTTATTGACCTGACCTGATCTGATGCTGTAAGGGCGGTGTTTTTCCAACTAATTATCCCTAACATACATATACTTGTTGACATATACTTCCAGGGTGCGTCTCAGGGTAGAACACTGAGATTCACGACTGTAAAATATATGTCAACAGAGGGTGTTGTAATATGTATGTTAGGGATAATTAGTTGGAAAACACGCGCCCTTACAATGCTATGTAAGGTCACTCAAGGTAAACAAACTTCCCTCAGTCCTGTAAATTCAGTTGCCTCTAGCGGGGAAACACTGAACTCCAGCGCGAAAAATGTACGTAAAAAGTCATCTACTGAAGACATCGTTTTGTCTAGACCCTAAGGCTTAAACGCTTTGTATCAACTATAAGCACTACATAATTCATATATCCATTGATTAACTCAGAAGCAGATCCAGAAATAATTAAAATATACGGAAGATTGATACTTCATGAACTGCCATCGTCTGAGTTTCCACACTGGGCGGGATAGTGCACTCCGAATTTCGAACTTGCTGAAAAGTTTATATCAAGCTTTTCAACACATTATAAAACCTATCCGTCAACAAAACGATAAAGTATAAACGTGTGGTGTTATGTTGTGTCTGTAATGCGTGAATCATAGTAATAATTAGATTATTAAGACACAGGCGCTCCTTGTTCTTGTCCGTCGCCGCCACATTGCCCAGATAGCAACTTGATGCAAGGAGTTTAGAATCTGTACGTCACCGCGTTTTATCAATTTTAAGGCTTTGGTTAGAATCGCCATATCATATCCTACACTTAAATGTTTAAATAAGCGTGAAGGCAAATATGTCTCATTGAAATTTGTTAAAAAAACTGAGGTAATCACAAAACGTTGATGTTGACTCTTGCTACCATCGTTGCACACACTCACCGCACTGATGCTTCTCTCAGACTGATGCTTCATGATGGCTGTGTAAGGTAATGAAACTTTGTGACATTCCCGGCATTGTTCACTCTCAAGACCCTAGTGTTGCAATATATGTTTAAAAATAATGCCATTACAGTACTAAACATACAGCATTATATTTTTAACAAACTATATTTTTTCTTTGGGAATTAATATTTGAGCACACTCGAATTTTCAATTCTTACCATAGCTCCAATTGTCTCGTTATCCCTTGAACAACGTAATTATTCCAGGAAAAATATATCATTGGTTTAAGATGATTATCTCATTATATTGGTACTTATTTTGTAATTGTAGTTTTTAATTTTATTCTCATCACATTTTGCCCTATACTAGCCCTTGGGAGGGGAGGGGCCTCATATTATCTTGGCATGATGCTGATAATGCATGTGAAAATTTGAACAACTGAGCTAATGTTATTTTTAGTCTCCAAGCCAGCATAAAACAGCACCTTAGTAGATCAAGAACCCTTTGAAGAAACTAAATTTTCTTGAACATTTTCTGTTTCCCCAAGTGTTTCTAATACAGGGATATTTCTTTATATTGAATTAAAAGTTTTTGGGTCTTAAATATATATACCTAAACTGATTCACTTTGTATATTGTCTCTCAGCCCCAGTAAACAATTTTGCAAAAACTATTTAATCAATCTGTTCTTTTGCCTTGATTCATATCCTATTGTGTAGGTATGCAGGATCACACACTTGTTATATGATCATTGTATGTTTATACCTGTATTCTATATGAAATCAGTACTAAAGAAGCAATTTATTATGTTATAGAATATCTTACAGCAACAAATATTATTTTCACTGTCTTGTAATTTACAAATGAAGATCCTATTAAGGACTACAAGATGTTTACATGTTACCATATTGTTTTTCACTGCTGATAAGGACCACAGGAATGTATTTTGACATATTTACAAGGTTGTTAACCACAAGAGGAGTATGTTTATATACAGTATTTGGAAAATCAGGCAAATATAGGTGGGGTTAGTATATAAGAAGTGGAATATTTATAAGCAGGAAAGAGCATGTGAAATAGACGTACAGTACCGTACTGTATTGATAACTCGTGAGGAGAAAGCTGATGCCCGAGAGAGAAAGTGAATGATAGTGCTTTTGGTTGACAACTAGACAACAATAAATAGAATTAATACCATATCACATACATGTACTTCAGCAGTTTATAACAAGGAAAGGAATATATCAGATAGGTCATTTTATCTGAGCATCATGGCTCTTTGGCTCTTATTTATCACTACTGTAATAAGGATAAGAAGACACACTTAAAAATAAAATTTATTCACTATGTATCACTTTCACAAACAATAAATAAAATTACCTGATATTAGTTATGGTGTTTCTTTCGTTAATAACTGACCTAGAACCAGTATCTATAATTGTTCATCTTTGTGCCAAGGATAATCATCAATGTTAATAAAGAATCGTGAACTGGTCAGCTAAACCATTTATTTTTCAATTTACATTAACTAAATGAACCAAAACTACCCTACAATTATTAAGGTTAGGTTCATGTCAATCAATTTTCACTGATATATGGCTTTGCTGTACCAGTCCTGACTCTTTTTCCAATATCGACTATTTTGTTGTGCTAAGTGGCTTGTGTGTTGGATTATGCCTGAAAGAACACATCACATCACACAACAGATGGGTTTATTAGATATCTTTCCTTCACAAAATAAAAAAAGCTTCTCACTAACTGAACTAAGTCAATAATTGCTGACAATCAGTAGAGGTATGTTAAATATTTCCCCCTTGATATGAAACATTATTTCATATCAAAGAAAGCAATGGCTACGGTAAACTGCAAGGACAATACAGTATATTATATATGATTATACAATACTGTATTACTGTACCATCCACTTTCATAAAAATTATCCAATTATTTTCAATTCTACTGCAGAAAATAAGATTAAAATCCAAGAAATTAAAATAAAAAGGAAACCAAGTCCATATATTTGTGCAATGTCTTAAAATACTTCTTAATACTGAAGTACAGTATACAATGATTGTCTAAAATTCAGTTTTACATACCCAGACAACTAACAGTTAATACCTCTGGAACTATATTTCACCTCAGTAATGTAACATGCAGGAGGGACGACATCTGGACTAAACCTCCAGGATAACTCGCTATGGGTTATAATTATTTGTATGTTGGTTATACAGTATTTAAGTTCAGCTATTATGAGGGCTGTATGAGCACCTTTTCATCCATATCTAATAACTAAGTAAATCATATTTGTTTGCTATATTTCTGTTTAAATTTATCCCACAAAGGATATTCAAACTGTTTACTGAAAAACCCTGAAGGCATGTCAAAGCAACTTAGGTTAAATCTTACAAATGCCCAGTCAACTTTACCTCATCATAATAGTCATCTATTGTTCATTGAGAGGTTTGTCTTGGTACCAGACCAACCCTACCACACATATGACACAGAGATATCATGTAAGAACATGTATAGAAATAAGAAAACTTTGACTCATTTCTATTTACACATGGTTTGCACATAAGGACTTCATATCACATTTTAATATTCAAGAATATAGTTATTACTACTTGTTACCATAAGGCATAATGGATGGAATGTTTTAAAATCAATAACATGTACAGTTTGTTGCATAATAATTGCAGTGAAATTGATTATACTGCATGTAAGGCATTTCAAGCATTAACATATTTGCAATAAACATAAGAATACATAGTGAGTTATCACAACAACAGGTACAACACTATGTTTACTTGTGAAAATCTTGGATATAGTCTAGCAGAGCATCAGTGTGGGGATCAGGCACCACCGCCAGCCAAGCCAACACTGATAATGACCTCGCGACACAGATCCATCGCCACCAATCCATCAAATCTGTTACCTGATATTAAATAAACAAATCAGACTTCCATATATCAAAAGCTTGTAAGATGTACGGTAGATATTTTTCAAGATGATTAAAACATAAAAGTACTGTACAGTATAATCGAACTATGAAACTAATCAAATACAGTAATAATATTCTAAATTTTCTTTTAGGGATTTCATAAAATATAGTAAACAGTCACAAGAATAAATGCAGAAATGGTAAAGGTTAAAGAGTTTTAATCATCACATCATAACTCAATATCAAGGATTTGATGTTCTAATTTAAATAAAAAATGGGTTTTGGAATTGACTAGGTATCACCCAACCAAACACTAAAAGAAATGGAGGACTGATCTTGGAAATCTTGATGTTGATGACTGATTACCATTGTGATAGTTCTTCCTCAATCCATCTTTGACTGCGAGAGTTACAGACATACTGTATATACATACCTCTTTTGTTGAAAATCCTGAGCTTTGATAAATACTGAAGTTAATGAGAAGATTTTCCGTG
The DNA here is from genome assembly GCF_018991925.1 of Homarus americanus. Lineage (NCBI taxonomy): Eukaryota > Metazoa > Arthropoda > Malacostraca > Decapoda > Nephropidae > Homarus > Homarus americanus. The sequence goes on along the minus strand of NW_024756438.1, from coordinate 1,077,129 downwards.
CGTCTGGCCACCAGAGAAAGCACCAGAGAGGAGATGTAGAAGGCTGTCGTCCAAGGCACTTTGATACCATGACCAGAGAACACCCCAAGCCCAATGAGATCACTCCTGCAAATCATCTTTATCTTTACAAATTCATATTACTAAAAGATGTAACTTTATGTAACATTGTAAATTTGATGACATCTACAGCACTACAGTATATACACACCTATCACAGGCAGCCACTAGACATATAGTGGTGAGAAAAATGACTAGGGTGAAGAACACATGAGCCATGGTTGGAGGGTAGAGGCTGGGGATATTACTCGGGTCATCATCCAGCAAGAATATCTGAAATAAATTATTTTTAGAGTTGGTACAGTGGAGTCATGATAATTTGCTGGTGAGTTACAATTAAATTCATACTTTGAGTATCATATCCTTATGTTGTATTTGATGCACAAATGTGTAAAACTGATTCCTATTACACGAAGTTACAAACAGCAGCTGGGACTGTGGTGGAGAAGGTATACTGTAATAGGACTGTTTTTGTAGCTTTCATGTGACTCAACATAATTTACTTTTCAGATTATGAAATAAACTTATCACCACAATAAATAAACACTACAGTATATATATCATTATCATAAAACTTATGAAATTACAGTAACTCCAGATGGTGACACCTATCATAAACACACTAGTGAGGGAGGAGGAACACTGTCGCACCATGTGTGTGTGTGTGTGTGTGTGTGAAAGGTTAGTACTGTAGCATAAAATTATTGATACAGTATTAAATTAACATACAATCAACTTACCAAGAGACAATGTGAGTTATCCCTGCAAGAAGACCTTGGCATAATACTGAGAAGGTTCTGAAGCCTCCCTGGATAAAAATTGCATGAGAACTTCTGGTTGGAACTTGGCTAACATCATGAATATCTTCACTCTTCTTGTATACACCGGAAAATTCATTTCTGGCCACCACAAAGCCATCCAACTTCTCTTGATATATTGTGCTAATGTTATTATGTGCATCTGAAGTTGAAGCAGCTAATAACAGTCTTGGTGCAGATAAAACACAATCATTATCTTCTCTAGTAACCTCTATTATATCATCATCCATTTCTTTTAACTGGAGACTAATGTAGGATTTTTCATTTGAATTACTCGTCATTAAGATCTGGGATTCATTTTCTTTTTGGTCTTTTCTTTTTCTTCTTGGGCGTCTCTTCATCCAGGGGAGGAGCAGAGGCCTCAAAGGTTACGTGTTCACATTCATTCTTCACTGGTGTAGTAGCTGCCACTTTCAGAGATTTTGTTTCAAACTTATCATCAAGTTTCTGAGTTTTATCTTTGTCTTTGAGAGGTTGCATTATTGACTGATCTGTAAAATAATTATTTGTAATATTTTCTTTATCTGGTTTTGCCACTTTGCCACTACTAATATGATCTCTCTCTTTTTTAATATCAAGCTTAGACTCGAATCTTCTCTCTTATTGTGTTGTTTATCTTTATCTTTGGTCAGTCTTTTCTGAGGATCTTTGTACTTTGTGTTAGCTTCATTAATCAAGGCAGAGAGTCTAGTAGAGAGGGGGTCAGTGTCATCTTTGGTTTTTTTTGATGAATCTTTTGGGGATGATGCTTTAGACTGTTCCTGTTTAGAGTCATTCCTAGTATTGCGTGTCCTCTTCTCTGGAGATTCAATTTCTACAGCCAAGGAAGTTTCAAAGGATTCTTTCGACTTTACTTCCCATCGTCTACGGCGGCTGCCTCCATTACTTCTTGCCGAGGTTGCTCTTTGTGAATCCTGCATTGTTCTGAAATGCATAATTATTTGGTTTTAATTTACGGCTTCATACAATATCTTTAAATATACATAATATCCATGACATGTTATTCCAAAGGGTAAGCTCAGTACACGGGAGAAGGGTGTTATCCAGATACAACACCTTCCTCATGTACTAACATTAGTCAATAAATGAACAGAACATACACCCGCAAGGACAGTAAGCCGTTAAGTGGTGAACTGATAAATGAACAATTGACTCTTCATAGTTACTTACAACTATACTTCTCGCCGTGTCCATTATACTGGTCTTATATCGTTTCCTAAATGTGCAGCCTCCCACGAAGACTTCTCTTTCATATTTCTGCACATGTTTTCCAAGTGTCAGTTGCTATTTACTTTGCTATTAGACATTATGAGGCAACAAATTCTCAGCTCAATGTTAATATTTTTGTTGGTGGAATCCGGAGAGACACATTGATGACCGTTCGTGGATTCCATATGAACTGAAACAAAGGAATAAGGCATTAAGGATTTCTTCCTATTAATGATATTTCTGGTTAATACTATGTTAGGTCAAGGTTGTTTGGTTAAGGTTATGTTAGGTTAATATTTAATGAAGTTTTATCAACAAAATAAGCTCATAAACGAGCCAACATCCTCCTAGAGTTTGGAATCCTTGGATCTACCATAATATACAGTATATCATAATTAATATGAACAATTAACATTTACTGTTGATTTGTTATGGTGTTTATAGTATTTTCATGTATATTTGCATGAATTGCACAAGATCCTTAAGGTAAAATAAAAATATTCTTAGATGAATCAAATCTGAAGCCTCCAGCTCACGGACGACAGCTGTCTGTAAACAAAGACCTCCAGCACAGGAGGTGTTTACTGACTCAATGCTTTCATGTCACTTTTATGTACTTATCAACACTTATGTCATCACAGAATCTTAGGTATTTACCTTAAAACAGTTTTGGTATTGTTATTTATCATTTCACCACTTGTCATCTTAGTATGTTCGTCACTCACAGATGATCTTCTGGAAGAGGCTCACGCCTGTGACTCAGCTCAGTAGCCTCTTCTCTACTCGGACGGTGGCTGTGTGTGGCGGATAATTATATACTTGTTGATTTTTCCAGTATTTATCTAATTTTGCTTCAAACTTTTCCGCCATCTCCACATTCACTACCCACTCAGGTAACCCATTCCAGTTGTTGACAACCCTACTCGTGAACGAGTGTCTTCTGAGATTTAGCCTCGTTCTTGTTTTGTAGATCTTCTTTGAGTTCCCCCGGGTAGTGTCAGCCTCCCTCATCTGGAACATTCCTGCTGTACATGCCTGGTCATATATGCCACACACTATGGTTTGTTTTTATAGGGGATTTATTGTTAAAACACTCATTTCAATGCATAATTTGCCAACCTGGTGGTGAAGCAAAAAATAACTGCAAGCCAAAATAATCACCGAGCTACATCTATTTTTAGAAGCTGTGGACCACTATGCAGTTGTGGCACATTCTTGGCCGAATGAAATAAGTTTGGTAATACTCAATGGGTAATTATATAGGACTAACCTGCGAGCGAAATTGATTGAAAACAATTATCAATTATAAACACGCCGGATTTTCTTTATTATATTGTAGTGGACACTGTTGTAGTTTGTGGAAATATGTTAAAAAATGGATACTTTAAAAATAAATGCGACTTAACATTTGTGGGTATGAAGAACAGACCTAACCAACCAAACCTACCTAACCTTACCTAACTTTCCCGGTATATTAAGCAGAAAGAACTTACTATGATATGGTGAAATTTGAGGCTTTTTCTGGACGTGAGATGATACGGCTGCATCGGCGGGTTCGTCCTATATATTAACCACTCAATGTAATGGTGGAGCAGACGGTTAGCTCCAGAAAAATTTATGAAATTAAACCAAAATTTCTGGAGATATTATTTCATGATACTTAACACATAAATGCACAAAACCTGACCTAACCAACCTAACTTAAGAAACCTACCTAACTGGACCCCCTGGCATATTAAGCAGAAATAACTTACATTGATATCTGGTACACTAATCTGCATTTCGTCATTGCTGTTTTCATTTTTAACATGACGACCATTTCATACACAGGATCACTTCCCAGCGACTATTATATCATTTGTTAAAGATATGATGAATCATCCTAACTTAACGTAATATAACAACCTAACCTAATCCTAGTGTAAGTTAGCTTGGTTCTTCTTATCTCCAGTTAATCATATACAGAACAGTAATGTAGCAATCACTGTGAGTGCTCCTCTATATGAACAGTTACGAGGAAGCGTTCCTGTGTATGAAACTGTCATGAAACCAAAGAAATTGAATTGAAACAGTTTATTTAGCCAGAAAAATACAGATACAGAGTGAATAATAATAACAATATTAACATGGCTGAGCCAGTTGAGAACCTGAGCTCTCTTTAAGGCACCTGATATATACTGTACTATACTGTACAGTAGTACATTTATCTCAAGGAAGTATTATGTAACATTTAGTATCATCTGGAATAGTACAATAGCATGGTGGTAATAAGAACATCTCATAATGTTACCACGGTTATCACTTCAATATTTATTTATTTATTTTATTTATTTATTATTTTTATTTTATATATATATATATATATATATATATATATATATATATATATATATATATATATATATATATATATATATATATATATATATATATATATATATATATATATATATATATATATATATATATATTACATTGGAATTGAAAAACATAAGTATAATGGGGGAGCAGTACAACCTGGGTTGTACAGTAATAAGGTTGAACAAGAGGACAGAGCTGTCAGGATTATGTCTAGTTGGCAATTATGTTTATTGCAATGGTAATTACTTATTTATTTACATGATAATTTCCAATAAAACGGTTTTGATGGTACAATAAAAGCATGTACTGTAAATATAGTAAGTGTTACAAAAAATATTAATACTTTGACAATAGATATTTTTTAAGAGATGATTTAAAGGAAGGGTAAGAAATAAGTTGTCTTCTACAGAACAAATTTCTATAGTACAGTTAATTGTACAGGACTGTATTTATATATTTAACTATAATATAACATGGCAATAATTAATTCTGTTGTCAAATATCTGAGTTGTTTATTTCTTTATCTTTCAGCATCTGAAAATGAACTACAAGGTGAAGGGAATGGTCAGATTGGAACTTTTATTTCACTTTCGATTTATATGGTCATTTCTGAATAGCTAAGTAATCTTTTGACATTGTTAACTGAGTAAATAACAGATAAAGTGAGATTGTTAAATATTTGTACAGTACGGTGCCATTTTATAACACTTTACAGTATTATGATGGAAATTTGTAAAAGATTTGTTTGAAAGTTTATTATTTTTCAAAACCAAAATGCAAGATGAAAGAGAGACAGATCGAAGGCCAAAGACAGCAAGTAGAGTTTATCCTCCAAGACCAAAGAGACAGCGGTCATGTGCAGCAAGTCTTGTCACACAACAAGGGTGTGTGTCAGAGGGTGATGGCAGTTATGCAAGAGCCCCAACACCGTACAACATCAATCTTCCTCCCTGCAACTTGGGGATCAATATCACTAATGTTTCACAAGCCTTTATAGGGGACTGTTCCTCTTCACCACTGCAGCCTTCCATACAGTGCACCGATGTTGATACTCCAGTGTTTTTCACTTCTAAAGACTCCAAATATTTTGACCATCTTGATACAAAATTAAGAAATGCTGCAGCACAAACCCTACATAAAACCACCCGTGCTTCAACCCAGAATCCCAAAGTAATATCAGGTGCAGGAGATGGCGTTAAATCCCATGTTCCTCAGGATGTTCAGGGGTGTAAAAGAACTTCTATTTTAAAATCTCCCAAATCTCCCAAATCTCCAAATTTATCCAACTCCGGTAGAGACGGTTCCATTTCTAATGACACCAGAAAATCTAACTGCCAGGAGGGTAATGTAACCAGCTGTGTGCAACAGAATAAGGTGAAGTTCCCGAAACAAGTAGAAGATAATTTTCGAGCTGGCGAACTGAAACGACCTCAGCATCAAGTTGTTGGGTTTTTGGAGGATCACGCTGAGTTTGGGTCAGACTGGTTGGAGACCATGGAGTGGAGGGGGAAATATGCTCCCTCTGTACTTGAGTCAACGGTGGATGGAAGCATTGTAAAGGGAGCAAAAAGGTATATACTGTACTGTACTCTTCTGTATTTAAATTGAGCTTTGTTTATAGTCCTAAAATCCATTAAGTATATAGGAATGTGAACAGTATCGTGTACATGTACTACTAAGAATATTTTAAAGGTTAATAAAAAGTTTATAACAAGCAATTCCATGGGTATGTGGTAACAAATTTGATAACCCAAACAATAAAATGCTGTACTGTATATAATACGACCCTGATGATGTGTCCCCTGATGCTTCAGATCTTATCGCTCTCGTCTCTGTCCCAACGACGTGGACTTCTTCATCAACACAACAATTGAGAATGGAAGTGACCAAGACCCTCTTATCTCTTTAGGTATGTGCACTAGGAGAAGTAACTGGTATGTCCTTGTAACATTAATCTCTCAGTTTGCTGGAATCTTAGATGACTTTTTTAATGGCTGACTTTGGCTTCGGCTTTGTGACTTTCCAATGGTTTCAGTTTTGGCTCCATCTCTGGGTAATATAACATAGAAATTAAACACCCTTGGAGAAGTTGATTGTACTGTACTGGAGTTACTGAACCATACTTGATGTGGGAATGGAAGTCCTTTATCCTGGATTAGGAACTCTATAGTGCCACCAAATAAGCTGTGGCTATCATTGCAGTATGTCTGTAGCTGTGTATTTTAATGCTTATTTATATAAAAAAATTAATTATGATTAATAGAAGATCAATGATTTGCTTAATGGACTTACAAAAAAATTAATTTAAAGATTAGTATATGTTTTAATGCAAATTCTGTATGATTCAAATGTAACAGTTGGGATGTATTTGACAGACTTTTGTCCATATCTTTAGATGAATTGGGGCTGAAGACTGAACAACATAAATACAAATGTTCCCTTTGTGAAATGGTGAGCCGAAGTCGCAGTGATGTGGAGCTCCATATTGCATCTTGGGATGACCATTCAGAAGCTGTTGTTGTGGTGCTATTGGGTAACCAGGCACGAGGAAGAAGCTGTCCTATTTGTAATATCAGGCTTCAGCGAACTCATTTGTTTAAGGTCAGTAAAATTCCAACATTTAAGTGTTTTATGTTTATGTATTACAGGTATTATTTCATTTACTTTTGTGGCTTTAATTGAGTATTTTTATGTCCAAATGTCTGGACTGTGTGAATCACATATTTACTAACTGGATCTATAGTTTGAAACCCCAGGTAATTAATCATTATCTGGTGGGACTAATACATTCATTATTTATATCTTCCCATTCCAAGAAGTCACCCCTTAAGGTCGGAGACTGATGAGTAGTAGCGCTTAAGGCTCAGCCATAAGTTATCATTGCGAAATGTTAAGCCCTTTAGCAAGGGGATCACCTGGATAACTGAATATTCTGCTTTTGGCTCTTCCTTGAAAGGCTGCCTAATTGGTGAAAATTAGCCATCTCTGATTAATTATACATTGTATTCATTCTTTTTGAAAGATGGGACATGGAAAGAAAAGTTTTTATTTCTGAGGAGAGTAGAATGGTGATTGTTAGGTAGTCCTGAGAATAAAGATAGAGTGATTCTCAGTCTGTGTCAGATGGGGCTACTAGTTAGTCTCAGTTTGTATAGAATCTGAGGAGGATTTCTGGTTGTCCTTTGGGAAGTTCAATAGTGATAACACATGGAAAAGATACAGGCTGTTTGTAACTCCTCCTAAGGAACCATTTTATCCTTTTAGATTTATTCATAACTTATTCAAAATTATCTCTGGCTTAGAGTTGGAAAATGTATAGTGCTGCTTTGTAAATTAGGGTCTACTTTTATAATGTAATGCTGTAAATTTAGTGATTCCTTGCATGTGAAACTGAATAAGAATTTTTACATTTTCAGCACATACGTAACGCTCACAGGTCCTTCTTTCCCCTGCACTGTGGATACTGTGTGTTTCTCGGCCAGGACTACAACCAACTTCGTCACCACATTCGAAATAAACACGGTACCTCAAACTACAACATCATCGACATTCCTCGCCTGCTGGCTGAAAACGACCAACCAGGTGTGACTGTTTACTGTGGTATAATATTTTAAGGGGACTTGTAAAGCTATTTCTCAGAGTAAATTTAGTTCTTAAACCCTGTAATATCTGTGGTTCTGTGAAGGGAGGGAAGGATGGAAGGAAGAAGATAAAGCAGCTTAAGCTAAATGAATTTGAATTTTGTCTTGTATTTTCTTTTGGTTTTTGTTATTTTATTCTTATGAATTTTTATATATCTTTTTCTTCTTATTTGGCTTACTAATAGACATGATTCATGGACACAGAATAATAAGAATCCTCATATATAACCAGGTCTGGCCATGATACCCATGATAGATGATGAGGGAGGAAGTGGTGAGGATTATGATGAGGATGACAAACTTCAGACTGGCAGTATGATATGTCCAGTGTGTGGAAGAGGTCTCAAGGTCAGGATGATGATATGTTGTAACTTCTTTAACTTAAGTTTGTTTCTGTTCTATTGTATCACACACCATGTACTGTCACCCCATATAAGTGGATATACTGTAAATAGATGTGAATAAATTATATATACATTGTACAGTATATGAATGACTATACTGTACTCTGAATAAATGTGAATGAATATACATTAGTGTAAGAAAAGACAAACAGAATTAAGGGAATTTTATGCTATCACAAGTATTAAAAAAAATCAGTCTACTGTACCATTACTCACCAGACACTCGCTAACCTCAAGAAACACATTAGTCACCACAGCAGAGAAAAGCAACGCTGTGTTCTCTGCCCTTTTACCACATCTTTACCAGCCCAAATTAAGAGTCACTATCAGCGCAGACATCCCACAGAGATACCACAATCGCAAACTGTAAGTATATTTAACACTGTTTTACATAAAGAAAAACATATGAAACATAGTGAAGCTGCTGTCTATAGTTATTGGTCATTATCAGAGGTCTGGGTTATGGAGGTAATAAAGTTATTTTGTCTCGTGTTTCCCCAGTACACAGGCAGAACCATAGCACAGTAATTTAAGAATATTTATGGTGTATAGTACTTTTAATATTGTGTACATGTTGAAATTCTTGCTACAGGAAACAGGATTATGTTCTTAAAAATGAGACTAAACTTGGGTAATCAATGATGGGAGCAAAAGGTTGATTGAATTGATTGTTAGAATGGAGTGGTGCAGCTGACTCATTTGTTTTGTACACCTTCTTAACTTAATCGCCCAATTCCTATGATACAGTATATGTTATTGTGTAATCTGCCTTCTATCCCTCTTTGCTTAATAATGTTTCTTGGGCTCTTGAGTACAGGTCTTGCTGGAAAAGAATGGAAGTAATGCATTAGTGGAGGATGTGAAACCCTATTTAACATTGGTTACAGCCAAGTATGGAGTCCGCCAACCTAAAAAACAAGGAAAATGGGTAAGTTCTTCTAAAGGTTATTAATTCTTATTTAAAGGTCATGTTACCTGTTACCTGGAAAGTTCAGTTACCTGTTTTATTCACAAAAAGTTTAGTTTAGGAAAGTACTGTTCACCTAATGTGCTTCCCATGTGTGTAAGTGCACAAGCCGGTTACCAGATAATTGTAGCGTCTTTGTTTTGATCGACCAGGGATGTACTAGATCATACAGTATATTGTATTGTCATAAACATTATACTACAGTTTCCTATTATTAGTTTCTTTGATTTTATTTGTTGCAGAAGCGTCAGTACAGGTGTCCTCACTGTGACTACACCTGTAACTATAACTCCTCATACAACCGTCATCTACGACTCCATAAAGGTGACAAGCCGTTTAAATGTGGTTACTGTGACTTCCATGCTAGAGAGGTCTATGTTGTTCGTAACCATTGTTCAAAAGTTCATAAGGTAAAGTATTAGTTCAATGTATTTGAAGGTGTTTGCAGAGTATACTGTCCATCAATTTAAAAATATATAACAGTGATGATCAAAAACAACATTCATAACCTCCACAGCACTCACAGAAACACTCAGTCTTTATTGCTGCACTTTCCAACTGTGTCTCTTTCCTCAATTAGACTTTCTTTTTTGAAAGGGGAAGTCTGATTTTCCATCTGGGTTTGTGGTGGAGTGTGGAAAATAGCCATAAAATGTTATTGATGATAATGAAATGCCTTATATTTCAGGGTAAGGAAGCTGTTATCGAAAATGACAAGGACTTCAAGGCTCCTTATCGCTATTCATCAAGAAAAAATAAGAAGTGTGAGTGGATGAGCGGCAATGATGAAGGGGAAGAAGAACTCGGCTCCCTCACTACAAGTACTTGTTCTTTGTCTCTACAATCAAGAGTAAAATTAGACAAAAAATTTACTTTATCACAGGTGGAAGACTTCTCATCTAGAACGTCCAATGATTCAAGATTTAATAAAAAGATAAAGGAAAATGAATCCTCAGTTGGAATTAATGTACCACCAGCCTTAACAGGAACTGAAAACAGTGTTGGTATTAAAGCCAGAGAGAAACTTTCATTGTGTGAGGATCAAGACAAAAAACAGCGTAGGAATGAGATGTCAGGGAAACCCAGTCCTAGAAGTTCACCTAAGAAGAATTTGAAGCCTATAGGAGAGCTTCAGATGACATGCCCACCTCACAACATAACAGTAACTGCAGGAGGATCGTCATACCAAATAAGAAATGTACCAACAGCAAACCGAAATGAAAATGTCTTTATGAGCAATTTGGAGGAGATTCCTGAAACTCATATCCCCCCAAGAGTTAGTGATGAGGTTATGAAAGGAAAAACTGGTGAAACAATTAACTTTGGATCTTCACTAAATACATTTTGTTATGAAGAGCAGAGTGATCAGCAGCTACACAGAGGTGAAGCACAGATATTCAAACAAACACCTTTATTTCAAGGCAACTTACCTGTTAAACTTAAAACTTTTAAGCTCAGCCAAGAAACTCAGTTAGGAATTATGAAAACAAAGACTGTTTTAAGAGATAACAAAATACAAACTTGTGACAAGGAAGTAAGATTACAACCGGAGAGTAATATATTGACTTCTTATCACTGTAAGAGTGAAGACACACGCTGCAGTGTTAATCTCAGTGTATCTGAAATTAGTGATATAAGTGAGAAGACTGTTATTATTGATTTATTTGCTACAGATGGAGACAATTTGAGATTAGAGAAAATTACACATTGCTCAGTGTCTAATGAAGTAGAAGAGTCTGCACAGAAGTATTCTGATAGCAACAAACAAAATTCATCACATTCTATGACCACCAGTTGTATGTCTGCAGGGTTATTAAAAAGTGGTAGTGATGCGGTTAAGGCAGCCAAGTGTTCCAAGATAAAAAACATATCTGAGAAATCTTCAAAGGTTGATGAGTGTGGAAATCAAACAAATCATCATCAGACTGCATCACTGGTAACTGTCCCCACTGAGGGATTAGAGAATAATCTTTATACTCATATTGCCTTTCTCACAGACTCACGTGTACAGCGCCTCAGTAACCACATCTCTGCCACACCGGGAGTTATGACACGTGACCTTCTTGGTCTGGACTACAGCAATAATGATTATTTTTGTTCGGAAAAAGTTAGGCTCATGATGAAAGAGAAGAAAGGTGGGCGAGTAAAGTGCCGTGAATGTGGTACAACTACAACATATCGAGCATTTTATAAGCATGCAAAAAAGCATTTCAATATCAAGCCTTTTCAGTGTGGATACTGTTCATATAGGTCCATTGAAAAGAGTAAAATACGAGTTCATAATACTTTTTGTCATCCTAGCAGCCCGTGTATGATACTGAAGCTCTCACCAGAGAATGCTGCTGTTAATTTAAGTAACAAGAATGACAGCACAGTACCAGAAACTGAAGGTGAAAAGGACAATAGTTTTCAGTCTTTAGGCAGTGAATCTATTGGTTTAAGTACAGCTAGTAATTCACAGACTTCAATAACAAACACATCAACATTTTCAAGCAACAGTACCATGGAGAAACTGAGTTCATCTATAAAGAAGCCAAAGACACCCATATATAACCCAACCACTTCTGCTAGTAGTTCATCTGAGGTTATGGTCAGCTCACTGCAGAGGCAGTCACCCTTCCAGTGTCCAATTTGCCTCAAGATTTTGCAGAAGCATACCTCAACTATACGAAGACACCTCTACAGTCACTATGGATATAAACCTTACAAATGTGGTTACTGTAACTTCACTGGTATTGGGCAAAGTGAGGTAAGTTGTATAAATTATTTAGGTGTACTTCCATCTTGAGTTTACCGACTGACTAATTTTACCATGTATAGTACTGTATTGATGTTTATCGTTGTTTCATGAGTTGTTGAATGTTAAACATTGAGCACAATTGAAAGTTGCATAATGAAAGATTTACATTTGTTGAAGGAAAATAACATTCCCAATGGCCTCCTGTTTCCCATTGATGAAATTATTCTGTGTTTGTATTCACACTTCATTTATTACTAGTTATTTGCCAGGCACTTTTAATTGTAGTCAGAATGCTTTTAAAATATTTTTTTTGTTATCTACAGTATATTATATTTCTATAATCCTGTTACACAAAGAAAGGCAAATAATACAAACTGGGCTACACAATTTACATTAGTATTCTCACAGATACCTTCACTCTGTTCTCCATCATTGCCCATAGAAGTCAGTTTTTTTAGGAGTGCTTCCTTATTACTTGAGTACATTAGGCTTTAGGTGTAAAAACAAGGCAATACAAAAGCTTTGAAAGTGCAAATATTGTCAGGCTGAGGGTGAGGTACAAACCTTGTATCCCTTTTCAAATATTTTGTTGTTAGACACCTTGATGTGTTACTGTTTTCTTAATGAAATTGTTTAGAGTGTAATGAGTGTATTTTTTTCCATTAAAGAAAAAAAAGAGGCCTGTGTTCGAGCTTTATGTCCCATAAGTTTGACAGTATTCTTTGTTCCCATCAGGTACGAGCACATCACGTCACACACGGGTTTACTACTGTACCTAAAGTTGAGCCCTCGGGTATCCCCATACCACCGGGCCTCACTCCATATATCAGTGATTTACTGAGCCACCACCGGGTAGGAAGGCCTCCTCACAAGAAAAAAGGACAGCAGTGTCAGCAGAATTCAGCATTACATCTTAAAGAAGCCTCAAGTGGAGGACATGATCTTGTATGGACAGACTCTGAAGCTGTTTCCAAGGAAGACCTAACAACATTATATTTGACTCAGCAGGAAATAGTGTCTTGTAGTCAACAGGGTGGACTGGAGTCCCTTAGTGTAGAGACGTGCCCCATGCCACAATCTTTACAGTCTGAAGACTTAACTTCAGAAGCTGCCTATGCCGTGCAAGTTCTCGAGTCTGGCCAGGACTCCAGTTCTCCAGGTACTCTGCCGTCTCAGTTGGATCTTAGTGTTGTAGCAGATTCACATTCTGATTTGAATTCAGATTCAGTTTGTGTAGTGTATTTGGTTGAATGAAAATATAATTAAAATATAATGGTTTTGCAAGCTCTATACTAACTTACATCAAATTGGGTAAGAAAGGTTTATGTGCCAAAGAATGTGATCATATCTTTATCCCAATTTTTTGGAAAGATATACTGTGCAGTAATTTGTTAATATATTGTGATACCATCAATCCACATCTCCACTCATCTTTCAATGACATTCCTTGTACTGTACATCATTAGTACAGAACTATACTACGATATATGACAATTAAAAATACAGAGTAATTTCCTTATATGTAATTTTCCACATATTACATGATAGTAAATGAGAAAAAATTGGATTATCAGGCAACTGGCTGGGTGACTATGTTTGTGTGAGCGATGAGTCATTTATCTTCATGTGAGTGAGGAGTAAGTTATACTGTATGGAGATTGCAGATTAGTATCTTACTGAAAGGTTACAGTATTTGTAGACTTAATAACATCATGAATGTTTGGGAATAATGAAATAAGTAAGTAAACTGGTAGGTCATAAAACTAGGAGAGCGACTATTTGTGCCTGACCAGGGATAATTATCTAAACCTAACCAGGACTCATTGCTCTCACAAACAGTAAAACTAACTTCCATTATAAGTTCTAAACCACAGGACTAATGTTCAATATTTCACCAAGATTATGACGGAACAATAGTCTGTCACAGTCACCCATCACAGCCTACTGTATATCTATACACTACCTGGCAGAAGAGAATTAAGTAATTAACCAGCCTAACTTATGGAGTGACCCCAGAGCATTAATTTAAGCTGAATTTAATGAACATGATAAAAAAATAAGATCAGCTGACTTGGAGAATTATAACTTATTCCTCTCCATACTTCTTTGTCTTCACTTTCCCTCAGAAAAGGAAGAAACAAAATGCAGTAGAGGCAATCAACTTTTTATTCCTTCCAAATCTTCAAATACTGTCCACACTGATGTGAAGTGCCAAAATATATGTGCACACAAAAATCTATAATAAAACTTATTTCCTTAAATCCTGAAACTAGATAATTCATGTAAGTATTACAGTAAACATTTGTAAAACATCTTTAGCAGTTACAGTGAGGAATGTTGGCAAAAATCCTATCACAGTTTTGGTATAATATTTTAGCTGCTACAATGAGGAATGCCAACAAACCTGTAGCTACCATAACACATTTTCATACCAATCACAAGAGCACATACTGTACCTGTAAAATTAGTCCACATTGTTTTGTGTTGATTTTGCCATTATGACTGCACACATTTTATACATGGGTTTACCTATCTTTTATTTCCTAAAGTTATGGAATGTATGTGATACAAGTATTATGTACATTTTACTGCAATACCCACTATATGAAAATAAGGAATGATGTTAAGTGAATGTATCAATAGACAACTTTACGTATGGAATGATTAACTGTATACAGTACGTATATATTTATATATATTAGACAAGTTGAAGAATTATTTATACCAAGATTATCCTTAAAGAACTTAACAAATGGAATGATTATAAATGAAATATATCAGCTGACATGTTGAAAATCATCCTTCCATATGACCATATAAAATAATCCCAGCAAGATTTATTTCCATAATAGTAACAGTCCATGTACTGTACTAGAAAAATATTGCAAAGTAAAAAAGAATAAACCAGTCAAGGAATACTTATGAAATTAATCCCATTATTATGATCAATGAAAACTAGTGGTGGTTGATGCATTCATGTCAATATGGCATATAGTAGAGAGATAAGATCCTCATAAATTATTTAACTTCTTTGGGCCAACTCAACAAGCTGAATAACACTGGTATGCCACTAAACAGTAAGGTTATAAATTCTAATAACACCGGACCAGAGAATAACATGCGAGGTCAAGCTTAATTTGAGCCAGAAACTGTGTGCTGATTGATTGCCACCAAGAACCAATGTAACAATGAAAACAATCATTTTTTTACAGTAGCAGACTGGATGGTACAAGATGGGATTCATATGCACATTTGGTTATGCAGAATATATTTATGCTTTTTTTTTTAATATGGACAAAACAAAAGCAGTTGCCCATATACAGTATCCCAAAGCTTGAGGTGAACAACTGTTATGGTCCACCAACGTATTAAACAATCAAGTTTAAATAAAAACAACAAACATAAGAATAAAGCGAGTCACCCTGATGCTAACCAAAGAGCTTAATATCAGGTGTGGAAAAGCCAAGAAAAGTAATGCAAGAAGAATGTGCAAGTGGTGCTCAGAGTTACCCTCATCATGCTGTGGGGTTGGCCACGGTTTCAGCATTCCATTAGTGATGTGATTGTTGAAACATGAATTCTAAAAGGGCATCCCATGACAAACTTAAGATCGGTCTGAAGCACTACATTTCTCCAGCACACTTTCATAAGATGCTTCGGACATATCTGTAGCCTGGATACATTTACCAATGCCTTCTAGAGCCTGCTTGAGATAATTAAAGCTGGTAGAATAAAGCATCTTTGTCTTAATTTTGGCAGTGTCAGGGCACCAAGACATCAGGACCAATTTGTTCATTTTAGTATTTGATGTTCCCTGGAAAGTGTGCTCATACTCAAAATCATAAAGACCATAACGGCATTTATCTGGACCCAAGCTAGCAAGATAGTTTAGAAAGTCGTCATATTGAGCCTCTCTCTCACCAAACTTCTCCACATCAATTTCCTTGTCATCCTTTATGTAGAAAATGAGAAACCTATATTTCATCCCAGTTTTGATCTTGGCATAAGCCTGTTGGACCCCATCTGCTACGTTTACACCAGATGCCATTATAGCTTATCAAACACTGGAAAGAATTCAGAAGATTTATCGCACAGAATAACTTCCTTGTCTATCCAATGTGCAGGTCTCTATCTGTCGAGTCTTGATAATTGGAAAATCACTCGCTTTCCAGACGTAGTAAAGGTGGTTTTTCAAATTTGTGTCTTCACCTACTTGCTTTATGATCTTACAAGTCCTGTTAACTCGACTCTAGTCTACCATCACCATTTAGATCCTTAAAAAGAGAAAAGTTTTAAAAATTAGGAATAATTTTATACTTATACAGTACAGTAATTATTATTCAAGTGTTCCTCTTTCCTGTATAGTTGCACTTCAAACCTTTTCTCATTTACTGCAGGGTGGCCATAAATGTTAACTGAATTTTCTTATTTCATCAGAAGACCAAAGGATTACTTGCTGTTGGGCTTAAATTTAGCATCAAGTGTGCAGACAATTGATGATGTAACAGTTTGCTAATTTGTGTAAATGTTTATTATTATTTTCCATTGGATATATCGTGAAATGAGAATGTTTAATATAATGCATAAATAAGGGTGAATTATTCATAACATTTTCAATTAACCAATTTCTCCATGATTAACAGTTGTGGCCACCAATACAAACAGTAGCAATCGTATTCGGATAAGTTTAATAAAATTCTTACAATGAAGCATTGGCCACTCTACAAGTTTACCCCAATACTGTACAGCACTATGAATGACACCATAAATTTCAAAATCTCTTTAAAATGATAAGTCATTTAAATGGATTTCATAAAAATATATGAAGCTTAAAACAATGCTGCCTTTAGTATAACATAACTTTATTGAAAAAGGTGTGTACAGTACTGACACTTGTCTTGTGTTTCAAGCACGAACACGATTGATTAAAATCACTAATTATCAGCCACTTTGAAGTAATTTCCTTGAGCAATAACGTTCTTGAAATGTCAGTAATTATTAAAATAGAGTTACCGGTGGAAATGAGAAGTGTAGATGGTGTTGGTGACTCACAGTGTTTACGTCCTCACCCCAGGCAACACTCCTTCCTGCTGCCAGCACCTACCGGCCTAAACTGTCTTCTTCCATCATGACAAACGACTTAAACTGTAATTTCAAATAAATTCTATTTGGACAGGAAAGGAATAGAACATTTTATTTTGTATACAAATATTGAATAAAAAAAATATTGAAAGCCAAATAATGCCTTTTTCCGGTTAGTAAATCATCTACTAATTCCAGTTTATCCAATTTATGAAATATAGTATGCTAAAGATTTAAGAGACCAAAGTCTTCTACATCATATTACCAAAAAATATGGTTTATTCTATGATTCTCTGAAAAACTAGACCAATGAGGGTTTTGGAGTCAAAATTAATTTGCGATAACTTCAATATTACTTGAGCAATATTATGTTATTATAAGAACGCTATTTTTTCACAATACATTATGTACACAGATGCCTTAAGAGATCACAAACTAAATTAACATTAATGTGATTTTCATTATTATACAAATAGTTAAAGATTATTTCTGGCGCCAGCTTTTACGCTAAAGTTTTTATTTGATTCATTACGGCCCCAAGGCTGCGACACACCTACCAGTAGAAACAGTTAATATCCATGTTATATGTAATTCAATCAATGTTGTGTTATTAACATTTTCTGACGTTAAGTGTATTGTAACTCCAAACGTCTTATCTTCGAGAGACGACTGGGCAACTACAATTGATTAAGGTGTCATATCGTCTTACAAAACTCTAAATGTGTGTTCTGTAGCTGCTAGATCGCTCGATTTAGTGAAAATTAATATTTTAGAAACGGACACATGAACCTGAGGTCTTTATTTAGAATTCTCCAAGTCAATTTATCAGTACAGTATGATCATGATGGTGTCCTTTAGAGAGTCGATCCCTGTATGTTCATAGGAAGTAGCTCCCAAGTCCCTGGATGTTATATTCTTTTATACAGCCCTGAATCTTTCCTGATTATATACCGTGATGAAATAAAATAGATAATTTTGAAATACTTTATTATTGTCGTCATATTTTATAACTAACTGACTGTATATAGTTACTCGCCTAGGCCCGGCAGACGGCAGGGCTCACATGTTCCTGCTGTAAACAAGAGTGAGTGAGTGTAGCAGCATGGCCCTCGCTACCCGCCTCACGGTGGACCACAAGGCGGGCAAACCAACATTTGAACTCCCTGTCTATGTCCGTGATTCATTTGGAAATTTAGTGGGTGAAGATATGCAGAAACAAGCAACCGCTTCTATTGTAATCTTGAAACATGTGGATACCCGTCTTCAGAATCACAATGTAAGATTGGTTTGTATTAAGTTTCAATAGGATTCATCTGTCTTACAGACATTAGTACGTTAATATATTTATATTATATCTGTTCCCATTTTTAAATTTACAGGCGAGTATAACTAATGCTGAATTTAAGGGAGGGTTCTCTTGAATCACTTGGCTGTACAGAGGCAACGGTCACTGTAGTGTCATGGGGTGGGAGTCCTGCTTGGCCCCAACAGTGTTATCAAGTGTGACCTCTACCAAACATGACAGGTATCCTCCAGGTACTACACCTGGTTATTTTTGTAATAATTAGTTTTAATTCTCAGACACTTTTTTCTCTGACGTTTCCCTCACAAATGATTTTTATGTGCCCTGGGGGCAGTTAGGTTAGGTAGGTTTAGTCATTTGTGAGGGAAACATCATAAAAGAAAACTGTGCTAGATCCAACAACAGGTTTTGTTCGGTCCGACTAATTACCCAAATGTAGCCGCAATGAAGTAAAATGATGGTCCTACAAGCGTAAATCGGGCTGTGAATCACTTCTCGATTATTATTTGGTGTCATAAAGTCACAAAAATTGGAAAACTTAATTTAATCTGAGTTAGGTTAGGTTAGGTTAGGTACATGCACTCGATCTATTAACTCAGATTAAATTAAGTTTACCAGTTTTTTGTGACCATCAAATACTAGTCGAGAAGTGATTGGCAGTCCGATTTATTCATGTGGGACCATTATTTGACTTCATTGCGGCTACATTTGGGTAATTAGTCGGACCCGGTTTTGTTTACCATATATCCTGGTTTTTTGTCAATATTTTAATTTCTTTTACAGGAGGGTGAGCTGCCTGGTGATATTTCGTATATTGTTTTTCGGCTGGTGAGCGGGTTAATGTCAAATAGGCCAAGAGCACGAGAAGGCTTTTACACGACACTTCAGGCTTTGCTTCAGCTTCAGCCTTCTACTGTGCCTGTCACCTTCCACACTGTTACAGAGAATTGGAGTAAAAACAGAGCATTCAGTAAATATGTGAGTATTGGTGTACAGTAACTTAATATACTGTGTTTACACTGTACCTGTGTTCTGATGTGTGTGTTAATTATACTGTGTTCAGGTAATACTGTAGAGGAATACAGTATACAGTACATGCATTACAGGAAGATCTAAATAAACTGCAGGGGTGGTCTGAAAAATGGCAAATGAAATTCAACACCAGCAAGTGCAGCGTACTTAATATTGGTAGAACAAATACTGACAATGTATACAGCCTTAACAACATCAACCTAGAGAAGTCGACTTGTGAAAGAGACCTTGGGGTACTTGTAAGCCCGGACCTACGGCCTAGAAAACAGTGCTTTAATGTTCGAAATAAGGCAAACAGAGTATTGGGTTTTATATCTAGAAGTGTAAGTAACAAGAGTGCAGAGGTCTTATTGCAACTATATCTTGCGCTAGTCAGGCCGCAGTTCAGTTCTGGTGCCCTTTTTATAGAATGGATATCAATTCACTGGAGTTGGTACAGCGAAGAATGGCGAAAATGATTCCGGGACTTAGAAACCTTCCATATCAGGATAGGTTAAAGAAACTTAACTTGCATTCCCTGGAAAGACGAAGAGTGCGGGGAGATATGATAGAAGTATTTAAGTGGGTGAAAGGAATCAATAAAGGGGATATAGATAAAGTTCTTATAATATCCGAGCAGGATAGGACTTGGAGCAACGGATTTAAGTTGGATAAGTTTAGGTCTAGGAGGGAGATAGGAAGGAACTGGTTCACAAATAGGGTGGTAGACGAGTGGAACAAGCTTAGCAACTTTGTAGTAAGTGCTGGAACGCTGGAAAGTTTCAAAAGGAGGCTAGATAGATTCATGGATGATAGAGAGTGGTAGTAACTCTCGACAGGAGCTGCCATGCACAGGCCAACCGGCCTATTGCAGACTCCTTATGTTCTTATGTGTACTTACAGTAATTTTATTGAACCAATTTTTTTTTAGTAGCTTCTTGTTTATCTGAGGCAGGCTCCCGAGGAGACATATAGGTTTACACTAACTTGCATCATTTTTGCTTTTTATATACAGTACATGTGCCTATATACTTATTACTTAGACATGTTTAATAAAAACACTGACTGGCTAGTTTCTTGGTGTGTACAGTATATGTGTACTCGTGTAATGCTTGCCAAATATTTATTAATTTGTCTTATATTGAATGTTATCTATTTAGAATTTACTAAAAAAAAATTTATGCATGTAGGAAATTAAGGACAAGATCTTGGGAGAACTTCTGACTTTTGGAGCCCTGATCCGGTCTGGTCAAGCTAATTACCATTCTGATATGCAATCAAAGATCATCTCCCGGCTGCTGCAAATAAGAAAAATAAAATCCTATATGGATATTATAGCAACCCAGTTTTTGGTCAACCTTGTAGAGAAAGTAAGTGTTTCTTTAGTCTTCTGTATTCTTATCAGTTTCCTAACCTAACATCACTTTTATAATGTATGACAACTAAAAAGAGCGATCCCATTGTATGATTTCATTCTCTAAATATTTAAGACTAATTATAATTTATCCAAAGTTTTACAGATTTTAAATATCCCGTTTCTTAACACTCACATGCCGCCCTATTTATAGCAGCTACCCCTACCATGCATGGGTTAGTTGTGACCTTGCACGGAAGAGGCACATTGTATGGTATTTTTTCTTTAGGTCGATTTTTTGTCAACAGTTTCACTTTGTTCCATAAAACTAACTATATTCTTTGTACAACTGATTGCTCTTTCACATGAAAAAAGAAGAAGAATTCGTTTTGATGAGGTGAAGTCATGCATTACAATTTTCAACACAATCAACTTTTATTGTAGCCAACAAACAACCAAGTAAGGAGTCTACCTGTACTGTTCTCCCTCTTTAATCCAGCCAAATATCCATACTTATTTCAGTGTGAAGGAAGTGTCACATTCAAGAATCTTTGGAACCACTTAGAGAAAGAAATATCAGCACCGGTAGAGGAGCTAAACCCAAGTTCTCTGTGGTTGCGCCTGGTGCTGTTGAGGACACACAAGTACAAGCCCCCAGTGTGGCTTAACTCAAGTTTAGACCCCAAGAATTATTGTGCTATTGGCCAGATTTTAATGGTATGGTGAAACTACACTGATTTTGTTCATAATTCAAATAGCTGTATAGTTAGGCCCTTAGTAGAGAATGTTATTTGGTTCTATAAGGCTTCAATCTCTAGCAAATCAATCTCCCAATGTTAATTTATTAGGAAAATAGAAATGCAGACCTGGACATAAAAATTTCTTGCATTCTGGAATATTATTATATTATGAAAAGATAAAGGGATTTACAGCACTTGCACTACAGTATATGTTTATCATTAACTTCATCACACAGAAGCATCTACATCTTTCCAAAGCCCCTTAGAATTAATCTTCATGTTCCAATATAATAACTTTTTTCAGTCGTATCTTTCCCTTACAGGCAAACCATTACAAATTAGTTGAAGCTCCTGTAATTCATGATGCCTTCTGGTACCTTTCTGTGCTGCATTCTGAGAATTTCAGATAAATGATTCAAAATTTTGGATGTTGTACTAAATACAGAGTAAAGCATACATTAAAATTTTGGAGTGGTTAATGAAAGTAAGGTATTATAAATTTTATAATATTGTATTCTGTAATACTTGTTTCAGGAAACGTTAACAGCACTGCCCATGGTTCACCCACTGTTAGAAGAGGTTGTAATTGGTCTGGCACCTGATGACCGCACCACAAATTCACATCTGGTAAAGTTTTGGTGTGAGGGACTAGCACCATGTTTGGAACATCCCTCAACTAAAAAATTGCAGCTGCTCTTCATTGTTTTACAGGTTAGTCTTAAAACTTGTCAATTGATGCTCTTAGTGTCAGTTAAGAGTTGTATGATTTGGAGGAACTTAGATTATTATATTTCTAGCACATGTCATTGAATGATTGTACCCTCCTACAGTTTTAACCCACTGCATACTACAGAGTATCTTTTGAATTACTGCCATACTTCCCCAACCCAGGATTGTTAAGGACCCCTGCTTCATCCCAGTCTACTTAGGTGCCAAAAAGTCTCTCTCTCTCTCTCTCTCTCTCTCTTTTTTTTTCAGAGTTTGGTAAAAACTTCAATTCATTTATCAGTAGAAATAATATAGAGTTTACAATATTTTGGCAAATGTGGGCTGCCCCCAATTCTATGCTGCAGGGTGAGTTTTTGACAATTCATGCAAAAGGTTCTTGGCCTTCGATTTTAAGCCACATCCCAAAGTTGGAGGTGATCGAAATAATATTCACATTCAAAATTGTTCATACTGTATATGATATTGAGTACTTATGTACATATGATAGTAACTGTTCACTTCCTAGACCTCAATAACAGGAATGTTATGTACAGGGGGCACACCCCCCCAACATTGCGGATTTTTATTTTGCAGGCCTCTATTATTTGCGGATGACACCCTAGATGTACCCAAGAATGTCTGTGGGTAGTTTTAAAGTTGCCTGCATTTTCGTGTCTGGGACAGGGAGCCATTCGTTCTAGAGACAGTAATTTCCTTTACCTGTATTATAAATATGTGTGTGTGTGTGTCTACACACACACACACAAAACACACACAAAACACAAACAAATAAATAATAATTGGAAAAATCCTCTCACAAATAATCAGAAACAAATTTATTAAAAATGTGACAGTTTACCCTCAAGTCCATGCTTTATTAATAAAGTAATAAAGCACGAACTTGAGGGTAGGCAAATAAAATGTACCCCCACCCCCAGTCTGCAAATGTTATTTACAGATTTGGTTATTCGAGGCCATTTTGAGAACCTAACCCCCATGAATTTGGGGGGCCCCTGTATACAGATTTACACATACAGTATAGTACAGATTTTTTTTTATTATTACAGTTAATTCTTCCTAAACTGAAAAAAGGATCTGAGATAGATGCTGTATTTCCTACCTCCATGGTAGTGTTGTTGCTGACTTCTGTGTCCAGATATGATAAAGACCTTAGTTTGTCTGCCAGAGGTCTTGCATCAGCACTGCTTCAGCTGGTTACTGCTAACCAAGATGAGGACAGGTATGTGTCACTGTTTCATTATTATAGGGAATAGCATCATTAAGTACTTGGCATAGGGATAGGTTACTACTGTACTGGTGTTATGGGTGTTAGTGTTGGGAATAGTTCATTGAATACCTTAATCTCTATAAATAAGCTTGGATATATGCAACACGCCTCAGTTGAGAATGGTTAACTCCTTCACTACAGGGACACCACTTGTGATATTTTATTCAGCCCAGAGTGATCTTTGCTAGCTATCCCAGCTGTTCATCTTAGGGCTTCTCTGGGTTCCAGAAGGTGACAGCTTATCCTCGAGTGATATTCTTCAGGCTTCATTGTAAATGATATTTTAGGATAAATCCTCCAATAATTATATTTTTATTTTCTTTAAGAAATGAAATTATATAATAATTTAATATTTGTTGTTTCATTTGCAAACTTTTCAACATACAGAGTTAGTCAGTGTTTCTGTTTCAGAACCTCCAAAGTAATTTCTTGTCTTACTTTAGATTTATACTTATTACTTTATTATCATCTTGGATTTTTTCATTTCAGTGATGTACAGTTGACTGTTGTAAAGAAACTCATCGTTCCTCCGGGCAGTGTGCGATTTGATCATCTGACAGGAACAAAGTTGTTGACACAAATGAAAACTAATTATACCTTGACTACTATCAAAGGCCTAGCAAAAATCCTGATCAAGATTATTAGAAGGGTAATTCAGTAATTGTATGTACTTTTTTGTCACATTCTTTCAGAAAGATAAGTTTAAATGGAATCATTGCTCTTAGTTGAATTGCTGTTAATCCTTTCAGCAAATTCCAAAAGTGAAGCCTGCTGATCAGACCTTTGCAGCACATACATTGACAAACCTGGTGATGCATCCTAAGGTGACCAATGCAGATCATCTCACATGGAGGGCTGAGCAGCTGATGGTTCTGATGAAGATGGCATTCTTCACTCCAGGTCCAGCCGACCTTATACAGGATTTTAGAGATGCTTTCTTTAAGTAAGTTCTTGTAGATTTAAATTTTGCTTGATTTACTTCACTATTCAATTATTTACAGCTAATTGCCTGTTCAACTACCTCTCTACTTACCTGTGTTAGTATTGTCTCATTTACTTTCAGAACTAATGAGGTGTTAACAATATAGAATACCTAGGGTTTATAATTTAGCTCTAATTAATCCTTTCATGGAGGTTGTCACAAAAGGTTTAGAACAAACTTTCTTCAAGTAGTCATCTTGAACATTATATTGTATATTGCATCCATTTACTAATGCTCATATGTTAAAGGATGTGATATTTTTTCAGAACACTTACACATCTAACTGGACACATTAAAGAGTACAAGATAGTATTGCTGAACCTTGTGAATTTCGCTGATAAAGAATTACAGTTATGTGAGACGACTGGCACCTCACCTCTCAGCATAGAGGCAAAGAATTTGTGGTCTCAGATTCTTGGAAAGTTGCTTATCTTTGAAGATGGAGACCAGACATCTATATCAAATCAAGTGTTTCAGGTATGTACAGGTACAGTGAAGTACATTTGTTAATTACTTTCAGTTTTTTCATACACTGTTAACATGGGCGGTATAATAAAGGGATGGTGAAAGGCATGTAAGGTTGTGGGGTTACAAGTATTATTGATGTTTTATGAGATGAGGAAATAACCACTTTTACTGAACTAATTAATGGTACTGTATGTGAGGGTGACGTTCCTGGGAGCTTGCATATATGATTCATTCAAAATCTGTTAGGGTATTTATGTCGACTCCCCAAAAATGGAAGATATTGTATTAAGAAAATGATTTCTCTTTTTTTAGGTTTTGTATGGCCAGATGGCTCTCCGCCTGTTTTTTGAACCTGAGGGAGCAAAAGATATTATCGATGAACTTAATGCTTGCCAGAGAGAGGTGATGAAAAAGGGAAGTGCTTGGAAGAAAGGAAATGCTTCTAAAGCAGAGGATGGATTGGAAGAGCCACACTGGGTGGAGGTGGTGACTGAGCTGTTAATAAGTCTTTTGGCACATGAGAAACGAATATTCAGGTCTATGGCACAAGGTGTGTTCTGGTAAGTGTTCTCTCTCCTTTTGTAATTCATTTCCTGGTAGAGTGTAAGGTGGCCAGAATCATAAGCAACACAGACTCTCATTAGTTTTGTTGTCATTCTCTCTACAGTACTTCTGTCTTTGTGTTAATTTGCATCCCAGAGGAGTTCTTATAAGCGTGAAATGGTTCATATATAAGTGCATAAAGTGCTGTAAAAAATAATGCTAGGTTCCGGCCACTGCTGAAACCATCAATTTGGGCAAGTTTTTCCTAATAGACCTTCTGACAGCCCTAATGTAGCATTATTTGTTCACTAAAATGCTTTAGTCATCGCATAGCGGTATTTAGTGTTAATTTCTCAACATCTTAAACATGATTGATGATACATCAATCAATTGCATGATGGTCAACACCTCTATCTAGAAACCGCACTGAATTACTGTACAGTATTCTGAATTTTATCATCCACAGGTTAATGTGTCCTGAGATAACAGCCACTGCACTTACCCTCATCACAGACGTCTTAGATCCATCCAAGACAAGTGAGCTCATCAGCAAGGAAGAAAGTGATGTTGAGGATTCAGAAAGTGATGATGAAAAGGATGATGATAAAATGGAGGAAGAGGATGATGAAGAATTGGAAGACAAAGATGAAAATGAGGATGTGGATGATGAAAATATCTTTGACATCAAGAAAAAAATGTTGTCAATCTCTGGGAATGGTGATGTAAGTGTAATAGAGAAAGTATAGAATATCCTGTAGCTTCGTAGAAAACAGAGAGAAATTTATTTAGTTGTTCTTGACTGCCCAGTACTGTAATTCTGCCCCTCGCATTCCAGTAGAAAATCGAAGTCCTTGGTCCTTCAGAACACACTATCTTGAATTATATTTGTTTTCAGGCTTTGATTCGGAATCTGAGGAGGAGTGAATAGTTTTAAGGTTGTATATCGCCCTGTATAACACCTGTACACTTATGGAGTTATCTCAAAGGGAAACCACTCTTGTGAATACCATTCTAGATGATGCTTCCTGGCTCTGAAGTATATACTTTCATCACACACCTGGGCTAATTAAAGCTTTAGTGAAATGGTTTGTGAGAAAATTACTATAAAATTAAACTTGTTTGTCATAAGGAACTGTGCAAAGACGGAGTTACTCTCATATTTGTATTATTTTAGGCCTTTGGTGTGTACAGTATAAGTTCATATTTTTAGTGTACTGTTAACCCCTAAGAGGGCAGAGTTTTCTTTCAACTGAATAAAATTGTCTGCCATCAGCCAGAATAAAATACCTAAGTGTACCGCTGCCCTTTAGAGGGTTAATTGATATATTGCAGTTTAATATGTTTTCTACTATTTTGATTATGTGTCTTACTTCAGATACAGTGGTCCCTCGGTTAACGAGCACAATCCGTTCTAGAAAGTTGCTCGTTAACCGAAAAACTCGTTAACCGAAACCATTGTTTCAATGGGTTTTGGGTAATTGGTTCTAGCTCACCAAAAATTGCCTAAATTCAACAAAAAATGTAGAAAAGTACACTTACTTTGAGGTGTGTATGTAGAAAGCTCCTGGATGATGATGATGATGATGATGGGAATTAGAATGGGGGTGGAGGAGAAGGGAGAAGAGAAGGCATTGGGGTGGAAGAGAAGTCACCCCATGGCGCCATTTCACCCATAAAATTTTAGTTCTCTTGGTGTAATTCAAGATTATTTTCTTTAAATCAACACTGCACTGCATTATATACTGTCAATATGTAAAATAAATTTCAAAATGACCAATAATTTGCTTGCAAACACAGAAAAAAGCATTTAGTTGAAGAGAGTCTCAAGCAAGATGTTACCTCCACTGAAAAGACACAAAGACTGACGCCTGTATGGTGTGTTGAGAGGCTGGATGGCGCGCATAAAACTAGTTTCATTGTCTTCAATTATATTCAATAATTGTTAAAATTACTAAAAAATTTAATATTAAACTTTTAAAATTATTGAATAGTATAAACTTCTTGATATTTGCTAAAATGGTAAGGAATTTAAGCCCTAGAACCGATTACTGTATTGGCGGACTAATACTACAGCTGGTGGACCGCCAAAGACAAGCGAAAACATGTTGAGGTCCGCTCGTAAGAAGCTCGTTAATCGAGGGATTGCCCGTTAACCGAAGTTAAGAATCTTATGGAAGGTAACTCGTTAACCGAGGCGCTCGTTAACCGAGGGACCACTGTACTAGTTATTGTGTGAGTGAAAGATAATAATTCCCCAGATGTGTTCATAAAGTAATTGTTTATTCAACAGGTGGATATAGATATTGACGACATTCCAGAGGAAGAATTGAATAAGCTAGACAAGCGCCTGGGTGCTCTGTTTTCAGAATACCAGGCCAGACGAAGAGGCAAAAGGTTAGGAGCCTTTGACAAGTTGGCACAAGATGAAAAAAGCCTCATGAATTTCCGATCAAGGTAAAAGCACATTGTACCTATTCGAAGAGTTGTGTGAGAAGTTTATTTTACATACTGAATATTAAATTGTGTTGTTAAGGATCCATAGTGGTATTGTACTAATGTGTTTGTGTGTAAACTGCTTTAAATCTTCTCATTCTATAAATAAAGAAGATTTATTTACTTATGTGCAGAGTGTGTGACCTGATAGATGTGTACATCAAGGAAGCCTGCAACATGGGCCTCTTAATGGACTTAGTTACTCCACTCTTCATCGCCCTCCTAACTGCTGACCAAGATCACCGACAGAGAGACCTTCAGAGTAGGCTCAGGTAAAGTTCACACGATATTCTTGTTTTTAAATAGCAAGAAAAATTCATCCTGCTAAAGAAAAGTAGAAAGAGTGAATATATACATTTGTAAGGTGATGTAGGCATACTAAGAGTGCTATTCTCCTGTAAAAAAATCAATTATAAACTGACTACTAAAATTCAACAATACCTTACCCTGTTATCATCATCATCACCATCACTGTTTTATGATAATTTACCAAGCTAGCATGGCTTAGCTTTGATATCTGAGGAAAATTGATGCAGCAAATGTTTTTCCAAATAGTTCCTTATATAGTTTTGCTCTAACAGGCACTGTATAAACCTGCTCGGGAAAATTCAGAAATTCACCAGCGTAGGAGATGCAACCGTTGATACATTAATAGAAACCTTTAACAACTTCTTCAACAATGCATATGAGAGTAAGTATTGGTATTGTGTTAGGTCTCTTACAGTCATTACTCCACTGCAGTGTAGTATTGAAGCTTTAATTACCATCAAGGATAAATTAGTTTTTTCATTTTTGATAGTGCTATGTTCTATAGTACATCTATGTAATAGGTGAGACAATATGTAAGGTTCCTTGAGTATAATCATTATATCACTGTACTAAACCCATATATGAGTGGTACATATAATGTTGGTGTTTTACAGTACCTGAGAGCTATAGTCCCTTGGTGCAAGAATGCTATATATTTCTATTCCGCTGTGGCCGCCAACTCCTAGAAGAGGAGTTCCACAAACCAAACAATCCACTCACTCAAGCTTACATAAGCCACCTGGAGAGCTACTTTGCTGAAAAGTGAGTTTGTTTATTGTTGTGTTGCTTATTTATATTTGTTTTGTGAGCTGGAATTTGAGGATTGACCCTGAAATTTAATTTTATAACTGAGCCTCTAGCTAGATGGCTCATGTATATTGGTTAGCCAGACCTAGGAGAGACTTGTTACTGGTGGCCAACAGCCAGTCTGCTTGATTAGCCTTTCCTAGAATTTGTCACCAATGCAACCTTTGCTTTTTTAAAGGGAGATTTGGAAACCAAAATTGACCTATATAGGAGGAAGCTGCTGAACTGTCACCACTCCTGCAGGATTTCATGGCTGATCCTTCCTTTACGTTCTTTAGGTTATTTTTGCATTAAATTTTTGTTTGAATTTCCTTTCAGATCTTGTTCTCTCAAACTTGAGGCATTCCTGGATCCTTGTTCTTCTAACATTGGTGGATTGTGGACCATTGCAGAATTTGCAGTGAAGTGTGGTTTTGACCCAGGAGTCAAGGTTTTTCGCCAAATGCAGGCACTTGGGGTTCTAAAGAAGTTGTACACAAATAAAGCATTGCTAACCCAAGGGAATAAAGAAGATATTACCAGAATTGAAGGAGAACTCTCTAAGAAGACAGTGGATGTGAGTACTTTGTCATATGATCAGCTTACAAATGCTATGTACAGTACAGTATATCATAAGTATGGTAATTTTACATGAACTAATTTATTATAAGCTTAAATAAGCTGTTCTTTGTTAGTGTAATATGCTGGCTGTTGTTTTAACAGTTTTTCCTCCCTGCTGATGTTAATGTTTAATTAATGACATAACTGGTTTAATTAGTCCGGTACTCAGGGATTTTACTGTAATGCTATTACCAATAATAAACAAATACTATATATTTTTATTTTTTTTCAGGCTCTGAACTCATTCCAGACTCCAGAGTCTATAAATGGTGCATATATGGCAAGTCTTTTTGCCGTTCTTGTGATCATCCATAAGGTAAGTACATTTTATATACTGTACTTAAGTTTCTTTTAGTATGGTGGCAGTGTTTAGTGCATGCTGATCCCTCCTGGAGTGAGGGAAAATGTATTTGTATGTTTGTTGATTGTGGCCATCACTCAGTGACAGCTTGGATGCTACTAACCAACAGGCCACATAGGTAGTGATGTAACATTTGTTCCAAGTCTGTTTTCAATAGTGTGTGTGTTAGGATTTATTGTATCTTAGGTTGTAAGTGCTTAAGACTGTCTCTGTTTATGTGTGTGTGTATATGAGTATTTGCTTGAATATAACATTTTTGCACAGGAAATTTATACTGTACCTGGGAGATATTTTTTGAGTGTTGGGATTATGGAGGCAAACTGTTCTTATGAAATTGTGTTATTTGTTTGATGTTGTTAAAATGTTGTATACAATACGTATTTTCCAGAACCATGCACAGAAAGGGTCGCCTAATAACTTCAACTGGGATGAAATTAAAGTTGCAGTGATAGGAGTCCGTCAACGCATTTCAGGAAAATCACTGAATGCCTTCAGAAAACCATACAATGCTCTACAACAAGCTCTCAGACTTCCTAAAGTGGTTTAGTAAGTATCCCTGTATGGTGGCCTCTTAGTTTCAACTCTGTATGATCTTAATTTGATATATTTTTAAACTTTTGAGTTCTTTAAGAATATATTATTAAAGTAAACCCTCAATATAGACAAAGTGAATCTACATAGAAAAATACCTGTGGCATCTGGGAAACAGGGGGTTAAGTTCCAGGTTGCAGCTCCACATGACAGACTACAGGAAAGGTAGATCTTATCAGCTGGCCAGTATAAATTTTTTACCTTTATTTCAATTTTCTTTGTTATCATTTGTAGTGGTACAGGTGTGGTAGGGATATAAATACTATTACATAGTATGTTCACTTTGTCTGTGTAAAGATGAAAATTCAAAGTACCCCCAACCTCCATTGTCTTGTCATCAGTGGTGCAAGTGTCTTCATAACATGTAATATAACCTGAGTTGTTTTTTAATAATATATGGGATTTGTGGATTAATTCTCCATTCTAATTTTGCTGATTTTATTTTTCAGTGGTGTAAAAAATCTCCAAAGTAAAAATACTGACACAGCAACAATCAAAGCTTCACAGGAGGAGTGTATCAATGAAGGTGAAGCTGTTAAAGATTCTAAAAGGAAAAAGAAAAGGGAGAAAAGGGCAAAAAAGGCCCAAAATGTAGAAGAGGAAGACGGTAATACAATTGAGAAAGCAACAGAAGAAAAAGTTGAGGAAGCAACAGTTGAGGCATCAATAGAAGAAGAAAATGGGAAACAAAAGAAGAAAAGAAAACAAAGCACGTCCTCACATCAGAAACAGAAGAAAAAGAAGAGAAGCGAGTGATTCAGTCTCTTGTGAAATCAAAGAAGGAAGAATAAAAGTTAAAAAGTAACATAATAAAGATAGAGCAGTACAGTATATATATTTATTGTTATCATTGACATAAAAGAAAAATAAAGGAAATGTATTAGAGGTATGAGTCTTTGTTATCCTTTTAGAATATGAAAAAACACTTGCACGATGCTGGAGCTCTTCGATTAGGATTGGGCAGTTACATAAAATATATAGACTTCCTTAAAGGGAGTAAGTTCATTGTACAGGTACTGACATTTACAAACCTCTTCTCATACACTGTATTATTATGAAAGTGGAGGATATAATGTTGGTCACATGTTAATAAGTTTGACTAAAACATGGAAAGTTAATCAGGAGAAACAAATGGTAATACAGAAAAGTTGTCTCAAGCCAAGTAGGTAAGATTCTGGAACAGATGACTAGTCAGAGGTGGAAGAGGGCCATGCAGAGGATGCCTGTTGAGTTTACAGACAAGGATGATGCTCAAAGTGTAAGTAATGAAATTGTCACAGGACCTATAACTAGCTAAAAGGCTGTTTGTTTACCTAGTTTGAGGCGAGGAGAACATTTAGAGAATTTACATCATGGGAATGACACCATAGCACGATGAGAGTGGCTGTGCACATGCACCTAGGGGAGGTAGAGTTAATGAGAAGGAAGGAGGATAAATAGTTCAGTAAATTGTGTAGGCACAAGGCAGTAGGGCAAATTGGTCAATGCCTGATTTAGGAGTGTCCAAAAGGTACAGCCGAACAGGGCGCCCAACTTAAATATAGAAGAAACTAATTTCTTTAGGTTCATTTTTGTTCTCAATGGTGACTATTTTTTTTTCCATTGTATGTATGTACTGTACTATAGCTGGCAAAACATGGGGGTGTATATAAGCTAGGATCTGCCCATATTTTAGGCCTAGGGTAATAAATATTTATTTTAGGTCCCTTTACTTACGTTCTAATATCAATCCCAAAAATAAAAATTTAGTTAATAGAAATTCGGCAAACATCAAATAATTTTGATTCATGCACGAAGGCGCTCCCTGTACCCCCCCCCCCCCGAGTGTCAGCAGAGACAACTGCCAGCCGGCTGCCAAGTGACGCCTGCCCCAAGCAACCCTCCTTTATTTTCTTCATTATAATGTAATATGGGTGAGTTATAAGTGCCATTACAGTATATCAATATAAAAAGGTGCAGTTGTTTCTGTTTTCGTGTGTACAGCTACGTTTATAGATAACTAGGCTTTGTATGGGTCAATAGACTAATGAAGCCATGTGGCAGTGGCATTGAAAAATGTACTGGGAGTAACAGACTTAATTCTCCACATAAGTCTGGGCATTTACCATTTGAGACCAGAGACCATTATTTGTAACCAAGGTCCTAGTGGATGAAATATTTATTGTGGTATTTCAGAAAATAATCACGCAGGAACGAATATAAACCGTCACTAGCTGCCAATGATTCGGGGCTCCAGACCTTCCAAGACAACTCCGCCATTTTTGTTTTTACCTATTTGAGGATTTTTCTTCACTAGCTTCCAAAGGTTGTGCTACACGTATAAATGTTGATAGAAAGATGAAGGTACCTGGAGGTTAACATAGCCTTACCACAAGATAATAACAAATAACTTATACAGACGTAAACCACCAATACAAGACTGAGGCCGAATGTCTTACTCTTGGTTCAGGGCGCAGCAGAAGACACGTGTCAGCACCTAGTCACGCCCATGCCTGAGTCGTGGATACAAATGGGCTCATGGGTTTTACAACTCACTTTTGGTGAGTGTTAAGGATGTATGTTAAGGATGTATGTCAAGGATGTATGTTAAGGATGTATGTCAAGGATGTATGTTAAGTAGGTTAAGGATGTTTTATTAATATCAGTGACTGAGTTGGCTTACTTGACAGAATTGTTTTTGTTTACCGTTAGAACATGGTGTGTCAGCTGTCAAGGCGGTGTGCTGACATGTGCCTCTTGTACACTACCAGACTAACGTGAACTGTCTTTACTCTACAGGTAAATATTTTAACGCGGAGGGACGTTACAGCACATCAATCAGAGGAGGTATAAGACATTATTGTAAAGTAGCAGCTTTAATCAAGAACAAGGAAGGAGAATGTTTTGTGGGGACCAGAGTTAACAATGTCCATCGTGGCCTGCCAACCCTACACACAAGAAATCTAGACGATGAGAGATGTGATTCAGTCAACTATTGTAAGTATTATCCTTAACTTTAGTGTAATATTAAACGTTGACAAACATGAGGGCTACTTCATATCAGGAGAACTTCAGTGTATTGAAACTTCTATTTGCAAAGGAATTGTACATATACTGGTGCCATTATAAATGAGAACAAAATATGCATATGGGCAAACCAAGCTGTGTAGTACTGTAGAGAGTGACATCAATACTGCATGACTAAGAATCACTGGGGATGGGATGAGTTAGCTTATGGTTTTGAGGATATTGGATTGGATAGGATAAATTAGGAAATTGTTAAGTCCATTAACAACTTTCCTTCATGCCTATAACTGACTGACTCTAAGGTCCTTTACATGTTTCCTCAGACAGGTTTGTCAATTATTCAAGCCTCACGTTCATTAGGATTAATGCTCCTACAGTATATCAAACCTCTGCTTTGGTAGGAGGTTGTGTGGTTTGAGATTGATCGACTGTTTTCACATAAATGTTTTGTGTGTCTCCCATGGTTGCACTTGTTCCCAGTACTTTCTTCTTACAAATCATTTGCAAGACTCCAACCCTGTTGATAATTAATTCCTCTATTGTCAGCCTCAAGCTCTTCAGGAGTGTCATGTGCATCTACCTCTGCACAGTACTGTTGGGATCTGGATTTAATAAAGTTGCTGCTGTCATATATTGTGAACCATAATGAAAGGGTAATATTCCTTATTGGTGGATATGTAAACACAAGTAAAAAAACTCTTTTATTCCTATTTCATATCAACTCGTCAATAAAATATTTCAAGTGACAATACAAGGTTTAAGTACAGTACCAGTACTTGCATAAATTATTTGTTTTATCAGTTCATTAAAACTGATTTATAATTCAATATCAAACCTTGACTAAACCCTAAAGAAAATACTTAAACCTAATGTTAGCTAGCACTGGATGGACACAGTTGAAACAAGAGACCCAGTTCAGTAATTCAGGTAAGGCCTCTTACTTGCTAAATTGTGACAAAATATATACTGTACCTAAAAACATGTGCCTCACGAAGAGGTTGTAGCTATAATCTAAGAGGAGCAAATGTTACAGCGGATAACTGTAAAACTTATCAGGCATTATTTACCTTCTTGATATAATATTCGAACATTTATAGTCTGCAGGTACAGTATGCTAAGCAAACAATAACATTCAAATGGATATCAGAAACAAAGGTACTAAACTCTATAATATAAATATCACATGCTCTTAACAGTATAAATATACAATAAAAACTGGGTTATATGTGCAATATGGAATTAACAGCATTTGCTATATACTTAAAAATATTTTTTTTAATACTTGATCATTTCATAGTTAACCAAGATAAAGTAACTGTATTTAATAAAAAAAAAAAAAACTTCAAAAGAAATTTCACCTCCTGTATGTCTTAAATACTGTACTTGGTGGTGCTTTATCACCCACACACCAGGCAAGTAAAATATACAGTAGTGTATATATGAGGGGCTAAAGTGGCATCAGTACAGTACAAATAATGCTCATCAGGTCCGACATGTGACCTGACTAAATATACTTCATGATAATTCAGGGTACTGTACATGTAAGGAACAGTATGTAAAAAATAAATAAAGTTTATATAATGCTAAAAATAAACTTGCATGTCATATTACTTGTATGGCAAAACATTGATAATGTTTGTGGAAAAATATCACAGTGTAAGCCTTTGTAAAAAAAAAAAATCATGTAACTGGTGGAAGAATTGATTTAAAACAACTCTTATATAACTACACTTTTCATCATCTTTCTGCGATGCCAAAGAGACACTAACTCAAGAAAAGTGTTCAGTATTGTTCAGTAATATCATATACTGTATATAGTTAATTCCCAAACTAGTAAGGTAACATACCCTCATTTGTCCTGACCTCAAAATGTATGGTAGTTAAGTCCTTCAAAAAACAGGCAAGTGAGATAAGTACTATATACACATTTATGAATTCCCATACATTACATTCACTATACTGTATAGTGGTGATAGGTGACTTTTCATTCCATAGAGAGAGTATAAATATTATAACACCACTTGATATACGCATTCTTCTTAAATACATGAGTAATCAGTGACGGAAAAAAGTTTTCCAAGCACCTACTGTGTCATTCTAGTAATATATATACAGTATATACTGTACCTTCATACTGTATATACTATTTGATCTTTGACATTGTTAAGCTCTTAAAAGTAATTTAGATACATACAGTACAGTAGTCTAAGAACTTGTAAGCCGTAACGTGTTCTCTGGTAATATTAACTGCATGATCTTACAGTAGTACAGTACATGTACAGTATTGCATGTTTGAAAAGGCCTTACCAGTACAGTACTTCATACCAAAATATTCCAGTGAATCCAGAACTCATACGAAAATGCAATGCAACTTCATATCTCCAATAATTCATTGTGTTATTTAGATTTTCATACTTTTACCATACCTCACTGTAATGGTTCAGTGAGCATTACAGTTCCACCCTGAAGCATCAATTCTGTTGCAAAATTAATCTGGAATACTAAAGTATACCTGATTTATGTGCCATCAGATACCCAGTCTAAAAATGTTCACTAAATCTCCAATGTACAGAGTGTTTTCATAGTTCCTTGAAGTGTTTGTGTTTATAGGAACCCTTGAGAAAGTTATGCATTCATGACTTAGGTGTGTAGTACATTATTTTTTTGTGTATACAGCACTTACTTCTCTGGTGAAATAATAAATGATGGCAGTACAAGATCTGGGTGTGTGCTGTGACTTTCTCGTGGATCTCTGTAAACACGAAAATTGAGGGACTTGTGAGTACCCTGTACCTGTATAATGGAAATTCTATAATGTCTCTACAACACTGTGATTGATTGC
Source organism: Homarus americanus (assembly GCF_018991925.1). NCBI lineage: Eukaryota > Metazoa > Arthropoda > Malacostraca > Decapoda > Nephropidae > Homarus > Homarus americanus. The sequence goes on along the minus strand of NW_024756438.1, from coordinate 1,040,444 downwards.
CTGCAATTCTTATTTAGGCAGGTTTAGAATCTGCTGTGTATGATTAAATAGATGAGACATTTAATAAGTTTTCTACAGGACCTAAATATCTGGCATATTATTATTGCAACACAGAGCTAATTATGGATGAGTTTGTATTGCTAGTATGGCACGTGCTTCTATTGACTATACAGTATGGTAACTACAAGTTGGTCCAGTACAGTATCACACATATTCATTATCTCATGTAACACTCGCTAATTTTCTCTATGCTAATGCTCTTTCTTGTATCCATCTCTCTTTCTTGTATCCATCTCTATATCTCCCAACAATTACGTACCGTACTATCATCTTCCATATTCATTGCTCCTCCCAGGTATACAGAATATGACCTTCATAAATGACACTGCTCTTCACTGTTATTTTCAAATGTAAATAATTCTGCCCATTCACATAACTGTACCTTTGTTTATTTCCAAGTGTGTGTGTGTGTGTGAGTTGGGTGTATGTATGTCTGTGTGTCCTATTTGATCAGATATTTTTGTGCACTTGATGGCATGTGGGTAACATTCTTGACTTCCACAAAGAGTTTGGGTTCAACTCTCATTGGTGGAGGTTAAGTACAGTATGATATATATATATATATATATATATATATATATATATAAACAAACACATTGTGAGCAACTATTAATATGTAGTTTATGAACCACTAGTAAACACTATTGCTGTAACACTTACAGATGGGTTACAGAACAGTAGTATTGTATTCAATATGAATTGCAAATTTGTAATTGCTATGTAAAACACAACCTAAAATATTATACGTATACATTACATATGAGGCAGTACGACCAGAGTGGACAAAGCTCCAGGAAAAAAATAGAGGTCTATGGCGCTTTCCTCTCTCCGGTGTGCTGCCGCCACCCTCACTACCAGCTCTGCATGTAGTGATGCATGGGTAGCTTTACTTAATCGCAAAATCGACCATATTGCCACTTCCATTCTGAGTAACCGAGTCTTTCTTAGGATACAGAGCTGGTTTCCCTCTCCTTTTATGAATAATTCTCCATTTTGACCTTAGTGGTTCTTTGTCCACCCTGGTTGTATGTGCCTCATATCTTGATCAAGGTTCACTATTTGTCTGTCTCTCTCATGACCACAATTGTCTCATGTCTCTCTTGTTTAACAGAATTAATGTTGTCATGTATGATCTTTTTATTTAAGATATTTAAGGTAATGTATAATGGATAATACAGTATGGATGGATGAGTACAATACAGTACAGTACAGTATATAATAGAGCACCATTTAAAGTTTTTGTGTACATGACCTTAAAGGGTTCCAGCTTGATTCACAATCATTATAGTGAATAGTAACTGGTATTATGGGTGTTAAATGTTATACAAATACTGTAGTGCATTTAGGTTCCTGATGATAACATAAAAATAAAAAGAATTCAGCCTTGTTGCACCTGAGGGACAAGAGTAAAGTGTGTGAGACAAAGAAACAAGTGTAGACACAGTAAATCTTTTTGTGTTGAATAGAGATTTGAGGTTTTGTGGTAATGTGTGCGTGTAGCCTGTAGGGCTCGTGTGACCAACAGAAACATGCCAGTGAGAAGTGTTTTATTTTTGTTTGTACTCCTTCTCTCCTCCCCCGTACTGCTTTTGTTCTCTGTAGTTTTTATGTTTTTTTTCCTGTGGAAAAATGGGGAAGGCTACATTTTATTTCTTCTACAGTGTACTACCTAACCTTTCATTCACGGTATACAGTACCTTCATGGTTTACTAAATTCATCTACCATAAGTTTATGTGACCAGAGTTTGAGGAGTAATCTACGAGTATATTATATTTTAATGTTTTTACCCACTTTAAAATACTGTACAGTACAATATATACATGTATCTGAATTCATCCACTTAATCTTTTTATGGCACATGTTATTCTGAATATACCGTACAGTATTTTTAAGGCAGTTTCATTGTGAAGACGGTATGTAAATAGTAAAGAGTTCTTGCATGCATGTGTGTAGTATGTGTGTGCAGTTTGTATGTACAGTATCTCACTATTGTTGTGCTTTATATCTGAAATCAATGTGTACCGGTAGTCCAAAAGTTTTTGTTCTGTCGTAACTCAATACAGGAGTCGTCCATTAAGAGTGCTGACAAAATAACTGTTTCTGTGAGCATTTAACTTTGAAGTACAGCAGTACCCAAACCTGAGAACTTATAGGTACTCTCATTCTTAAGGCTTGCAACTTGAACTGTTTTCGAATATTCAGTAATAGAAATATTATTTTGACTCATTGTAAAATACAGTACCTGTATTGCCATATCTAAAAATCATACTTTCAAAAACAACTCAATTGTCTGTTAAAAGTAAAACATTAATTTTATTAGTTTGTGTTGAAGCTGACATGTAAATAACATCAGTTTTTTTAAAGGAAAAGAAAATAATTATATGAATAAATAAATTTTCTTCTTTGTATCAAGTTTGCAAGTCTTACGCTGACTACTTTGAATTTACCAAGTCCACTCGGTTTGTGTCCCATAAATTTGGAATATTATCACTATGCCTTCAGTTCAATATCTTTTGCTTCTTGTAGTTTTATTGTTCTGCTGTCTTCCCAGCGTTTGATGAACCGAAGCGGGATGCACACAATACCCGAGAATGCAAACAGTCCACCAAACACGTAGAAGCTCACGTCGTAGTTGTTGGTCAGATCAACAAATGCACCTGATTTGGGAAAAAAGTAAATTGGGAATTAAAAATAAGGAAATTTAACATATTTTTGGAACAGACACAACCCATGAAATATAAAAAGGTTGCATGTGATGTCATACATCATTTGACAATTACAGTACTATTTAGTCAGCTAATCAAACCATCTGTGGCTAGCCAAAATTTTAGTTATGACAAAATGCTTATGCAAGTATATGGTACTGGATCATATTTCACTCCTGTTCTGTTGGTGTACTCAGGCCAACAAGGGATAAGTCCAAGGACAACGTTCCACCATTTCTTACTAAACAAACAAGATTAAACATGAAGAATATGAGAAGTAAACTGAAAACACTGGGTATTGAATGCACTTACAAGGCTTTTTAGGAGAATGATGGTATATTAAAAGCTTACTGATAAACTTAATACAATTGTTTGTGTGAAATAAGTAAGCATACTGGTACTGAAGTACTGTATGTTATAAATGGATGTTTTTCCTTTTAAATCAATGACTATAATAACCTGGGGTTTCTTACCTGCCACAGGACTTCCAAATATCCCAGCAATGCCTTGGAAAAGTAGGAGGAGGCCAAAAGCATTTGTCAATCTCTCTAAGCCTAGAAGCTCCACAAGTAGAATGGAACGCAGTGAAGCAAATGCAGCTGTAATTAAAAGGCAGCTGTAAATAAAATGTATAAAACCACAAATATACCGTAGTGGCCTGTTAGCCACTTGGGCAGTCGGTCACATCTCTTACGCACTGTTGGCAAGTACTGGGCATGCTGGTTCCAGAATGTATCTGTACCTGCACCAGTGTTGGTCAAGTCTGGTCTTGAATGAGCTCACACTTTGTGCTGTCATAACACTAGTAGATTGTCCCAAGAGTTCACAACTCTCAGTGAGTACAGTACAGGTATTTGAAAATTTGAGATAAATAATATATTCTGTGTTTTACAGAATTCATATTTTTCCATACTACTATTCTACGTACTAATACCTTGTATTATGATTTCCCCCCAAAATATTTTATTGGTAATTTTTAAGTATTTTCAAGTGTAGTGCATCACACAGCAGAAGGTGAGCATTTGTGCAGATTACTGTACTGTACCATGAAATTATAAACTGTTATCAAAAGTCAGCTTTATCACATTTTATTAAATTCTGATACATACCTACAGAGAGACCAAAGGCAACAGAGTACACAAGCAGCAGGGACTCATCAGTAATGAGAGGCAGCAGCACAGTTGCTCCACCGCCCAGAATCAATGAAAAGTTGTTTACCCACAAGGCATCCACCTGCAAGAACAACATAGTTGAAGCAGTGAGTGTTTGTTTCATGCTGATTCTGAAGATGCAGAACACTGTGATCAAATAATTCTTGTCTTTTACCTAATCATATGAAATCTTGTTATTAAATAGTACTGTAATAATAATAATAATATGTAGTATCTTCCTTACTACAGGAACACCTTTACTGGTACTGTATTTATTTTTTACTGGTGCATGTAAAAAATATACAGCATTTACCCTTGGAAGAAAAGATGCATGCAATATTACAGTATTACCATTTTGTGTAGTACTGTAAAATTAATCCCTTCAAGAGGAACAGTAATAACTGCTAGAATTTTTTGTTTATTTTTAAGGCATGAGAGACTTGACTGTATACACTATCTCAAATATGCATGTTTGTATACATGGAACTTGCTTGGACTTTAACCTAATCAGTTTAGTACTAAATGTTATATATTACAGTTGTTATGTAAGAGTACAGTATCTCACCTTGGGGTGGTCTGAGACCCAACCACACAGAATTCTGCCTATTGTGTTGGTTATGCCAATAGTTGACACCAGTGTAGCAATTGATCCTTCGGTTAGTCCTTGTTTGGTTGCAAACCCTAAAAAAAGTATTGGAGAACTGTACTTGTATTATCTCATTTGAAAGATTTTACTCTAGTTACAATAAGTGAAATTAACCAGAATTACACAGAACAAACATACCCCTTGAGCATGGGAGTATTATATAAAAACTCTCAGTAAGAGAACTGGTGTACAATCAAACTAACTTAATATAATCAGAATCTTTAAAATTGACATAAAATCACAGCAGAAAATTATGAATGCATTATAAACAGATACATAAAATATAGAGAAACCCCACTAATTCAAATTGATGAAAATTCACACATTTTTTTATTGTTACAGTAAATATTTTCAGATCATCAACTAGCAGCCAACACATCCACATTGTGTACAAAAGAGTGTGCATGTGAGTGGCCACCCAGCTGCCTCCTGTTGTTTACATCAATCATGCACCAGCCCTTGATGTGAGTACAGTAAATATGTATCAAACTTCCCTTATGTTTCTCTCTTTCTTTATATTTAATTTACCATAGTCATGTTGTCCAGCAAGAGCTGTAAAGCTTTCTAAACTCCTGGAGTGAGTGTAAGGTTGAGAAGTTAAGAAATTCATTTTGACATCCTTCCCCAAAAGTAATGAATATTAGAGAGGTTTCACTGTACTGTACATATAGGTGTACTAAAAAGTGAATCATAACTGACCTGGCAAAAACATAAATGGCACAAACAGGGCCATTAAGGACATGAAGCCTGCCACACCAAGCACCACAAAGGTTGGTGATGTCAGGAGTGAGAAGTCAAAGATTCTGTGTATAATACTGGTGAGTGCTGTGGGGCAGCACTGACACCTGCCACGGTCCTCTTCCTCAGCTATGTCCTCCATGGGAGGGAGCTGTGTCACAGACTGGTGGTATTTATCAACAGAGTCCTGTACGAGAGAATCACGTTCAGTTAACAAGGGCAGAAATTACAGTACAGTATAGATATTAAGGAAGTAGTACAGTACTGTACAGTATTAGAACAAAGTTGTTTACTGTAATTTCTACTCCAGTAATTGGAAAGTTACAGAATATTTCAAGAACAAATTTGCAATACAGTGATTTACTTATGGATACACTGACACCTACTGAATTTGTGATAAGACAGTCAAAGGTTAAGATCTTGAGAGCGTTTTGCATAGAGAATGATTTCCTTGAACTCTAATGTACATTGAAAAACTGTTTCTAAAACATGCTTAAATGCATATCTTATGGCAATAAGTAAGGCTTTGGTACCATAATCAGAATGACCTAAAAAACCTTACAACAACAGAAATGACAACAGAATGTGAACTTACTGAGCTTCGATACTGAGGAAGTCGATACATAGAGCCTGAATAGAAAATATCTTCACGGTAGAAGGGTCGAGCAGTCTCTGTTCTCAATGCCAACCGTGAAGGACGACGCATTTGTTCTGGTAAAATGTGAAAAAATAATAATTTAAATCATCCCTCCCCACAACACTGGTGTTTTTCTGTACATTATATTATTATCAGCAATGTTTATGACCACAGGTGTCAAATGTCACTTTGTAGACTCACCAACAGAGTGAAAATTAGGTTGAGCAAGGACAGGAGCACTCTTATTACGTGGGCAATGGTTGGCAGTTGTGGTGGTGCTGTTGTTATGTTCACTTTCATTGGTCTTGTTCTTAAACAGTGTTTCATTTTTGTTGTCATCCAGTACTCGAGTGTCCTGACTATCAGATTCTTCTTTCACATTTTCATCTTTTCCCTCGGACTCTGTTGGGATGCAGTCATTTTTGTTAATAATAATGTACAATATATGATATGATGTTTTCCTAATTTAGACTGTTGTAAACTGTTCTTCAAGAAAGCTGATTTTCTTTTTTCTGATGTATTACCTCTTTTTAGCTACTTACCATAAAGCAAATAATCAGTAACAAACACTTTCCTTAATGTAATACTGTATGTATATAGTTATACAGTTCAGTTTTCAGTTTAATTTTATTAATATAGTACAACATTTTCAATAAGCCTGTGGGACAAACTCGTGACGTACCAATGAGAGGCGTCTCTGTCTCTTCCTTAATGGGTTCAGGCCCTGTGAGCACAATGCCTGGAAAACTGTAGCGTTTATGCATGTTGCCACCGTGTCGCTCTAGGAGTGTGCGAGCATGTGCAGCATTGCCGGTTCCCTGTAAACACACAATTTCTCTTACTCATAATCTGAACATTAAATACTGTATGGCCTGCACTGCAATATACTATATATATGATCAAATATCCCTACCAGCTTGGGAGGACATGTTTCAGCAGAACGAATTGTAAATCAGTTACACCTATGTGTCATAATTGGCTACATTCTGGGCACTAAAATATTAGCTACCCCAAGATTTACTGAACAATGAAGTTTGTAACAAAGAACAGTCCAACTGCTTGAGTGGCTACTGGGTAGTAAGCTGATAAGTGGTGGAAATGGAGAAAAAAAGATACTACCATATTTGGATCTGTTAAGACAAAACTCTCACCTTCATGTCTACTTCATTCAAGGCATCATCTAAGTTTGTCTTGGAGTAGGTGGAAGCCATAGAGAGGGCAGAAGCACATTGTCTCATCTGATCATCTCGAGCTCTCTTAATCCTGTTGTACAAAATTAAAGAAAAAAAAATGCTGGTTTATTTATAACTGAGTAGAGGGTTTCCTCATTCAAAACCATATTTACAGTACTACATCTGTATTATGCTTTAGTACTGTTAAAGCTTAGGCAGTTTGTTCCTTGCTTGAGGTATTTCTTAATTTAATCAAAGGTACAGTATGGGAATTCCTGTATCAGCTGGTAGTGGAAGTTGGTAAGACCATTAAGTACACTTAAGAAACAGGGTAATAATAATCATAAAAATGGTGATACACACTGACCTCATGAGCAGCGGTGTACCGTTGGGTTCATCGTAGTCGTCACTGGAATTTGTGGTGGGTTGAAGTGGTCTGAATGCCAACCCAAATATTGCACAACTTAGTGTTATTCCTGGAAAACATAAAGGTACCATATTAATTGGTGTACAGTACTGTATTTTTCATCACCTTCACACTAACCCTATGAGGAGTATAGGCTAGCTGTGATTACCTGATGGTATAGTAACCTGGTTGCCTTCAGGCAAATTTGAGTCAAGTTATAAGGTTGGATTCTCTTCCTGCTGTCAAACCAATTTTACAGAGAGGGAACTAGGCATTATATGCAGGACTTCCAAGTTCCCTTTTAGCTGGCAAGGCAGGGTGGCAATTTCCCAAGGTAATCAAAGATTACCCATCTACCCTCTCGAGTTGTATGTGACTTTACAATCACCGTATTGTGGGGAATTTTTTTCTCAGACTAGTGTCTCTCTGTTGTAATGCTTTGAAGGAAGAGGTTATAATAAAGAACAACTGATATTTGGTGAAATGATAAATAAGAAGTCACTAAAGGTATACCGATATCTTTGTGATAACTGCCCCAGATTACAAAGTGTTATAGTTAATAAACATAGATATTGGCATTGATTACCCCCCTTGGTGGGTCCTGTTTTTCCATGGCTACCTCCTCTGGCAGGACTCCCAGAATGAGTGATATGTTGTAGATAAGAAATTGGATGTCTACTGTTTTAGGTAATGCATTAATTGTTACTGAGTAGTTAAGTAACTTAGCTATGAACAAGCACCTGATCATTACCATCATTTCCTAAGCTGTTTACTGTACTGACCTGCATACACAACGAGAGTCCACCGCCAGTTCATTGCAGCAATGAGGTAGTTATTCAGCGGTGCAAATATGAAGGTACCAATACCAGAGCCACAAACAGCAATACCAGTTGCCAGGGCACGACGTTTTTCAAAATAGAAGCCTGTCGCAATCACAGCTGGGACGTATATTAGTCCAAACCCAACACCTGGAAAGTTGAGAAGCTTGGTTGATGAAATAATAATGGAGTACAGTAATTGATACTGTAATGCCATTCACCTGACATATTTAATAGTCTGAAGGGGGAATAATGAAGGTCTAAAACAAGGTAATAAAGAACAGTCCAGCCATTCAAGTGTATTTGGTTACATTGCTTATAAAATCACACTTAAGTACTGTACCTGTACAAATTTTTTACTTGACCTCTTGTGTATGGTGTTACCTCTCAGCTGAATAAAATCATCTGGTGTTAGCCAAATAAAATATTAAAAGTGGTGTCCCTGTAATGAAGGGATAAAATACCCTCCATCACTCCAGCACTTTCAACTTTCTATACTCTTTTGCTCTTATGCTTGAGAAGTTCTCCTTAAAACACATTTGAACTCTTGAAACAATTTGACATCATGGTGCATTGTAAACTTTCCCTTCTAAAACTAATCCAAATGTAGTATTTAGATGTTATATTACTTAAACTTTCCTAGGGTGGATCTCCCAAGACGTGCCCTTTTTCTTGACTAAGCACAGACCCCTCTGATGTTCTGTGCATGCCACCATAAACACCCTTCTTCTCTACTCATAGATACACCTTGTCTTTCTTACTTATAGACAGAATTAACAGGAAATTCAGATATGTATCATATCAGGACGTTGTAACTGTAACTTCCTTTTATTATATGAATTGCAGTTTCTCCTAAAAGTATATCTTCATACTGAGGCTAAAGAGTGATGTAAATAAACTCACCACCCATAACTCCAAAGGTAAACTGAAGGAAGTAAATACTAGTAGCAAATGAAGAGATTCCAAAGGCCACTGAGGATATTACCGCTCCTAAGATGCACACGGTCCGGAAGCCATATGCATTTGCTAAGGCAGATACAAATGGCCCTAGAAAACAAAAAGGAAAAATAAATAAGTGATGCTCTGTGAAATAGGAAGGATTTTATTAGGTCACAGGTTTCATGACTTCTGCTGGACTGACCAACATGGCATTTAACTATGGAAGAGATCCTGTGTCAGAGAATATACAAGATTAAATAAAACTGTTCTCATGGTTTAGTCACATAATTCTCAATTAGTAATCTTGCAGTGATGCATTATAAATGTGAGAGCTGTGTCATATGATGAAGATGATCATTTATAATGATTACTACTACAGTAATAAGAAGCTGAAAGTATTATACAAAGCAGCTGAATGTCATTTATAATAATACTAAAAAAATAATTTATTTATTATTTATTTGGCCACCAAGCAAATTCAAACTTAAAACACATCACTCACCGACGATGAGGTAGAAGCCTCCAAGAAGCGAGCTGACCCACGATACTTCAGAATTAGACACATTAAACTCCTCCCTGAATTTGGGCAGCAACATACCACAGGAAAAGATGATGCCGTCCACCACAACATTGCACATGAATGACGCTGCCACCACTACCCACCCCCATCCTCCATCAGGGGGAACAACGTGTGTAGCCTGAGAGGGAGACACAACTGATGAGACTTAAACACCAAAATACTGTACAGTATACAAAATAGTGAAAAGAATTGTTGTTAAATTTATAGTGTATATGGTATAGTGATAATCCCCTGGACTGGGGACCAGGTACCAGCACTCTGTAAGTTTCTTTTTTTTCCCCTGGGATAACCAAGGATCATTATTTTTTATTTTGGTGTAAATAAGGGTCCTATTTTCCACCCTAGGAATAAATATGGCCTCATTTTCACTGATATATAATCAGTAATGTGAGTTTTTTTCCGTTTTTTTTTCAATTTCTAGACACAGTTGAACCTTGATCATCTGGCAATCTTGACTACAGAATCTTCCAAGTATCTGCCAAAACACACAAAATCAGATGACCTGGTAATGGTTCCCAGTGTTGCCTCCCGGTGCAGGACTCCTTTATAAGGTAATCTTTTTATATAATTTTTACCACTCACTCACAAGCCAGGCACCAAGCCCCCTACTTCCTTCACACGAGGAGTTAGTTTTTATAGTGTTTCATATTGTATTATGAAAGAGGATGCAATTAATCATGTTACAGAACTTTGGTGTTGTTTGATTTAAGGTCAAATTATACTCTGGTGAAATTGATGGAAACAACAAAGAAATGAATGGATGGTGTATGGTCAGCTGGCCTGCTGTATGGTAGTTGTTACTTCCTCTTCGTGTGTTAATTCCATTATGACAATATCCTTCCTCTGGTCAGAGGAAATAACTATTTAGTTTGGTTAGCCTTTTTCCATATCTTTTACATTAATAGAATACTTTTATAGAGTATTATATCAAAATTTCTATTTGTATTGTTATATATTATACTCCATGTGAATACTGTACTGTACAGTGTTTTGGGTTGTATTGTGAAACATGGATTGGATGGTCCCTAGAGTACAACAAGGTGGGTGAATTTTCATTGTTAGTTTTAATATTGGCACTATTAACTAACACTATGAATTATACCATAAAATACACACGTAAATTTTTTTTAATAAAACATAACAAATAAGAAATAAAATTCACTGTTTATGATTGATTTTTGTAATTAATGAACCATTATAATACCCCAATCAATAGTGTAGCTTTTGGATGCCATGTAAGGCTAATATTATCTTACATACAAAGGTCATTTTAAAACACAAAAGACAAGCAACCAGGTTTTACAACAGTGTTGTGAGAGTAACCCTTTAAACGTGATGTGAGTTGATAAGATGGTGAACAAACCACAAATATATACCGTCTAGCCACAATTAAGAAACGTGTACGAGTTTCAGCATTAAATAGGATTTAATCTTTCGTTTGACACCAAAATAACAAACAGCAGTATGATAACCCGCCCGGGCTATCGACTTGGCTATAAAATTGGATTTCCTTTTTAATCTTTCACTTGCTATTATTAATATTTGTGTTTTATGGTAGAGACGAGCAAGATAACAAAATGGATATACAGTACAGTATAGCTTTATATATCCGGCGATAAAAGTTCCAAATACCGAGGCCTGTACTTGCTACCAAAATTAATTCTATCTAATGCCCCTATCAAGGTCTTCAACACCCCCAGAATCTTGTTTGTACTTAAGAGGTCAAGTAAACACGGGTTGCCTATCTACACCCCCTGCTGTTTACAATCTATTTTTTAACTAGTGTGTGGCATTTCATAACAGAGTGTTGGTATAGATGACATCGACAGAATAGTAAGATATTCACAGATTAGGTGAACTGATATAGAGTTCTATCTCTCATACTTTTTGATTGTTGTTGGACTTGTGTTATTACTATTCTTGTTACTCTCTTAAGGACCTTAATTGTTGAAGTGCAGTAATAACATTATAACAAAAACACAAGCTGATAATACTTGGAGGTACAGCAACTGATTTATCATGAGATCACCTGAGATTGTAATTGAAACTACTGTACTGTAGTAATTTAGAACCTTTAAAGAGATTGGAGCTCAGTGAAACAGTACAGTAATTAGTTAGTCCTTAAACTTGCTAACTCACAAAATCTGTAATGTGTTTGCTTAACATTGATGAAGGCTTCAGCAGTGGGCGTGTTATCCTGCTACCCCATCTATGTTTACTATTTCATAGAATCTCAGTCTGTTAATCTTTAGGACATACCGGTAATTTACTTACCAAAACTGCCTCCTTAACTTCGGGTTCCTCAAATTCATCGTCGCTAGCACCGATGACGAATTTGGCGGGGACAAAGTTGTCGTCTTTCAGAGGGGTGTCCGTTTCGTCCATGTTGGTAGTCTCCAGCATAGTCACGCTCGGGCAGAACACCTGCAACACACACAACATAACTTAGTTCCTTCGCCCTTATGGATATCAGCATTAGGCTATGATTATACTGAACAGGTACTATTAAATGAGAGGTGAGGCAGATGAATGACCGTGGGGACCGTGGTTTTCGTTAGCAAGTGAGGTACCAGGAAGAGACAAAACAGAAAAGTAGAAAAAAGTGATGATTTTTTCTCAGATTTCATATCACAAAGTTACTGTGGATGTACCTCAAAGGAGACTTTAAATTAATGTTAGTTGAGGAATCTGACATATAGGAAGTTGCTGTAAAATGTGATAAAATGATAAAGTCTCCCACACGGTGATGGTAGACAGGAGGAAAGTGTAGGAACATTGGTTACGTCTACATACTGAAACAACATTATTTAATGAGATGAAAAAATATACAAAATATGTGGAGAACAGACACTTGGGGCGTCGTAGCTTCAATGAACAATTAGCTAAGATTTTAATACTCGAGTAATCATTGAGTCATTTTAGGATCGGTATTCAGTGACTTGGCGGACTCCACTAAATATAAGGGTGAATATATACTGTACTATGGAGACGAATTTACAGTAGTACAGACTGTATGAATCATCCAAGAGGAGCGAGCTGGGTGCATGTTGGTACAGGCGTCACACACACTATCACCACCACACACACTGCTCAGTACAGGCCAACTCCCTGCCCCGCTTCTCTACCACCATTTGTCTTTTATTTTTTATTTATTTTTTATTTTTTAATATACAGTACTGTATTCGTTTTCTTTTACCAAATAAAATTTCAACTGATTATTGATTTATTTTAATTCGTGTGTGTGTGTGTGTGTGTGTGTGTGTGTGTGTGTGTGTGTGTGTGTGTGTGCGTGCGTGCGTGCGTGCGTGTGCGTGTGTGTGTGCTCTGGGTATGAACTCATGGGGAAAAGAAATACAATACCTGAATAAAATCCCACCGCAAAAATGAGTTAACAAAATCCCACCTCACCCTCACTCTCCTCCCTCCCCCACTCACCTCCCCGGCCTTCACCACTCATCTCCCCCTTCCTCAGACCCTCCCCACACCTCACCCCCATCCCTACACCTCACCACCCAGTCACCCCAAATGCTATCACACACACATCAACACCTGTCATATAAACGATCCCAGTTGACATATGTTTATTTACACTTAAACTCCTCTTTGGGATCTATGGCGGAGTTGAAACTAAATATGTCGACTCTGTACCGTTCTTAATAGCTACTTATGGGATTGTCTGAAGATCTCCCCCCCCCCCCTCTAGTTTATATAACCCTAAGATTAACCCATGGATTATTTCACCTTAAAATTAACCCCCAGCTTATTTCACCAGATAAACACCTGAACACTACCTGGGGTAAGTTTGCATTAGGGTGGTTAATCTTACGGTAAAATCAGCTGAGTTTAATCATGAGTTGAATAATCTGGGGGTTAATGTTAAGGTGAAATAAGCTGATAGGTTAAATCTTCTGGTGAAATAAGCTGGGGGGTGGGGGGGTGTTAATGTTTGTGATACGAGTAATGTTATAGAATATTCCGTTGTGTGTAGTGAAGACGAGGTGTTATCAGGTGCGTAGAGCTGAGTAAGAGCTTCCTGTGCCCTACTAATTAATCTATTCATGCGCAGAATGAAGCAATCCACACAGACAGGAATCATCCACTTGGCTGCTGGAGTTTGACATGACTGGCAGAGATGAAAGGTGAAGGTAGAAGTGAATGGAGGAGAGAGTTGGTGAAATATGTGGTTTTAATATACTACTGTACGTATTGTATATAGTGGTGTGGGAGGGGTAGAAGAGCACAAGAGGACATTAAGAAACAGAAAGAATGGAACAAGTCAGCCAAGAACAGGATTAATCGGTTAAGGATTTTTATAATGTGTCGTGAGAACAGAACAGCCGGCATGGAAGAGTTGGCAGTGGTGTGTGTGTGTGTGTGTGTCTTGTGTGATAGTTGAGAACCGTGTGAGTGAAGGGTACAGGTGACGTATATTGGCCATGAAAAAGACCAGAAGGAAAAATGTGAATGTAAATCAAGTGGGAATGATGAGGTGGAAGTGGTCACGATGAAGGATAAAATGAAAATGTATAGTTTATTTAGAGGATTTTATTTATTTATTGATGCATATATTTAATACTGATTACCTCCATTAATTAACACCTCCGTAATCTCTCTTAGAGGTCTGGTGAGGGCCATCCATTGTCCTTCAGTCCAGTGTTAGTAAAGAAGGACTCTGTAGTACCAGGAGACAACACAATAGAATAGATGGCCAGTGGGAAGATATCCAACATGGCCTCTACCTTATTTAACCTAATTTAATCTACTGTAACTGAGTAGTCTGTTAGAGGCTTGAGAGAGGCTGGCGATGGTGTAATTTTACCTTGATAATTATTTTGCTGCTGGGAGTTTAACTGTTGAGAAACTATCCATTGAGAATTTGTTTTGAGTAATATAGAATTCCAAGATGTTTTAAGTAACTCCAGGAAGTGAGATAGAGCAGACGCGCCACATCAGATTCAGACAGCACCTGAGCCTGCCCTTATAGAGTGTCACTAACAGATTGCCAGACGTCACATTGCCTGTACAAACATCATCATTTTTTGTTTTATAAATGACGTCCACAAGAGGGCAGCAAGAGTGGCAACTAGGACAAAAAGTGGATTCCGACTCGTCTAACCACTTAATTATCACATTCCTCATGCACCACATTAGCGTTTGTTTTTTGTTCTGCAGATCTGGTAGTGTCAGGGAAGTGAGGTAGTCGGTGAGCTGCCTCCAGGATTACCAGTTTCATACGTTTATTTTTTTCCCTGTTGATAGGAACAAGAGAACGCATCTGGTCACTAGAGTATTGTTATAATTTTACAGCAATTTTTTAACCAACTCTGTGTCGTGGTGCAGATAATAGATAGGTGCAGTATACAATAAGAGGGGCGAAACTTACTGTATGATCCTTTAGGAATCTGGGGGACTAAATGAGGGAGTTACCCGTTATATCTTGGCAACACTCGCCCTTCAAGGTAACAACCAGGTTAAGTTAGGTTAGGAGTCTTAAATTTTGTCCTCCAGTTTATCTATACCGATAACAGTACTCACAGTAGAACACTTAACATACATACAGTTTACTCTTACCATTTAACTTTATTCCACACATCAAGTGTAACATTGTTAAACAGCAGCACCATCTAAAATCTTACATTCATAGTGGAAGTTAAACTCGCCCAAAGACAACCTTCTGCTGTACGTGTTTGGATTAATTATGATCAAGACTTACGAGGTCACAATATTAAACCGTGTACGTATATAAGTGTACACAGATAAGAGGCCGTGATTCACAGTTCCATAATTCATACGTAAGTTAAGGATAAGGTTTTAAAAGGTTTCGGTTTAGTTTTATTTAAGGGTAAGTTAGTATAGGTTGGTTTAGGATGGGAGAGGTTGGGTTAGGTTATATTAGGTTAGGTTAGGCTACAAGAGGACAAAATACATTAGGTTAGGATAAGAAAGTTTAGGTTCGGGCAGGTTAAGATCGATACAGGTAATATAAATGCAAATGTGTCTCTAAGGCCAAACCAGAGTCGAATACTTAAGCCCAAACCAAACAAGTGTCGAATACTAAATTAAATCGAACCAAACCAAACTGAAGGTAACTCACTCTCACTGGCAAGAAAACCATGAAAACTACGTCGTATATACAAACAACTCATAACCTAACCTAACCAGACAGAACATTACATCTTACAAAATGTTGAAGAAATAGGAAAAAAATAGTTATCACTTTCACCAACCCAATTACTGGTTTTATGGTGTAGCTATTGGTACTGCATAAGGGGTGGGGTTGGCCCGTTCGTATAGGGTGTTCCTTGACTCGTTCGTAGAGGTGGATCCCTTGACGCGTTCGTAGAGGTGGATCCCTTGACACGTTCGTAGAGGTGGATCCCTTGACTCGTTCGTAGAGATGGATCCCTTGACGCGTTCGTAGAGGTGGATCCCTTGACACGTTCGTAGAGGTGGATCCCTTGACGCGTTCGTAGAGGTGGATCCCTTGACACGTTCGTAGAGGTGGATCCCTTGACACGTTCGTAGAGGTGGATCCTGACTCGTTCGTAGAGGTGGATCCCGACGCGTTCGTAGAGGTGGATCCCTTGACGCGTTCGTAGGTGGATCCTTGACGCGTTCGTAGAGGTGGATCCCTTGACACGTTCGTAGGGTGGATCCTTGACACGTTCGTAGGGTGGATCTTAACACGTTCGTAGAGGTGGATCCTTGACACGTTCGTAGAGGTGGATCCCTTTGACGCGTTCGTAGAGGTGGATCCTTGACGCGTTCGTAGAGGTGGATCCTTGGCGTTAGTAGAGGTGGATCCTTGGCGTTCGTAGAGGTGGATCCTTGACGCGTTCGTAGAGGTGGATCCCTTGGCGCGTTCGTAGAGGTGGATCCCTTGACGTTCGTAGAGGTGGATCCTTGAGCGTTGTAGAGGTGGATCCCTTGACGCGTTAAGTAGAGGTGGATCCTTGACACGTTCGTAGGGTGGATCTGACACGTTCGTAGAGGTGGATCCTTGACACGTTCGTAGAGGTGGATCCATTGGAGCGTTCGTAGAGGTGGATCCTTGACACGTTCGTAGAGGTGGATCCCAGCACGTTCGTAGAGTTGGATCCGACGCGTTAGAGGTGGATCCTTGACGCGTTCGTAGAGGTGGATCCCTTGACACGTTCGTAGAGGTGGATCCCTTGACACGTTCGTAGAGGTGGATCCTTGACACGTTCGTAGAGGTGGATCCCTTGACACGTTCGTAGGGTGGATCCTTGGCGTTAGTGAGGTGGATCCTTGACACGTTCGTGAGATGGATCCCTTGACACGTTCGTAGAGGTGGATCCCTTGACACGTTCGTAGAGGTGGATCCCTTGACACGTTCGTAGAGGTGGATCCTTGACTCGTTCGTAGAGGTGGATCCTTGACACGTTCGTAGAGGTGGATCGCGGCGTTCGTAGAGGTGGATCCCTGCGCGTTCGTGAGGTGGATCCCTTGACGTTAGTGAGGTGGATCCCAGAGCGTTCGTGAAGGTGGATCCTTGACGCGTTCGTAGGGTGGATCCCTTGAAGCTTCGTAGGTGGATCCTTGACGCGTTCGTAGGGTGGATTGCCAACGTTCGTAGAGGTGGATCCCCGACACGTTCGTGAGTGGATCCGGCGCGTAGGTGGATCCCTGACACGTTCGTGAGGTGGATCTTGACGTTCGTGAGGTGGATCCCTGACGCGTTCGTGAGGTGGATCCCTGCGCGTTCGTGAGAGTGGATCCTTGGCGTTCGTGAGGTGGATCCCTTGACTCGTTAGGGGTGGATCCTTGACACGTTCGTAGAGGTGGATCCTTGACACGTTCGTAGAGGTGGATCCCTTGACACGTTCGTAGAGGTGGATCCCTTGACACGTTCGTAAAGGTGGATCCCTTGACGCGTTCGTAGAGGTGGATCCCGACACGTTCGTAGAGGTGGATCCTTCACGTTCGTAGAGGTGGATCCCTTGACGCGTTCGTAAGGTGGATCCCTGCGCGTTCGTAGAGGTGGATCCCCGACACGTTCGTGAGGTGGATCCCTGCACGTTCGTAGAGGTGGATCCTTGACGCGTTCGTGAGGTGGATCCCATTGACCGCGTTCGTGAGGTGGATCCCCGACGCGTTAGTAAGGTGGATCCTGACACGTTCGTGAGGTGGATCCCTGGCACGTTCGTAAGGTGGATCCCAGCCCGTTCGTGAGGTGGATCCTTGACACGTTCGTAGAGGTGGATCCCTTGACACGTTCGTAGAGGTGGATCCCCAACGTTAGGGTGGATCGCCGACCGTTAGAGGTGGATCCCTTGACGCGTTCGTAGAGGTGGATCCTTGACACGTTCGTGAGGTGGATCCCCTGCACGTTCGTAGAGGTGGATCCTTGACACGTTCGTAGGGTGGATCCTGACACGTTCGTAGAAGTGGATCCTTGACGCGTTCGTAGAGGTGGATCCACGCGTTCGTGAGGTGGATCCTTGCGCGTTCGTGAGGTGGATCCTTGACACGTTCGTGAGGTGGATCCTTGACACGTTCGTAGGTGGATCCTTGGCACGTTCGTAGAGGTGGATCCCTTGACGCGTTCGTAGAGGTGGATCCTTGACACGTTCGTGAGGTGGATCGCCGCGTTCGTAAGGTGGATCCTTGACACGTTCGTAAGTGGATCTTGACACGTTCGTAGAGGTGGATCCCTTGACGCGTTCGAAGAGGTGGATCCCATGACACGTTCGTAGAGGTGGATCCCCGACGCGTTCGTAGAGGTGGATCCTTGACGCGTTCGTGAGGTGGATCCTTGACACGTTCGTAGAGGTGGATCCTTGACACGTTAATGAGGTGGATCCCGACGCGTTCGTGAGGTGGATCCCGACGCGTTCGTAGAGGTGGATCCCTTGGCGCGTTCGTAGAGGTGGATCCTTGACGCGTTCGTAGAGAAGTGGATCCCTTGACGCGTTCGTGAGGTGGATCTTGACACGTTCGTGGAGGTGGATCGCCTGCACGTTCGTAGAGGTGGATCCCTTGCACACGTTCGTAGAGGTGGATCTTGACGCGTTCGTAAGTGGATCCTTGACACGTTCGTAGAGGTGGATCCTTGACACGTTCGGAGGGTGATCCTTGACGCGTTCGTAGAGGTGGATCCCTGACGCGTTCGTGAAAGTGGATCCCGACGCGTTCGTAGAGGTGGATCCTTGACACGTTCGTAGGGTGGATCCTTGACGCGTTCGTAGAGGTGGATCCCTTGACGCGTTCGTAGAGGTGGATCCCTTGACCCGTGGGGTGATCCCTTGACACGTTCGTAGAGGTGGATCCTTGACACGTTCGTAGAGGTGGATCTTGACGCGTTCGTAGAGGTGGATCCTTGACACGTTCGAGTGATCCCACACGTTCGTAGGTGGACCGCGCGTACTAAGGTGATCCCTTGACGCGTTCGTAAGGTGGATCCCGACACGTTCGTGAGGTGGATCCTGACACGTTCGTAAGTGGATCCCGACCGTTCGTAGAGGTGGATCCGACACGTTGTGAGGTGGATCCTTGACGCGTTCGTAGAGGTGGATCCCTTGACGCGTTCGTGAGGTGGATCCTTGACACGTTCGTAGAGGTGGATCCCTGCGCGTTCGTAGGGTGGATCCCGACACGTTCGAGGTGGATCCCGACGCGTTGTAGGGTGGATCGCCGGCGTTCGTGAGGTGGATCCCTTGACACGTTCGTGGTGGATCCCGACACGTTCGTAGGGTGGATCCTTGACACGTTCGTAGAGGTGGATCCCTTGACGCGTTCGTGAGGTGGATCCGGCGTTTAGAGGTATCCCTTGACGCGTTAATGAGGTGGATCCTTGACACGTTCGTAGAGGTGGATCCTTGGCGTTAGAGGTGGATCCCTGGCACGTTCGTGAGGTGGATCCCTGCGCGTTCGTGAGGTGGATCCACACGTTCAGAGGTGGATCCTTGACACGTTCGTGGTGGATCCTTGACACGTTCGTGAGGTGGATCCCTTGACTCGTTCGTGAGGATCCTAGAGGTGGATCTGACGCGTTCGTAGAGGTGGATCCCTTGACGCGTTCGTGAGGTGGATCCTTGACACGTTCGTGAGGTGGATCCTGACACGTTCGTAGAGGTGGATCCTTGACGCGTTAGTAGAGGTGGATCCCTTGACGCGTTCGTGAGAGGTGGATCCCTTGACGCGTTCGTGGTGGATCCCTTGACGTTCGTAGAGGTGGATCCTTGACACGTTCGTAGAGGTGGATCCTTGACACGTTCGTAGAGGTGGATCCTTGACGTTCGTGAGGTGGATCCCTTGACGCGTTCGTAGAGGTGGATCCTTGACACGTTCGTAGAGGTGGATCCCTTGACGTTCGTGAGGTGGATCCTTGACACGTTCGTAGAGGTGGATCCTTGACACGTTCGTAGAGGTGGATCCTTGACACGTTCGTAGAGGTGGATCCTTGACACGTTCGTGAGGTGGATCCTTGACGCGTTCGTGAGGTGGATCCCTTGACACGTTCGTAGAGGTGGATCTGACGCGTTCGTAGAGGTGGATCCCACGCGTTCGTAGTGGATCCTTGACACGTTAGAGGTGGATCCTTGACACGTGTGGTGGATCCTTGACACGTTCGTGAGGTGGATCCTGACACGTTCGTAGAGGTGGATCCTTGACACGTTCGTAGAGGTGGATCCTTGACGCGTTCGTAGAGGTGGATCCCTTGACGCGTTCGTGAGGTGGATCCTTGACGTTCGTGAGGTGGATCCCGCGTTCGTAGAGGTGGATCCCTTGACGCGTTCTAAGGTGATCCCGACGCGTTCGTGAGGTGGATCCCTTGACACGTTCGTGAAGGTGGATCCCTTGACACGTTCGTAGAGGTGGATCCTTGACGTTCGTAGAGGTGGATCCTGACACGTTCGTGAGGTGGATCCTTGACGCGTTCGTAGAGGTGGATCCTGACACGTTCGTAGAGGTGGATCCCTTGACACGTTCGTGAGGTGGATCCCTTGACACGTTCGTAAGTGGATCCCTTGACACGTTCGTAGAGGTGGATCCTTGACGCGTTCGTAGAGGTGGATCCCCACGTTGGATCCTTGACGCGTTCGTAGAGGTGGATCTGAGCGTTCGTAGAGTGGATCCCTGCACGTTCGTAGAGGTGGATCGCCAGCGCGTTCGTGAGGTGGATCCCACGCGTTCGTAGAGGTGGATCCCAGCGCGTTCGTAGAGGTGGATCCTTGACACGTTCGTGAGGTGGATCCCTTGACACGTTCGTAGAGTTGGATCCTTGACGTTGAGGTGGATCCCCGCGTTTGAGGTGGATCCTTGACGCGTTAGTGAGGTGGATCCTCGACACGTTCGTGAGGTGGATCCTCGACACGTTCGTGAGTGGATCCTTGACACGTTCGTGAGGTGGATCCTGACGGATCCTATGGATCACGCGTTAGGA
The DNA here is from genome assembly GCF_018991925.1 of Homarus americanus. NCBI lineage: Eukaryota > Metazoa > Arthropoda > Malacostraca > Decapoda > Nephropidae > Homarus > Homarus americanus. Next base: position 1,019,184 of record NW_024756438.1, on the reverse strand, counting down.
GTGGATCCTTGACACGTTCGTAGAGGTGGATCCTGACACGTTCGTAGAGGTGGATCCTTGCGACACGTTCGTGAGGTGGATCGCAGCAGAGGTGGATCCCTTGACACGTTCGTAGAGGTGGATCCCGACACGTTCGTAGAGGTGGATCCCGACGCGTTCGTAGAGGTGGATCTTGACACGTTCGTGAAGGTGGATCCGGCGTTCGTGAGGTGGATCCTTGACGCGTTAGAGGTGGATCCTTGACGTTCGTGAGGTGGATCCTTGACGCGTTCGTGAGGTGGATCCTTGACGCGTTCGTAGAGTGGATCCTTGACACGTTCGTGAGGTGGATCCCCTTGACGCGTTCGTAGAGGTGGATCTTGACGCGTTCGTGGGGTGGATCCTTGACGCGTTCGTAGAGGTGGATCCCCGCGTTCGTGGATCCCTTGACACGTTCGTAGAGTGGATCCCGACGCGTTCGTAGAGGTGGATCCCTTGACGCGTTCGTAGAGGTGGATCCCGGCACGTTCGTGAGGTGGATCCTTGACGCGTTCGTAGAGGTGGATCCTTGACGCGTTCGAGGGTGGATCCCCGCACGTTCGTGAGGTGGATCCCTTGACGCGTTCGTGAGGTGGATCCCTTGACACGTTCGTGGTGGATCCTTGACACGTTCGTAGAGGTGGATCCTTGGCGTTCGTGAGGTGGATCCTTGACACGTTCGTAGAGGTGGATCCGACGCGTTCGTAGAGGTGGATCCTTGACGCGTTCGTAGGGTGGATCCCTTGACGTTCGTGAGGTGGATCGCACACGTTCGTAGAGGTGGATCCCAGCACGTTCGTGAGGTGGATCTGACACGTTCGTAGAGGTGGATCCTTGACACGTTCGTAGAGGTGGATCCCTATAACAGTCGACTGGAAGCACCGCGAGGACCTCATATCACTCCACTGATTATGTTCGTCTATGGTTAAAGCTCAAAGGTTTGGTCAGTTCAGATTTCTTAGATATTTACGGTGATAACATCATTTGATTTAGGACTTAAAGTGAACAGTGTGACCTGTCCACCCCCAGTTTCACTTGTTTCAGCCCTCAGTTTCATTTTCTTTTTCAGCCTGAAGCTTAACTTATTCCAGCCTGTAACTTAACTTATTTCAGCCTGAAGCTTAACTTATTTCAGCCTGTAATTTAACTTATTTCAGCCTGAAGCTTAACTTATTTCAGGTACTCCAATTAAGGGAGCTGAAATTGACCTAACCTGACTGCCTCTGTGGAGCAACACAACACAACACAACATAACACAACATAACACAGGACAATACAGCACAACACAGCACAACACGACACAACACGATACAATACGACACAATACAACATAACACAGCACAACACGACACAACACAGCACAATACAACACAACACAACACAACATAACACAGGACAATACAGCAACCAGCACAACACGACACAACACGACACAATACAACATAACACGACACAATACAACACAACACAGCACAACACGACACAACACAGCACAATACAACACAACACAGCACAGCACAATACAACACAACACAACACAGCACAGCACAGCACAATACAACACAGCATAGCACAACACGACACAACACAGCACAATACAACACAACACAGCACAGCACAATACAACATAACACAACACAATACAACACAACACAGTACAACACAACACAACACAACACAACACAATACAACACAGCATAGCACAACACAACATTTGTGAATACAGACACCCACCATCAGTGACCTAGTACTCTGGTAACCTCCTTCTGTAGCTCCTGACCTACATGTAGTGTTAGTGTGCCCCCAGTGCCCTCCCAGTACCCCATTAGACTTGGGACAAACATATGAATATTTTATGATCGATTTCGTTTTGATCTGATACACTTGGGTGGATGGAAGGTGATGTAGGATTATTTCTATTATTATTATATTGTGTTTTATATCATATCAACAAAATCAGACGGGAGAATAATGAGGAGGGTAACCAGTCATTCTCTCCTCTTCCCTCCCCCCTCTCTCATTTTCCTTCCCTCCCCCCTATCTCACTTCCCCCCTTCCCTCCCTCCCTCCCCTTACACATGCCGCCGTTGTTCCACTATTCACTCACATTGATCAAATTCCCCAACTATAAATTTTCACAGGTTTATCTTCATATCTGGTTCATTAACACCAAACTAACACTGACAGCGCAGTGTTGTCCTTTTAAGCTCACGATGACAAGTAATTCCGGTTAAATCCTCATGGTAGAATGTTTACTGAGAGTTTATAAGTGTTACGGAAACCTTCAAATAAGCTGGGGCCATGAGGTGAAAACTTGAGGCAGTAGGCAGAAATATCCACACATGTTCGTTTATATCCTCAACCTGTGTGTGCGTGTGGTATGAGAAGTGAATTTAAACATCCACATTAACTCACAACACTTCATATCAAGTCATTGCTCGTATAAAATTGAGTCGTTAGGAAATCAACACGAGTGAAGTTGATAATTGATATGAAACTTAGCTGTACTGGGTGAGATCTCGGTATGTTGGGTGAGGGTATGGGGTGGGTGAAGGTATGAGGTGGGTGGGGGGTATGAGGTGGGTGGGGGTATGAGGTGGGTGGGGGGTATGGGGTGGGTGAAGGTATGAGGTGGGTGGGGGTATGAGGTGGGTGGGGGTATGGGGTGGGTGAAGGTATGAGGTGGGTGGGGGTATGAGGTGGGTGAGGGTATGGGGTGGGTGAGGGTATGAGGTGGGTGAGGGTATGAGGTGGGTGGGGGGTATGAGGTGGGTGGGCGGTATGATGGTCACTGTATTAAGGTGGTGGTTGAAGCGAGGTAGTTAACGGGGTGAGGTGGTCGCTGGAATAAGGTCATCGTTTAAGTATTTGATTAACTAGAGTCAGGTGATCGTTATAGAAGGGTGGTCACTGTGGAAAAAATCGTCGCTGGATGGTGGTAATTGGAGTAAGGTGCAGGTCATTGGAGTAAGGGGCAGGTCACTGGAGTAATGGGCAGGTCACTGGAGTAAGGGGCAGGTCACAGGTAAGGTGGTCTCTCACCTGTAATAATGTCGTATTGATCGGTTAATATCTGGGGACACGTCTTAACGAGCGGTGACCTTTATTGATGATGTCTGACCTTCACCTTTGTACGATGTTGACCAAAACGTGCAGTGCCAAAATGTGTAATGCCAAAACATGCAGTGCCAAAACCTTCAGTGCCAAAACCTTCAGTGCCAAAACATGCAATGCTGAAACCTACAGTGCCAAAAAGTGATAAAATTTTAGTCGAAAGCTGGTAAAAATTTATAATGCTATGTGCGGAGTGAAAATTGAAACCACAAACAGACTCGAACAAGTAGATTTGTTTGTGTAATTACTGAGAAATGCTACGATGATCCCTCAATATTTAAGATGATGTATCGTACACTAGTTCATAATGGGGAGCAACAACAACCAGGTCTTATGCCACACACACACACACACACACACACACACACACACACACACACACACACACACACACACAGGGAAACATATCTCTCCTAAAATTTAATTATTACACTTAATCTAATCATCATACATAAATATTTAGTGCAAGTGTTATCTGGTTTAGAACAGGTGCGGTGATGATAAAGTTTTTCTGTTGAAGCTTAAAGTGGCTAAACATATTTTTTTCAATGGTCAGACTATCCGGCATATTCCATTTATACGAGTATGTTAAAATTATTTATTATTAGGTGTAATTCGTTTTTTTCTTAATATTACGTAACTTCTCTCACTTACTTTATTATTCTCTCATTAGCATTTTCATTTAATTGTTTATTTGATTGTATTATGTATATTTTGGTCTTACAGTGTTGTGTTATTGTTTGGGTTAGGATTCAGTGCTTCAGCTGCCTGCGTTATTAAACCCCGAGCTCAAGTGTTGATATTTTAGGACAAACACTCTCTTAAACTGAAGGTATAATAATAATAATAATATAATAATAATAATAATAATAATAATAATAATAATAATAATAATAATAATAATAATAATATAATAATAATAATAATAATAATAATAATAATAATAATAATAATAATAATAATATTGATCGTGATGTTAAAGTAGGAAAAATGAGAGAGAGAGAGGTGCTGTGTGAAGGAGGAGGGTGCTGAGGGAGGAGGGGTGCTGAGGGAGAGTTGGTAGGGAGGGCCTCTGACGCCATACTTCTACTACTATTGATCGAGCAGTGCCGCAGTCACCCCTCCCTCCATCTTTTCCTTCCTCTCTCTTCTTTCCTTCTCTTTCTCATCCTCTCCTTCTCTCAACCTTCCTTCTCCCCCCTCCTGTTCTACCCCTTTCTCCTCTTTTCTTGTGACTATATTCCAACCATCACCACCACACATACACCCCACCACTATCACCACCACCATTATAACAATCTCACCACTATCACCACCATTATAACAATCTCACCACCACCACACATACACCCCATCACTATCACCACCATTAACAATCACCACCACCACACATACACCCCACCACTATCACCACCATTATAACAATCTCACCACCACCACATACACCCCACCACTATCACCACCATTATAACAATCTACCACCACACATACACCCCACCACTATCACCACCATATAACAATCTCACCACCACCACATACACCCCACCACTATCACCACCATTATAACAATTTCACCACCACCACACATACACCCACCACCACACATACACCACTATCACCACCATTATAACAATCTCACCACCACCACACATACACCCCATCACTATCACCACCATTATAACAATCTCACCACCACCACACATACACCCCACCACTATCACCACCATTATAACAATCTCACCACCACCACATACACCCCACCACTATCACCACCATTATAACAATCTCACCACCACCACACCACACCCCACTATCACCACCATTATAACAATCACCACCACCACACATACACCCCACCACTATCACCACCATTATAACAATCTCACCACCACCACACATACACCCCACCACTATCACCACCATTATAACAATCTCACCACCACCACACATACACCCCACCACCATCACAACCACACTCTCCCTCATCACCACGATAACACACTTTCACCACACCATCACTACTCCAACACACTCCTCACCACTACTTCCTCGACGACGCACTCTTCCCTCTTACAAACATCACCATGCACACACACATAAGGTCATTCACCTGCCCTGCCTAGCAACAACTATAGCGGCTACTCTCTTATACAGGATGTCCATACAGAGATGTCCGAAAATGTATGTGTGTATGTGTGTCGTTCTGTCTGTCCGTCTGTTTGTCCGTCCAGTATATATAAATCATTGGAATGAACAAGTACCAACGTCCTTTTTTTTTAATAAATAATGTTATAATCATCTTGTAAGGAATCTGAATAATTTCTTAATGAATTTTAATAAAATTGCAATATTTCTATGATAATTTGACACAAGTTTAAATACAATATTTTACCTTGATAGTTTATTTTCTGATGTGTGTGTGTGTGTGTGTGTGTGTGTGTGTGCTGTATTTCAATTCTTGGTATACTCATGTCTAGTGTAGCACAACAACAACAACACATTAGTTTACTGTTGAATCCGATTGCAATCTTCTGCTGGGGCGCTGAGTGAGGCAAGTTTGATGCGTTCACACCCGGCCAGTATTGAACAATGCACACACACACACACGAGAGAGAGAGAGAGAGAGAGAGATTCACATTTAAATTACAGGTAGATGAATCCTGTGGTATTGTATATTATTATTATTTTTATTATTTTATTATTATTATTATTATTATTATTATTATTATTTTATTATTATTATTATTATTATTATTATCATTATCATTATTATTACATTTTCGCTCCCAAGCCCTGATGTGGGTCAGTGACCTGTGTCCGGGTGGGTTAATCCCCGTAAAAAAAAAAAAAAAAATTAAACGAAAATTATTGTAAAGTGAAACATATTAATGTACTGCTGTGGTAGAAGAGATCTGACGACAGCATAAATTAAATGAGGTAAAAATATAATGATGACTAAATACAATTCTCTCTCTCTCTCTCTCTCTCTCTCTCTCTCTCTCTCTCTCTCTCTCTCTCTCTCTCTCTCTCTCTCTCTCTCTTTCTCTTTCTCCATATTGGGGACATATCAATCTGTGGTGGTGAATGATAGTGGTTACCGTTAGCAATATCACACAGTAAGCACGTGTTGGTATGGACAGCTGGGCAAAACAACAATCGGGCAGGCACAAGTGAGCTACCTATAATGGCAACTTTCACGTGTCACCTCACCTCGTCAGTATACCCCCCCTCCGACATACTGAGAACTTTACTCCGACATACTGAGAACTTCCCCTCCTACATACTGAGAACTTTACCCCCTACATACTGAGAACTTCCCCCCTACATACTGAGAACTTTGCCCCCTCCCCTACATACTGAGAACTTAACCCCTCCACCCCTACATACTGAGAACTTTACCCGCTACATCCTGAGAACTTTGCCCTACATCCTGAACTTTCCCCCCTCCACCCCTACATGCAGAACTTCCCCCCTCCGACATACTGAAAACCCCCTCCCTACATGCTGAGCTTTGCCCCCCCTACAGAACTTTGCCCCCCCTACATACTGAGAACTTTCCCCCCCTACATGCTGGAACTGCCCCCTCCACCCCTACATGCTGAGAACTTCCCCCTCCGACATGCTGAAAACTTTCCTCCCTACATGCTGAGAACTTTGCCCCCTCCACCCCTACATACTGAGAACTTTTACCCCTCCACCCCCTACATGCTGAGAACTTTACCCCTCCCCTACATACTGAGAACTTTGCCCCTCCACCTCTACATACTGAGCACCCCCTACATACTGAGAACACCCCTCCCCTACATACTGAGAACTTTGCCTCCGACATACTGAAAGCTTTACCCCCCTCCCTACATACTGAGAACTTTACCCCCCTACATACTGAGAACTTTACCCCCTCCCCTACATACTGAGAACTTTACCCCCTCCCCCTACATGCTGAGACTTTCCCCCCTCCACCCCCTACATCGAACTTTCATGCTGAGAACTTTACCCCTACATGCTAGAGAACTGCCACCCCTCCCTACATGCTGAGAACTTTGCCCCCTCCACCCCTACATGCTGGGGAACTTTACCCCCTCATACTAGAACTCCCCCCTACATGCTGAGAACTTTGCCCCCCTCCCCTACATGCTGAGAGAACTTTGCCCCTCCACCCCCTACATGCTGAGACTTTACCCCCCTACATACTGAGGAACTTTACCCCCCTCCCCTACATGCTGAGAACTTTACCCCCCTCCCCTACATACTGAGAACTTTGCCCCTCCACCCCCTACATGCGGGGAACTTTACCCCCTACATACTGAGAACTTTACCCCCCTCCCTACATGCTGAGACTTTACCCCTCCACCCCTACATACTGAACTTTCCCCCCTACATGCTGAGCTTTGCCCCTCCCCTACATGCAGGGAACTTTGCCCCCTCCCCTACATGCTGAACTTTACCCCTCCACCCCCTACATGCTGGGGAACTTTGCCCCTACATACTGAGAACTTTGCCCCCTACATGCAGAACTTTGCCCCCCTCCCTACATGCTGAGGGCTTTGCCCCCTCCACCCCTCACATGCAGGACTTTGCCCCCCTACATGCTGGGGAACTTTGCCCCCCTCCCCTACATACTGAACTTTACCCCCTCCCCTACATGCTGAGAACTTTGCCCCTCCACCTGCATACTGAGAACTTTGCCCCTACATACTGAGAACTTTCCCCCCTCCGACATACGAGAACTTTCCCTCCACCCCTACATGACAGGGAACTTTGCCCCCTACATACTGAGAACTTTGCCCCTCCCCTACATGCTGAGAACTTTGCCCCTCCACCCCCCTACATACTGAGGACTTTACCCCCCTACATCCTGGGAACTTTACCCCCCTACATCCTGAGAACTCCCCCTACATGCTGGGGCTCCCCCATACTGGGAACTTTACCCTCTCCTACATGCTGAGAATTTTGCCTCCCTACATGCAGAACTGCCCCCTCCCTACATACTGAGAACTTCCCCCCTCCCTACATGCTGAGCACCCTCCCTACATGCTGAGAATTTTGCCCTCCCTACATGCCTGAGAACTTCCCCCTCCCCTACATGCTGAGAACTTTGCCCCCCTCCCTACATACTGGGAACTTTACCCTCTCCTACATACTGAGAATTTTACCTCCCCACATACTGAGAACTTTACCCTCCCTACATACTGAGAACTTTCCCCCTCCCCTACATACTGAGAACTTTACCCCCTCACATACTGAGAACTTACCTCCCTCATACTGAGAATGCCCTCCCCTACATACTGAGAACTTTACCCTCCCTACATACTGAGAACTTTCCTCCCCACATACTGAGAACTTACCTCCCCTACATACTGAGAATTTTACCCCCCACATACTGAGAACTTACCCCCACATACTGAGAACTTTACCCCCTCCACATACTGAGAACTTTACCTCCCCTACATACTGAGAACTTTACCTCCCCTACATACTGAGAACTTTACCCCTCCACCCCCATCAACCTCCACTCATCCGTAGGGGTAATCCATGTAGATGACCCCCCCCCTCCCCTACACGTAGACTCCACCAATGTTACCCCCTTCCCCCTCTCCCTTAACCTACACCCATCCGTAAAAGGTAATCGGTTAAGTAAGGTATTTTACTCCTTCAAGTGACCCTTTTTGGTATTTTTTGTGGTATTTTATTGCTCACAATAAAAAAATTCTCAACTTAATATTAATTTGTTACAGACAGCCTCCAGAAAGCTTTGATTCCATCCCCCTCCGTCCCTGCCCTTTCTAAACTGGCTAAGGATAAGTCGCTTTTTATACTAACCCGCATTTAAAACATTCCTCCATCTAGCGGGGAAAACAAAGCACCAAAACACATAAGAAAAGGCGGCTCTTGGGTGGAAATAAACACGACCTCCTTAATAAAACTAAAACTAACAACACGACCTCCTTAGCAAAAACAAACCTAACTCACACGACGCCTTAACAAATACCAAACAAACTCACACATTAACACCTACAGCAAATAAAATGTTTATACACAACTCATGTCAACAGATTCAGACAGGTAATCAATTGTCCTTCAGGGGAATTATGTTACTTGTCAGTCTAGTGTCCAGCTGCAGGTTATTTCATTCATAATTCCTTCCCCAAAATTGCACAGCTTGTCAATCAATGTTTTGTAAATTGTGTGATATGTTAGTGTAGGAATTATTTTTTTATACCTGCACCTGGATAAATCACCTGTAATGTCATAATTGTATACGTAGTTGTTAGGGTGTTATTATCAATGTTATGGTGTAATAATAATAATAATTAACGGTTTATTGAAAGAGCATGGCAGCCGGAAGGCTGAAAATATACAATTACATAATTGGGGAATGGGTCTCTTGATTTACAAATGATGTACAAGTAACATAAGTGATACAAATATGACATATAATAATTAGGTGTTGCTAATTTTTACAATGGTTGGGACTGGGCTGTTCTTGTAGCAATCAGTTCGTGCTCGTATGGGCTGGTGTGTGGCCAGGACAGTAGCTTGGGGCAATGCAGGTGTGCTCCATCCTTCAGGTTACGTCAGGTGAAGCTGTGAGGTCAGGTTAGGTCAGATCCAGTCACAATCAGTATTGCTGTGTTTTTGAGCTTTTCCTTCGAGTTGAAATTGCCACTTTTCTATATCACTTGTGGGTTAATCGTCAATCTTTGCACTGTACTGTTGGTGTGAGGTTGTTGATATATCCAGATGGGAAGGAGGAGATGGGGAAGGGGAGAGCCCGACAGACCGGGCTGGCAGCTGTCTCCATGGTCAAGAGACCACGGCCGCGTTAGCGGGCAGCGCCGACTGCACACGTCCTTACCCGAAGAAGGCTGAGGTGTGTGTGTGTGTGTGTGTGTGTGTGTGTGTGTGTGTGTGTGTGTGTGTGTGTGTAGCTGCTCTTGTTAGTGTTTACGGTCCACAGGTAAAATTCGATTATATTCTTACCTGGATATAATCTCCCTTAATGGTGCTGAGACATGAACGCACACACACACACACACATCAACTTCCAGGTCATACAGTATGTACCATATATACCCCAGCTGTAGTTTAATCTTACACCACAACAACTATCTTCACTACACTCATCACTACAGTCAGTTCAGTGTTTCGTAACATATAAAGACTACAACTACAGCATCACCCGTCCAGTACAGCTGATGGTAATATTACAGCAGCGTGTTGTAGTGCTTGTGTACCGGCCCGGACCATCTCTCTTGGCAGCTTATCCACTAAGACAAGACTTAAGAATACTCACACAAACGTCTATTAACAGATACGTGAAGAGGGTGACATGAACACAACGGTACAAGGACTTTGTTTTCTCTCTCTCATAACAGCACAGTGATTCTCTCTCTCTCTCTCTCTCTCATAGCAACACAGTGATTCTCTCTCTCATAACAACGCAGTGATTCTCTCTCTTTCTTTCTCTCACTCTTGCGCCTGTAACAACCAGCCCACCATTATATATATACACAAGAATCCCTACATTAAAACAACAACCACGACGATTTATAAACACATTCTGAAAGCTGGAAAGATTACATAACCTAACCTAATCCCAGTCTAGATGCATTTTGTTTGTCAATTAAGTACAGGTGTAGACCCAGGTAGGCGTCGTCAGGTGTCCCATTCAATCCAGTTCTATACTCATGACAGTGTGGCCAGACCTGCTTGACTCACGTGGCACTCACAAGTAATGAAAGTTGAGCTCATGTCGTGTTGTATTGTTTTTGGTGGTGAGTTTTTTATCCGGTGGGAGAGTTGTGGGAGTGTTTCGTGATCCATTCTCCTCTCTCTCTTTCATTCCCCCCCTTCTTTTTTCTCCTTCTCTTCTCTTTGTATTCCTCACCCCCTCTCTATTCTTTCTGCTCCTCTTCCTCCTCCTTAACCCCTCTCTCTTCTTTCTCCTCCTCCTCTTCTCTGTTCCTCCTCCCTTTCTTCTCTCTTCCTCCTCCTCCTGTTCCTCTTTCTTCTTCTCCACCACCACCAGTGTGACGGGTGGTGGCAGCAGCCAAATAACGCGAGAGATGTCAGACCCTGACATTCCGCACTGTTGCTACCTTACTGTGTGTGTGTGTGTGCGTGTGTGTGTAATACATAATCTTTGCATTAACACCATAGCAAAAATACACAATACCATAGCGCCTAAACGACGCCGAATATAATGTGTACAATTTCATGGACATCCTGGTGAGGCGGCCAGTGTGAGTCAGTCGGGAGTGAGAGTGTTGAGTGGTGTAGGTGAAACACGAGTGTGAATCAGAGCCGCCGTGGTAGACACAAGGCCACAGTGAAGGATATCCGGAGAAGTCAAGCCTGGTGACACACACTGCGGGGAATTATAGAATGTGTCACATGGAGTAGTGAGGGTAACGGATTTCCATTAATGGCACTGATGAGCGCTTGGAGGGAGTCTGACCCAAGTGGCCCAGGGCCATGGCCAGTCCTGGTGAGATGTTGGCCAGGCGAGATGGTCAGCCAAGCCGTTAGTGAGACTTTCCATGGTCTTATCAATGCCAGTGATGGAAATTTGTTGCACTTTCCTCAAGTTGAAACCAATTACAGGCCAGCTACTTCCCTCACAACATAACACTCAATACCTCTCTTGGTCAACAAATTATATTCACCACCACCACCAAAGTTCCTTTAGGTTAGGTCATGTTAGGTTAGATGGGATTTTACCATAACGTCTGTTCACTAATACACCTCTATTGCCAGCAGCAGATATGTCCGTCTCATCCAAAACACTTCACTTTACTGCTTCTTACACCCAACCCAACCACATTACCTCACTGCTTCTTACACCTTATCTAACCAAAACAACAATGTTTACGCCTTACTGCTCAAGACTCGTGAGGCTGCATGTGATCCAGCGCCTCCTGACCTTAATGACTTTGTTTACTGTCATCTTATCATCACTAGTTGGGGCTGTTCAGCTTTACCGGGCAAGTTTTCATAGTGGTGATGACAGGGTGGTATGTATGTATAGAAGTCAGCAGTCCGGCGTGATATACCAGCCTTTAAACTTACTGAAGGAGTGTTCGCTCTTCACCATACAGTAGATCAGTTAGGTTAGGTCAGGTCACGTAATAGGTCAGTGTGTGTGTGGTTACCGTTCTCAGAGTATTGTATATATTGAATCATATCTACGTGACTGTGTATTAACAAGTTGTTTTCGGTCACCATTAGTTACACAAGAACAAGTCTCTGTGACAGCATCATCGTCAACACGGAACTACCTTGGCTTGTTGGGTATAGAGGGGGGGACACGTAACCCACTAGTTAAAGGTCAACTACTAACAGTCCTGTAAGTAATACAAACCTGAACTGATAATCGTAAATCTGTTCAGCTGATTTATCGGATTTTGTTTAAAAGGCACAACTCTTCCTGGAGGAGTAAGGGACGGTATCCTGCAGTAAGAGACGCATCCGCAGTAAGAGACGGTATCCTGCGTAAGAGACGGTATCCCGCAGTAAGAGACGGTATCCTGCAGTAAGAGACGGTATCCTGCAGTAAGAGACGGCATCCTGCAGTAAGAGACGCATCCTGCAGTAAGAGACGGTATCCTGCAGTAAGAGACGGTATCCTGCAGTAAGAGACGGTATCCTGCAGTAAGAGACGGTATCCTGAAGTAAGAGACGGTATCCTGCAGTAAGAGACGGTATCCTGCAGTAAGAGACGGTATCCTGCAGTGAGAGACGGTATCCTGCAGTGAGAGACGGTATCCTGCAGTAAGAGACGGTATCCTGAAGTAAGAGACGGTATCCTGCAGTAAGAGACGGTATCCTGCAGTAAGAGACGGTATCCTGTTTATTATAATGACAGTATTACTCTCCCCGGATAGTCTACCTACTGTAGGTCCAGATGCCTCCAGTACAACAAGCAAAAAGGTTCTCGGCTAACCTGTACTTCGTCTGTCTTTATTTTACCTGGAAATAGCATAGGCCATTAGTTTAGGGGTTGTGTGTTGATAAGCCATTATATCCGGAAGTCCTGTGTGTGTGTGTGTGTGTGTGTGTGTGTGTGTGTGTGTGTGCGTATGCGTGCGTGCGTGCGTGCGTGTGTGTGTGTGTGTGTGTGTGTGTGTGTGTGTGTGTGTGTGTGTGTGTGTGTGTGCGTGCTTTACATGTGATATCCTTGAGAGAGAAAAAAAAAGACGAAATATTTACATGGGTTTAATTCAGGTTTGGTTTGTGGTCACAGGTGGCGATACAACATGAACGTTGTTTCCTGTACACACACACACACACACACACGGGTACTAAAAAATATAGCTTTTCCATTTTAGAGAGCTTTAAATTGATCCCTTTAATACGACAGCTATATACCTTCAATAACTAATGTAATACTGCAATGACTTGTTATCACTAGTTAGCTCCTGGATAAACACTAATTTATGTATTAATATATGTAATACCTACATCATGTCTTCTACTGAATAATACAATATAATTGACCTAACCTAACCAAAACCTAATCTAACCTCACCTAACCTAAACCTAACCAAACCCTAACGTTATTCCTTCATACAGTATTAAGTAATGCATTCCTACGTCAATGTTTCCGACACCATCTTTAGATAATGTAATCAAGCTTCATCCTTCATTGTATATTTACGTTTGGAGAAGTAATTTTGTATGGTAAATAACGGTAGTTTATTAAATCTTTCAGTGAAGTTTTATGTACACGTGTTTGCACGATCTCATAGTGAGGAATAGTGAACTTACCTAAAACACGCTCTTCTTGGCGATAACTGTGAGCATACCCGTACTGTGCAGCATATAGCGTCACAGCCTAGTGGAGTTATTTACACACACAACTATGGTATCGTCATCGTCACTACAAGAAATACCAGTAGAGGCACCAAGTAGCACTAGGGAGGGAGAGCACCGGACAGCACTGAAGGGAGTCTGACGAAACAGTGATGTGTGTAGTAGTGAAGGTGAGAACCAGAGTGACCCTCGCACCACCACCACCCTCCCAACGCAGACATACTGTACATAAACACACCATCGCTACTCTTATCATCAGTGACTCGTAATCTGTGTTGTTTTCTCAGCCTGGCCTTCACCCACACCGATAATACATAACTCGTAAACACACAAGACTCTACTCTTATGTTTATAGGTATTTTTAGAACTATTTTAACTCAACTCGTGTCCAAGCATCGATAACAAAATAAATAAACCCTGTTGGCATGACCACACACACACACACACACACAATTAAAAATCCACCAGTAATCCAGTTGTTATATTTCCTGGTGATAAGAAACAGGCTACTTGACATGAGAGGTTAAGGCGACAGGTGGATGGATACCAGTCCGCTCCGCTTCCCGAACCCCGCCAAGCTTCCTGTAGATCCGTGTCTCCGTCGTCAGGGTGGCTAGACGGCACGGCACGGCACGGCACGGCACGGCACTCGGTCATGGCGTTACGTGGAGAAAAAAACTTGGACATGTTGCGTGCTGAGGTGATGGGGTGTGACCTGCCTGCTGGGTGTCTCAGTTTACCTTGTTTACATCCAGTAGTGTAGTGCTTCACGTTATAACACTGTTTGGGTCACCTGAAGGTTATTTCAACTGATGATTAGTCACCTTAACGCTACCTGGTGGGTTAGGGTAGGTTAGGTTAGCGTTAGGTTAGGTTAGGTTCGCATTTGGGTGGATAATATTGAGGTGAATTAAGTTGGGCTAATTTTCACAATCCTACCCTTTGACCTTTGACCTACGGTACTGACCTTGATCTTTGGCACAAGTACTTGAATTATACCTCCGTGTGTGTGTGTGTGTGTGTGTGTGTGTGTATGTGTGTGTGTGTACAGTGAATGACAGGAGTTATACCAAAAACCATGCAGACAGGACCCCCCAAAATGTATCGTCATTACATATCGGTAGAAAAAAAAACATCGGGAGTGCAGGAGACGTCTAGTGATATCGGGACACTTGATACGATCGGGAGAAGTAAAAAACAAAATACCTGGTAAATAAACTTAGAGAAAAACACAATAATAAAGATGCATTGAATTGTTTACTCCTTAAGTCTGTCATTTGATTTTGTATACAGATTGCCTCACTCTTCCCTTCACTGCTCCGTATAGGTGTAACGTGACCAGAGAGAGAGAGAGGCTATAGTGTGATCTTGGCTCGGTTCAACACACAAACTTTACTTGATAATGACGTAGCCGCAGGGCGTGATAACAACACCTCTTTTGTTGGGTATTAGTTGAGCCAAAACTAACGTGGCTCAAGTTAGTTCAGTGTGGATCATCTACAGTTTCTATCTTATTACGTTATTATCATGTTTTGAATCCCCTAATCTGATTAGATAATAAGTCGATTAAAACTCCACCCTCGAGAGATTACTCTAAGTGAACTTTTATCAGTTAAGTGTACATGGGCTGTAAGTGTGCTTAAAGTGGTGTCTATGACGTCTTATTAGATATTTGACAATCGATGGTCAATCTACGGTACTTCATCAGGGTCTCGGGTGTCTGTATGTCTGGTCCCACGTCACGTCTAGTCACCCGGCGTCTGGCCACCCCCAGTAGAACTAAATTCAGAAAACAAATTAAGAATTATTATGACATTGTGGAAATATATCAACAAACGATACACTATAAGTCGGCACCATTGATCACTTTGTCAGCACCATAACTCGGCATCACTGATCACTTTGTCAACACCATAACTCGGCATCACTGATCACTTTGTCAACACCATAACTCGGCATCACTGATCACCATGTCAACACCATAACTCGGCATCATTGATCACTTTGTCAACACCATAACTCGGCATCATTGATCACTGTCAACACCATAACTCGGCATTACTGATCACTTTGTCAACACCATAACTCGGCATCACTGATCACCATGTCAACACCATAACTCGGCATTATTGATCACTTTGTCAACACCATAACTCGGCATCATTGATCACTTTGTCAACACCATAACTCGGCATCACTGATCACTTTGTCAACACCATAACTCGGCATCACTGATCACTTTCAACACCATAACTCGGCATCATTGATCACTTTGTCAACACCATAACTCGGCATCATTGATCACTTTGTCAACACCATAACTCGGCATTACTGATCACTTTGTCAACACCATAACTCGGCATCACTGATCACCATGTCAACACCATAACTCGGCATTATTGATCACTTTGTCAACACCATAACTCGGCATCATCACCATAGCAACTCGGCATCATTGATCACTTTGTCAACACCATAACTCGGCATCATGTCAACACCATGCTAACCTCGACATTATTGATCACTTTTGTCAACACCATAACTCGGCATCATTGATTTGTCAACACCCATAACTCGGCATCACTGGATCACCGTCAACACCCATAACTCGGCATCATGGATCACTGGTCAACACCCATAACTCCGGCATCACTGATCACTTTGTCAACACCATAACTCGGCATCATTGATCACTGTCAACACCATAACTCGGCATTACTGATCACTTTGTCAACACCATAACTCGGCATCACTGATCACCATGTCAACACCATAACTCGGCATTATTGATCACTTTGTCAACACCATAACTCGGCATCATTGATCACTTTGTCAACACCATAACTCGGCATCACTGATCACTTTGTCAACACCATAACTCGGCATCACTGATCACTTTCAACACCATAACTCGGCATCATTGATCACTTTGTCAACACCATAACTCGGCATCATTGATCACTTTGTCAACACCATAACTCGGCATCACTGATCACTTTGTCAACAATATGGAGGACTCGGGTGACAGTGACGCGGACTAGGCAGTGACTCTACCAGTACTTGAAAGTAAACTGGTTCTCTCACATACCTTTACTATACTTTCTACCGCTCATTTAATACTTGATGTGGTAAGTCTCTTGGGTACTTGAGCATTTACGGTACCTTTGGGGGGCTGTTTAACGACCCCCTCCACACACACTATTCGATTCCTTCAGTCCAATTCTCGTGTTACAGATTATATTTTACCATGATTAAATATTAAATGAAAGTTGATAATGGAGTACCGTCTTCTCTTGATTATTTCCTGAGGTAAAACAGAAGTGGAGAGAGAGAGAGAGAGACAGAGAGAGAGAGAGAGCACCATCCGGTCACTCTGAATCACTCCAAAGTTCACGATAAAGCTTTTGGATTACGTGAGCCGGCCGTCAGTATCTCTGGTGTTATCGTCACTGGTGTACCCACCCTGCCACCCACCCACCGTCAAGACCCAACACCCATCCCGCCCGCTTACACCCCCCCCCCCACACCCTCGCACCTTTTCACATTCACACCTGCACATTTGTTTAGTGTGTGTGTGTGTGTGTGTGTGTGTGTGTGTGTGTGTGTGTGTGTGTCAAATTACTTGTCAACAAAAGAATTAAAAGATCACATGAAGATTAACCTATTTCATCTGATGATTAAAACACCCACAACGCTACCTGGAGAGAAGGTTAGGTTAGGTTAGCGTTAAGGTGTTTAATCATCAGGTGAACTATTCTGGGGTGGCTTATCTTCAGGTGACCCATTATCTAAACACTATCAACGCACTGGTATTATCCACATGAAAAACACTTAATGTAAACAAAAATAGCGTGTTTTAACTTCATCCAAAACACACACACACACAGGGAAAATTTTGTACACTAAACATCAGACAGATAATAAACATTAAAAGGAAAAGTATTTGTCAATGTTGGATCTAGACACGTCCGTTTCCACCAATCAGGAAATAGTTTCTTGGTGAGGTTTATGCTTCAGTTTACCCAGACACAGAGTATTGTTTACAATTGTACACACACACGAGCAAGGGAGCAACAAACAGTATATTTTTACACCCCTCAGTTGACAACTTTATAACCACGGTGCGTAGTCTAAACTTTTGATTCCTGATATCCAATGCTGGTACGGCCTGGTTTCTGGCTGATGTCACCCTCACCCCCCCTCCCCCTCCCCCTCCTCATTTACTGATGTCACTAACCACACTACTTTTGGTTGGTCATGTCCCTCTCTCTCTCTCTCTCGAATTATTATTTTTTAAATCATTCGCCTAAAATTAACAAAGGATTCCGTGATATACTTTATTAGAGGTAGTTAGTGGGTGATATATGACCACGCGACGACCACACGAGTACACACAAGTACCCACAAGACCACACTAGTACCCTCAAGACCACACGAGTAACCACAAAACCACACTAGTACCCACAAGACCACACAGGTACCTACAAGACCACACGAGTACCATACTTGAGTACCATAACGCCAGATTCACCTCTCCCCCTCACCTTGAAAACTCATGATTTTCCAATTCTTATTAACATCTCAAGAAGATAATGTCTCCTTAATTATACGCATTTAAGACACCACTATTTTAAATATTTATAATACACGTGTAATGCCAAATGCAGTTCTTGTATCAGTCTTAATTATTAGTGGTTATTGACCTATGTGAACCGTATATAACCTCGCAATATGGTTCATACAAGCTTAAGGGATGCATAATGTATACCAGGGTTCACACACACTACACATACGTCATCTCTTCTCTCTCCTGGCATCGTAAATAATAAGTTGGGGTGAGGTGTGGGTGTCGCGGCGGCCTGTTGTATATAGGGCATTGAACCTGGTTTTCCCTTGATGGTATATCTTACACTGGTGTTAAGGAATGTCTCATGTAAAGGAGAAAATGCCAGCCTTTGATGTTTAGCACGGGCACTTGAGGTGACTTCCTGTTTCTGCTTCTGGGACTTCAACCTCAGTCCTGTCGAGTAAACATCTGCTAATGTTCACTCTGGTTATTACACTAAACTACATACTGCAGTTAACGGTTGTATAGAGTAAAGTAAAAGTAGTGATATTTAGACACATGTGGTGGATACTTACCGTACCTCCTATGGGAGGAGGCTACAGTCTGGTGTTAGGGGTGTTGTCCACAGTCACGTGTCAAGATTCATCGCATACATTCCTTGTCATAAATTTTATACAGTCCTAAATTTTATACAGTAGGCTTCGTCTATTAATTATCGTAACGCGGATGATAACAGATACCGTAATCACGATGACCACGATACAGCCACCTAATTAATGTACTATCGTGTGGCATGTCTTGTGGTGATAGTGGCAACGTCGTTACAGGCCAAACGTGAATAAACCACAACACTCGCCATAAAAACAAAGTCATTCTAACACTAAGGACAACACTGCCTAAGTAACAGCCATCACCTATTATCTTGTGGTATGTCGTCTTAATGTTTATACAGGAAGTAGTCACATGTATAACAGGGTGTCCGGGTTTACACAGATTCGTACCGTCAGTATTCCAAAATATAATAAGTGGACACCCTTTTTCTTTTTAGGGGGTCGCTGGTTCATTCCCTTGGCACCCTCAGTAGTGAATGAGTAACTATATAAATGGATTGTGAAGTACAGCACCACAACGTTGCCTCCTGGTGTATAAAAAAGGCATAAAATGTTGTATTTATTGTCCCAAACTGGCCTCTGACCTACGGGATGCACTCTCACTTGTTTTAAACATTAATACCTAAGAAAATTATAACTAGAAGGTGCCAGATGATGTGTTCCTCTGTAGAAAATATAAAATTGTACCTTTTTTACTGAACACTCAATCAGTGAGGTGAGAGTGTGGTGACGGCCTCGTGGGGAGTATGGATACGATACACCACACCACACAGTATAGACTCATCTTAGGTACACAAGGAGGCAACATGGCCGGCACTGCACTCGACCACCTCCACTTCCCCAACTGTAAAACTAGGCACCTCTCTAAATAGACAGTTGGTATCTAGGCAAGAACCATATTACAGTTACTAAAAGAACATATCTGGTTGAGTCTCAGTGGTTTGTTTAATATTTATCCTGACTGATACAGCCCAAAATAGATCCACCACTCACAATCACCTTTACATACAGCCTTCCTTTATCAAGTATTGCCAGGTAAAATTGCAAGCACGAGACCCAGGGTGGAGTCGGTGCATCTTTGGCTGACTGTACATACGAGACACACACACACCTGCATTATACCTCACCTATGTCTCCTGTCATAACTGGTCACATGTAGTTTAGGCAGACTTATCAGTACGTTAATGATGATATTTTTGAAAACAATTCCTGTGATAAACCTAACCTACCCACATAGGCTTATTCTTACATCTTCACATCATAACAACAATAAGAACGTTTATCTATCCCGAGTCTGGTTGTCAACACTAATAATAATCAATGGTAAACGATATAATCACTGGTAATGAGGGAGGCGCCGTTATTATCACCAGCTAAGATAACATTACGGATTATTTTGACTGATACTTGGTGTATGTTTGAGTAATGTACATAAGGGTATTTTCAGATGATACTGTTAGTGGTATTATTCTTAGGTAATTAACTAAACACATGGGATATCGTTATTCTCACTCGCTAATCTCATGAGTACGATGACTGGCTTAACCCCTAGAGTACGATGACAACCCCTTGAATGCGATGACTTGACCTTTTGAGTACGATATGTGTGTGTGTGTGGGGGGGGGGGGCATTGATTGATGTTAACATGTACAGTACATTCCTACAGAAAGACTTCCTGAATATCTTGTACGTCCATTGTGTGTGTGTTGTGCATAAAAACATTATTTAAAATCCTGATAAAAATATACTGTATTATTAAATCTGTGAGTCATTGTTTGTTTGGTTTATAATGAATAATGAGATGGCGAGTGAGTGTGAGTGAGGGAGGTGGACAGTAATCAACATTATCACGTCGTCTGTACACAGTATAATTGCTCTCACTGCAGTATATAAAGGCCAGAATATCAAGTACACTGTCTATGACACTAGCTAGGCGTTATCCTTATCTGATAGTGAAGACTACTGTACCATCAAAACAACTTTAAGTTTATTCTTGCCTTGACCTTGATGACATTCAACCCGTGGCCTTCTTGGCTTCCTTCTCAGTATTCCACACACTCGTCCCAAGTTTCCCGGTCGTCAACAACTGTCACTTCTTGTACTGTACCGAGGACACATGTCTTTGTTTACCTTGGAGGGAAGCACTGTGTCCGCTTGGCATTTTCGTCCATTGAAGTAATTTAACACTCATATACTGTTTTGTCGATGAGGACAGTGAGCCAGAGAGAGGATCTGTACCTAGCACAGTGTTGCGGCCTGGCGTTATCGTGTACGTTAACTTGACCCTTCCACCACCACAAGCATGGGGCTGTCGCTCCCGACCAGCCCACCACACCACTCGCTGTCTTCCACCTGGGGCGCGAGTTGCTCAACAATTATACCACACCAAAGACACAAAATACCTTAGCAATCATTGAAATAATACTTGCAACAAGATACGAAAATACAATTAAAGTTTAAACAAATCAGTTTAATTTTATTGTTATTATTATTCCCTTTCACAACACAATGCAATTAACATCTGTCCAGTGATAAACGAATGGAATTCCTTTATGCTCTCAACTTGTGGATTTGGCAATACATTACTTGTCCAGCGCGTTATGGGGTACGATAACTTCACATTGGAAAAAATGTTCTTTTGTGTTTATGAAAAATAACATCTATAAAGTATAAGATAACTATATATTTATTTTTTATTTGGTTTAATTGTGTAATAATGTTAAGCCTATAATGATACAAGGATGCCATACACGGTAACCTTATTGTTTATTTCTTGTATTGTTATTTGAGAAAAGACAAATTACAAAACAAACCTGCTTTGGTAACATATGTGCTAAAACAAATATTAAACACAGAAAATTTAATCCAAATAGAATATATGGATATTTAGCAAGATGATATGTGGATCTTACCTCCGCCACCATCGACCAGCTGACTTGACTCGATAGGATAGACTCGGGAGGTGGAGCGTGCGTTTGGTTGCCACCCGAGTGCGACAAGGGTGAAGTACTCACTATTTTACCAACCCAAATTCCTTTAATGGTGAATAAAGAAATTCTCTGTGCGCAAAGATTATGAATTAAATTTTTACAAAAGGGTTTAATAAGTTCTTACCTTATTATCACAATTAATGTCAGCTGACGAGTTAGGATAAACACAGAGGCAGCCCTTGCTTTGGTCCCATATTTATAATAATGCACAAAAGCAAGACCATTAACCTAACCTAACCGTGGCCCAAACGTCCGTTCACCATATTAGCCAGAGCTTATTTAACATCATTAACCTAACCTAGCCTAAATATCTTGTAGATCACACACTATAGTACCCTCTTCCAATTTCTGGTGAATATATAGGATAAATTTTTACTATATAAGCTTCTATATAGTTGAGTCTATGTAGTTTTATAGTATGGACATATACACTTAAACGTCTTAATTATATAGATGACGTAGCCCTTTGTGTAAGGTGGCAGCTGGACTTGGCAACAGTGTTTGTATCTCATGACGTCATGCTCTGATGACGTCATGTTGCCTTCTCTCTGAGTAGCAGAAACAATAAGAAAAGTTCCATTAATATTAACGTATCACCAGAAAAGAGTCCTCGTGTGTGTGTCCCAGGAAACCGTATATAAACAGTTATGTAAGACCAACTTGCTGGGGTGTTGAGAACAACTGTGGACTGCTGTCATGTTATTGATACAGTACACTCCACCACAACCATTGATTGAAGCGGGTGTTTGGGGCCGCCACAGGGATAAGAGGCACTTCAAGCTGTAATACTATAGACTGTGTAGAGTAAAGTATAAAGGTTGAGAGGTTGGAGGGTATGGATAGCCGTTCAGAGAAAATTGAGATAAACAAACTAAATAAACAGATTACTTTATATAGAGCAATAAGAGATGGTTTTAGTGGCGGGTAAAAGATACATAATATACTACAGTATAAGGGTAAATGTCACAGCTTTCAGGAAAATCTATAGTAAATCAAGAAACTATTTCGGGAACACAAGCTGTCCAACTTGCGTCATTCTGACGTAAAGGTTGCGTCTCGTGTTCCAAGCTGGGCGGTCCACGGGCTGTCAATTTGTTTAAGGTGTAGAAGCTGTCGCCAACACAATAACCACACTAAATTATCGAGTTGTATGACCCAGTGTTAGGAATAATCCAAGAAAATTGGACAACTCACTAACGGCACTGACTAACCATAACTCCTGATTACAATCCACAAATCGATTAACATCTATAGAACCCCAAATTACTGCTGAGTAGACGGAGGCAAATGACGTCAAGAACTGTGGCCATATTTTCACCGTGTCCGGCCGGGATCAAGTCACTAAAGACAACATTCCTATCATCATTGTCAAATCTCACAAGCAAGAGTTAATAACATGGTATTTAGTTCTATAATGGTCAGCTGTTATATTAAACGACTTGACGTTAAATTAAACATTATTAAACATCACGAACATGACACTAACAACTGACCTTATAAAACAGAGAGAAGAAACAGGGTTAAAATTATTAGCCGTCCTTGCTTTCATATCCATTGAGTTATTATTTTCTTCTAACTGTGTGTTAAGTTAACGTTCGGTGTACCTAGATAAGCGGTGTGTGTGAGTCACGGAGCTGGGAGATAAGGTCAACCACTGAAACATTTACAAGGTCATCGATCACTGGTTTAGATACCCTGGGTAGTGTAGGTGTTGGTAGGGAAAAGTACTAGATTATGACAGCCTCAACCCCCAAAAAAAATCATAATTGGCGTCTCATGGTTCAAGGATTGCATCTTTTATGACAGATTTGTTAATGTGATTCATGTGTACGTGACTCGGTTTTTGTTGTATTGGTGTGGTGTGGTTGTCTGTCATCTGGTGAAGAAACTTGTATTTTGTGAAGCAATGTAGAGGGTTTCGTATGCTTCATCCACTGTGTTCAGTATATGTATTTATAATCTTTAAAACACTGAAACATGTACAGTATATATCTGATCAGTGTACAATATTATCAGGAAATTTTATCACACACACACACACACACACACACACTCTTCACTGATTAAAGTACCTGTGTGTTGAATTACCTAAGTCAGTACCACGACCATAGAGGAAACCAATATTTTCCTGTTAGAAGTTCGTCATTATATTATAAAAAATATAATAGTTTGAAATCAATAAATTAAATCATTGACTTGAACACAGATAATCACAATGACTCACAAGGACACATCACACGTTAAGACAGAGTGAGTCCGAGGAGGAGGTAGCCAATTGGTATTCTTACAACAGTACCAGCCCAGCCAACCCGCGTAAATAATAATCAATAAAATAACAAGATCAGTTTGATCATTGATCCATCTGGTCTACCTTAAAGATGTATTGTGTTGTATTAGTCACCTTCCACAACAAAGACCTTTTAAGTTTACATATATCTGGTTCACCTGTCTCCCGTCCCACAAGCTGGTACACATTACATTTAATCTCATAAAGCTCTTCTTGTCCTCTCACTCCTCCGCCTTCTCTTCTTCCTCCTCCTCCTCCACCTCTTCCCCGCCTCCTCCTCCTAGCACTTGTTCTACGTCGAAACATTAACTTCGACTCTGTGTGTGTGTGTGTGTGTGTGTGTGCCAGGAATAATGCACACCAGCAGGCGAGGTAACAAGGGGTGAGTATAGTGAAAGGTCTTAACACTGACCTAGTGCCATAGAAACCTTGACCCGTATAGTGGCACACCTTAAACCAATCAGCTGAGTACCTATAGATAGGTCACGAGAGAGAGAGAGGTCACGGATTTCCTTACCTCTCAGGATTAATGGGTACGTCACCTTACTCACCTGAAGATTAACCACTCTAGCGTTACCTGGGGTTATAGTGTAGGTTAACCAGGTAAAATAAGCTGGGGTGTCTAATCTAAAGGTAATATAAGGTGAACAATGGTCTGGGACAATTCACAGATGAGTGTAATTTCAGTGTGGTGAGGAACGTTAAGTGATCAAGCTGGCTGGTACACTTTATGACAAGGGCCTATCTTAGATCTCGGTTACCTGTTGGAAGAGAGGCAACCATGACACTCACCCTCACTCGGCTGTGTCTCTCGGTGTCTTAATTTTATCCCTGAGAGTGTACCCGGGTAGGTGTGTGTGTGTGTGTGTGTGTGTGTGTGTGTGTGTGTGTGTGTGTGTGTGTGTGTTGTGTGTCACGGCCGTAATAGTCCTTTAAGGGTGACGAATGTTCTTCAAACAAACACTTGGCAGGAATATTGACAGCCTCAAGACCTAAATAGAATTTGACAGTATGGACGAATTATTATATTAACGACGGGGCTGTGAGCGTTCTGGGGCGGGAGGTATGTCTTGTTTGATTCTAGACATACACGCAACCATGATTCTTGTTATTGTTCATTTAATAAAAAAAACACAACCGCTCTACTTTGTGATTGTGTGTGAGGGAGACATTAAAGGTGTTTATATAATATACAAAGACATTATTTATTTCACTCCTCGATGACAAGACATTTATTTCATATGTCAGGTGATAAGTTTATGAGTGGAGGGATAAATTACCTCAGGTCGTGGCAGCTGTGGTAATGACTGTGTGAAGTTGGGCATCCTGATGTCTTCTGGGTACACCTGGTACTTACTGTAGGAGGGGGAGCTGTGTTCATTGCTCGAGATGGTGTAAACGTTCATTTTATCCGGGTGTCGCTTTAACCATTCCTTCCCCGGGGATTTCTTCTTGGCCATCTTGTGAACGTTATCCTTCACTTTAATCTGATACTATATAAACGATGCGACGATGTTGTTTTGAGACACTCGTGTATAATGTTGGTGATTATACCCAGTACACGAACACTTTATTATTTAATGGTTCGGATAGGAAACACAATTATAGGTCGTTTACAAGTATATAATTATCAGGGATCACAGGCAGGAAGTATATGCTTAATGGAGGGAGGAATTAATTATCTCAGAGAGGTAAAATAAAGTGTGTCACGTCATGGTTCGGGAAGGACACTCGTGACTGAGTACTGAGTGAGGCGGTGCAGGTCCTGGGAGCCATCAGGGCGGAGCTATCACCTGCTTCCACCACCCAAACCCCACCCATTGGCCAGCTCCGCCAGCCAGTCGTTCTTTCTACTCAAATGCCACTGCTGAAAGATTTATCCATGATGGAGAACTTAACACGCATATAGGTCATATATTCTCTTAAAATGACATTCCTTATCGTGGATTAATACTTCCAGACCCCAAGAGGTATAATACTGGTGAGGTTATTGGTTTATCGGGTAACCTTTTTCCTGTGTGGTTGAGAAGCATTCCAGAGCTCCGAAGACTGTGGCTGGCTCTTATGTTTAGTGTGTACTGTGGCGTTGTTCATGAGTGTATTACGTGTTTGTTTATCTGTGTGTGTTTTATGTCTGTTGATGTCGTGTGTGTGTGTGTGTGTGTGTGTGTGTGTGTGTGTGTGTGTGTGTGTGTGTGTGTGTGTGTGTGTGTGTGTGTGTGTGTGTGTGTGTGTGCCCAAAACAGTTCTTCATGAACAACTAAACTGACTCCTCTTACACCGGGGAGTCAGGCCAGATCTCTTAACGTTCTCCACAACTTCATTCATCAGTAGCACAATACTCAGCGTGAATAAGACCGAGTCATCACATGTAGTCAAGGCTCTCTGACTGTATCCACCATCTTGAACTGACTGGTGTTTATTTGATTTTAGTTGTGTAATTTCTCCATTAGGTGTTATATATGGGTCATAAGGCCGAGTTAACAAAAGGGTGGATGACTGTATCCCATCGACCCCAGGAAATGTAAATAACACTTTCCTTCCTCTACTCTACAATACTGATATAGGGAAGAGTTCAATGGTCGTTGTCGTAAAGGGTTGTAAGAGGGGGATAGGGGTGATGGTTTTAGATTAGATTAGATTGTCCCCGAGTTGACTTATGTTTCTATCTTGTAGGTCAGGAGAGGTTAATCACCTGGTCAACCTTAATAACGTCAATAACCTGTAGGGGAGGTCATAGCAGATATCCCTCCTCCTAGTGACATGCCTGGAACTTGACATTATTAGGGACCTGCCACACTTTGCAATAAACAGATAAATTGTACCGGGAATTTTCCCCCTACACACTCATCATTCTGTTACTCTATGCAACTTGCTGACAAAACCCACACCCTTCAGGCCTTTTACGCCCTTAATGCATGAGTCATAAAGGCAAGCATGAACCCCGCATGCTTCCCAGATGGGCGCTGTAAACGCCTGCGCTTCACCTTGCACAGGATGGGCAAGCTCCAAAACCAGCCCTCTTGGGCAATCTGTAAAAAATCTGTCTGTCAATAACACGGTGGCTTTCCTCTCCCGGATCTTCGTACGCCATAACACGCCTCGCCATAGCACACGTGCCTCGCCATAACACGTGCCTCTCCATAACACACGTGCCTCGCCATAACACGTGCCTCGCCATAACACGTGCCTCGCCATAACACACGTGCCTCGCCATAACACGCCCGCCATAACACGTGCCCGCCATAACACACTGCCTCGCCATAACACACGTGCCTCGCCACAACACGTGCCTCGCACACGTGCCTCGCCATAACACGTGCCTCGCCATAACACACGTGCCTCGCCATAACACGTGCCTCGCCATAACACACGTGCCTCGCCATAACACGCCTCGTCATAACACGTGCCTCGTCATAACACACGTGCCTCACAACACGTGCCCCGTCATAACACACGTGCCTCGCCATAACACGTGCCTCGTCATAACACACGTGCCTCGCCATAACACGTGCCTCGTCATAAACACACGTGCTCGCATAACACGTGCCTCGCCATAACACACGTGCCGCCTTGACCTGTTATAATATATGTTTGTGCTGAATACCTGTACCTGTAATTAAGAACTTATATAAGTGTATTACAGAAGGTTTTTAATGGAAAGACAAAAATAGTAGATAATCCGGTAACACTTGGGTCCGTTAACACTTATATACACAGTGGTTAGGCACACACACACACACACACACAGCAAGGCGTATTTAATTAGGATGTTGTAACACCTTCATACTCCCTGTGGGAGGAGGGAACACTCCTGGTGGTGACAGCAACGAGGGCTGCCTGGCTGGAGGTGATGTCACACACACACACACACACACACACACACACACACACACACACACACACACACACACAGATATATTAAGGTAAACACTCATGATGATACCTCAGACCATAGTTCGCACTCCTCAAAATAAACAATGACATCAAATTTACCAAGTAAAACTCCAAGAAATTCCACTACTTGAAGGAAACAAAACTTGAAGGAAAAAAGAAGTTGAAGGAAATAGAATTCAAACGTGAAGGAAATTAATGTTTTGATTAGAAATATTACTGAAGAATAGAAATAGTGAATTGTCTTAAGATATGTAACCCAGTTTATGTCAGCTAACCTAACCTAACCTTACCCAACCTAACCTAACCTAACACCTACAGGAAGCATTAGGGTTGTTAATCTTCAGGTGAAATAATCTCTGGGTGTACCTGATCTTCACGTGATAACAAAAATAATTCCATAAATATCACCACCTGTAATATACACTTAAGTTAGGGGATATAGGGCCTTATACCGGGGCCTTATACCGGGGCCTTATACGGCCTTATACGGACCTTATACCGGGGCCTTATACCGGGGGCCTGCACGGGGCCTTATACCGGGCCTTATACCGGGCTCATACATTATGCCAGGGCCTTATAGCGAGGCTTCTATTGACCCCCGAAAAAAATTAGCCTTAGGACCTCCCTGCTGGGTGTAAAGGTTGGCAATAAGAGGTGTGTGTGTGTGTGTGTGTGTGTGTGTGTGTGTGTGTGTGTGTGTGTTGTGTGTCCTCCACACAGCCAGAATAATAATGAACTACCCACCATCATTATCTTCTTAAAATGGCTTGGCTCTTAACTCAGGTAAATATATTAAAAAGTGGAAAATTTTACGTCAACTTTTTAAACTTTTCTCCTTTAATTAAACAATAATCTGTGGCGTCTATTATACTGTACACATAGATATAGCGTCATAAAGATAAAACGTGATTGTTGTTGGGGCGGGCAGGGCAGGGCAGGGCAGGGCAGGGGTCAGCTGGAGTACCGTCAGGAGCCTTCGTCAGCAGTGTTCTGATCAACTCACTTATTGCCTTACATCATCATCGTCTCTCTCACCTGGCAACTGACATCATCCATAATAGGTCGACAGGTAATAGTGGAGGTTGCCCAGTAGGTAAGGTGACAGGTATTGGTGGGACACACACACACACACACACACACACACACACACACACACACACACACACACACACACACACACACACACACACACACACACACACTATTTTCTGTGGGAATTATTCGTACAGTATCTATTAAAAATCTCTAAAATGTTAAACTCTTATTAACGTTAAGTAATATCATCCGTCCCCGTTAAGAAGTAAAAAGTCAAGTTAGAAAACTTAGTTAATTTAAATACCTAAGTTGTTGAGGTTTTAATAATACCAGGAGAGAGGGGGGTGTGGAGGCATGTGGGGTGTGGTGGAGGCATGCAGGGGTGTGGAGGCATGTGGGGGTGTGGAGGAGTGTGGGGTGTGGTGGCATGTGGGGTGTGGTGGGCATGTGGGATGTGGAGGCATGTGGGGTGTGGAGGAGGCACGTGGGGTGTGGAGGGCATGTGGGGTGTGGAGGCATGTGGGGTGTGGTGGAGGCATGTGTGGGGTGTGGAGGCATGTGGGGTGTGGAGGTGTGAGGCGTGGGGTGTGGTGGCGTGTGGGGTGTGGGGGCATGTGGGGTGTGGAGGTGTGTGGGGTGTGGAGGCATGTGGGGGTGTGGGAGGCATGTGGGGTGTGGAGGCATGTGGGGTGTGGTGGGATGTGGGGTGTGGGAGGCATGTGGGGTGTGGAGGCATGTGGGGTGTGGAGGTATGTGGGGTGTGGAGGGCATGTGGGGTGTGGAGGAGGCATGTGGGGTGTGGAGGCACGTGGGGTGTGGAGGAGGCATGTGGTGATCATGTGGAGAGAACGTGCGTGGTGGTGGCTCCTCTTGCATACTGATGATCAACCCGTCCACTACCCACCTGGGCTCCACACACACACACACACACACACACACACACACACACACACACACACACACACACACACACACCTTTCCTCCCCTGTTCTCTCATTCATTCTTACTGTTACCTCACACTAGTCAACATTATACAATGAAATTGTAGCAAGATCTTCTCCCAACCCCCTAAATCAGGGGTGTCAAACTCATGGCCTGCGGGCCAAATGTGGCCCTTGGGATGATGGTAAAATTTATCAGCCCGTGAAATTATGAAAGAAATAGATATAATCATGTTTATTGAGTAAAATGAAATTTACATACTTAAGATCAGACAAACCCAAATGAGGTATTCCTGGTAAGGCAGGTAAGGCGATCTGTGAAGCTGTAAACTTCAATCCTGCAAATATGTGATATATCTCTTGTGTTGGCCCTGAAGAGGGTAACTTAAATAAGAATTGGCCCTCGAAAGGTTTTGACTTTGACACCACTGCCCTAAATCATGCTGGCGACTCATTCACTCACTTGCCAGCCTGTCAATACCACCTGGGCACACCTCCATGTTTCATTATCTTGTGTATTTTTTATTTTTATTTCCTACTTTTTTATCTGATATTCTCTTATATTTATTGGTGTTTATCTCCCTTTCTTTAATTATTCATATTTTCACTCATTCGTTTATTTGATATAATTTCCTCGTCATTTTCTTTCCTTGACTCTCTCTCTCTCTCTCTCACACACACACAAAATTCTATCATGCGTTTGTTTAATATTAGCATGATAATCCCACCCATCCCCACATCACCTCACCCCACCCCACCCTACCCCACCCCACCCCACCCACCACCCCCACCCCACCCCACCCCACCTACCCACCCCACCCCCTACACCCCACCCCACCCTACCCACTCCCACCCCATCCCACCCCACCCCACCCCACCCACCATAATATATTATAAACAACACTAATATCAAGTTCTTCCAGTTGTTGATCAATATTTGTTTATGTTTACCACCAAGAGACGAGACTGCGACGTTAACACCCTCAGAGTTAGACTGTGTGTGGTGGTGACTGTGTGGTGGTGACTGTGTGTGGTGGTGACTGTGTGTGGTGGTGACTGTGTGTGGTGGTGACTGTGTGTGGTGGTGGCTGTGTGTGGTGGTGACTGTGTGTGGTGGTGACTGTGTGTGGTGGTGACTGTGTGGTGGTGACTGTTTGTGGTGGTGACTGTGTGTGGCAATGTGTATGTGTATGTATGAACTGTATGTGTGTGTATGTATGTGGAAGGTCTGTCTTATGTGGGTTATTTTTCTGGTGTAGTATTTATAGGTTAGGTTATCCTCCGACACACACACACACACACACACCTGTACTCTCTCTTTGTCTCATCATGGTGTGGCACTGTGAGGCAAAGGTTAGGAAGAGTGTGGTGAGCGCCAGGTGAGTCAGCACACGTGTACACACCCTCTGGTCATACATGGGTCCGCTGCTGACGAAGGAACTTATAATATGGGTAACACATACTCTCTGTTCCAGCCCTCCCCCCACCTGAGGCCTCACGCAGGTGGGGGGAGGACGTCAGGTAGGGGAGGGGGGGTGTGGAGTACTGGCTGTTTATCAGGTTATTTACACCTTATACTTCCACACAACTCTCCGGAACTGTTATGGTTAGGTTAGGTCAGGTCAGGTCAGGTAAGGTTAGGTTAGGTAAGGTTAGGTTAGGTTGGGTTAGGTCAGGTAAGGTTAGGTTAGGTAAGGTTAGGTTAGGTTGGGTTAGGTCAGGTCAGGTCAGGTCAGGTTAGGTCAGGTAAGGTTAGGTTAGGTTAGGTAAGGTTAGGTTAGAATCGGGGAGGTTGTGGAGGGAGCAACTGGTCACTACACCTCCGTCAGCTGGGTGTGGTCACAGTACACCACAGAAGGGCGGCCCTGAGTTTCAAGGTCCTGTGGTGCTGTCTCCATCCCGCCATCTTGGTATTTGTGAGCCTCCAACACGGTTCGGTTAGGTTATATTATGTTAGGTTAGTATAGGTTAGGTTATAATAGGGAAGGTTCCGTCAGCTATTAATGAGAGCCTTTTACAGCTATTAACCAAAGCCTTAAAGTGAAGAGAGTGAAAGTGGGTTCCAGCTTATAAGAGTCTTGAGTCGTTTTGGTACACAAGGAAGGAGCTTGGCTATTACTAAGGTGCCCAAGATGCGAGCCAGTGACCCTTAGGACGAGAGTCGAGAGCTGCATCCACTCAGCCACTGCAACCCAGGGTATATCTTAGTATAGTTCCGTCAGCCAATATACATTCATTATTATTATTATTATTATTATTATTATTATTATTATTATTATTATTATTATTATTATTATGTTGAGTAGAAAATACAGATGTAAATATGTTACTAATAGTCACAGTACATAACTCAGGCTGTGCTAGGCGTTGTCGAGTATATTCAACAAAAACATGACCCACATTTATCAGTACAAACCAAGAAGTTAAATCCTCACAGAACAAGGGTTACATACTGTGCCCTTCTCCCGGTGCCGAATACGGTAACTCCAGGTGGTTTAGTGTAGAACAGGTGACTACACTCACCTGTTCTATAAACGCTGATACAAGGTACACGTGTTATATTGTCTAACATGGTGAGGCGAGGCTGTATATCAACCCGACACGCAAGCACACACACACACACACACACACGCAAGCACACACACACACACGCAAACTCTTAACCTGGATTCGTGTGGTAAGAACGTAAGCCTACTACAATGCTCACCTATTTATACACGAAGGACAGGCCCGCTCGTCCTGCAGTCTCCTGGCCAAATAACCTACCGTAACTATTTTGTCTATCTCTATTATGGAACAAACACGTGTAGGTTATATAATACAGAAATATTGACTGGTGTGTGTGGGTGTGTGTGTGTGTGTGCGTGCGTGCGTGTGTGTGTGTGTGTGTGTGTGTGTGTGTGTGTGTGTGTGTGTGTGTGTGTGTGTGTGGAGGAGCATCACTGACGGCGGGATCTTAGGTTACATTAACAGTGAAGCATTTATGTGGTGGTGACGCTTCCCTGGTTGGCTGGTCTAGCATGTGCGCCATCAGAAACACCTACGTCAGTGTGGCAGCTCTAGTGAGGATATGTGTGATATACAGCTCATATAGACTGACCCATGCATGTTTATTAAGGTTATTTAAAACAACTAATGTCTTATAGGAATGATTTGTTGGGTAGGATACAGGCCATTGAGAGACGCTAATGTGTGTTATGTATGAGTATAGGTTATTGGGATACGGCCATAGGGACCTCTATACACACGTCCCGGTAGGGTTGATACAGGCACCACCATTACAGTACACACACATGTCGGTAAATAAGATAAAGAGACCAGTGGAAAAGACGCACATGTCTGGCTAGGTCTGGGAGTTGACGCCTACGACATTGAAAAACTTGTACTACGTGTTGGCGGTATTGACGGAGCGATGTTATACCGTTTGGTGAAATGATTGAGGAGATTTTTGCAATGTTTGTTTGTCCGACGCAGATCTACGAAACACAACAACTATATTGGCGTAAACAAGAATCATCACTGAAGCGTAAACATATATCTCTCCTTGTTTTTTTTTCTTTATTTATCACTTCACAGACGCCCCGCGGTCGCCTACACCTCACCAGCCCAAATCCCAGAGATGTAAAGTAACTTGGCGGCCTTGAAGACTGTTGTGACGTTACCAAACGGGGGGTAGTAGCTGTAGCAAGAACTTTTGCAGTACTGTAGTGAAGATGTTTACCACTACACCGACTCCTCACCTATTTATTTCCATCACTAGAGCGTAAACTCATTGGCTGTAGAACAATAAAAAGCAAAATCAGGCTTTAAGAACTTAAAGACGGGAAGGGTTAGTTTTGTTTTGATATTTTACTTCACAAAGAACAAGTGTAATTTACGTTTCAAAACCATATCTTAAGTGTGTCACCATCTGAGTCCACGAGGAACATATTTAGCTGAGTTTGAGGCTATTTTGATGCAGTTTTGAAGCAATTTTTCTAAACTACTTATTACGCCACCCACCAGACTGACAAGGGTCTCTATTTCTCTTAAGAGGATTACCGCCGCACTGGGCCTCACGTGTCAACAAGGAGGAACCTGAATGTAGAACCTGTTTGACTGAGCTGTTTACAAGCCTGGTCTCTTGTGTGTGTATATAAATTGTTGTATCTTGTGGCGAAATTATAGATACAAAATACATATAAATAAACATGAGATAAATAAATAAAATAGTTTGGTGTTAGTTTATATATATCAAAGTTTATTTACGTTGGGGTAATTTGGTTAAGTTGTGTGGTTTGGTTTGTCGTGTCTGAATGTAAAAGTATAGTTGTGGCGTTAGCTCCCGTATTTGGCCTGTTTGGGGTGTCTTTATTCTGCTGCTGCCTTTCCTAATCTTACTGAAATGAGGACTAAGTTATGTGTGAGTGGGTATTATATATGATGAGGAAATAGCTTAGTCTTCCCTCAACCTATTAACTCAAGAACTGACAGACAGACAGACAGACAGACAGACACTGATAAACCTATACTTGACCTCATTAAACACTCACTGACGCTTATTATATTTTAAACCTTCTCTCTTAACCCGACAGCAGAGTCACTCTTATAAACATTATTAAACATTAAAGAGTAAAATATATGTTTCAAGATGTAAGCATTATGAGCCAAGTGTGGAGGGAAGCAGGACAGGGCAGGGCAGGACAGAGCAGGGCAGAGCAGGGCAGAGCAGGGCAGAGCAGGGCAGGGCAGGACAGGGCAGGGCAGGGCAGGGCAGGCAGAGCAGGGCAGGGCAGGGCAGGGCAGGCAGGCAGAGCAGGGCAGGCAGAGCAGGGCAGGGCAGGGCAGGGCAGAGGGCACAGAAGGGCAGGGCAGGGCAGAGGGTCCTAGAACGATTTCCTTCCTACACTATATGACAGCAGCTTGGGGCCAACAACCTCAGTGCTTTGCCTTGCTCACATGTAGAGCTCCCCCCCCCCTGACTAAGCTTTATTTCAAGCTCTTGGTCTCTGTCTCACCTGTCTAGATATAAGGTAGAATATATGGATTTAAAGTCACTTCAGTTGGATAGTTATTACCAAACATTATGGTATTTTAGGCACCCCAGGTTATTTCACGTCATGATTAATCATCCTAACCCAACCTAACCCAACCCAACCTAACCTAACCCAACCCAACCTAACCTAACCTGAAAACCTATAAAACTTTCATAAACTTGTATAGATATATCTTATGAAATCCAAGGGACTCATTGCTATTCTGGGACTGTTGACAATGATATCTCATGTTGACGGGAGAACACACACACACACACACACACACACACACAGGGGAGCGCGGGTGTGGGTGAATTGGTTGTGTCAGTCAGGTGGCGAGCAACGTGCAAGGTGAAGAAGTACCCCCACCCCCCATGTTGTTGGGTGGGTCTACACACACACACACACACACAAGACAGACGACAACAAAGAAGCAACGTCTAATTTTAGCTAAACACATGAAAAAACACGAAATAATAATAATAATAATAATATCCACAGTTATATTTTTATTGGAGTAAATTCAAACTCAGCCAGTTACCAGTCACAGTACCACATATCAGTCACCAGTCTAAACACCACACGCGTCACCAGTCTACTAACACGTCAGTCACCACTCACAGCCCCCCCCTCCCTTACAGTCACCACTCAGCACCAGTCAGTCAATCAGTCAGACATTTAATCCAGTCAAGTCGGGGAGGCACCTGGAACATAAGGCTTCAGTAAGATACATAACGTGTGTTCCTCTGGTCTACTGTGGTGAGAATGGTTATGCTTCTGTAACCAATCAGTCAATCAAGTAGTCAAGGGGGAAGGGAGGTGGGGGGAGGGATGGAGAGGAGGAAGGGATGGGGTGGGAGAGAGTAGGGGAGGGAGGAGGGGGGAAGTAGGGAGGTGGGGGAGGGGAGATTGATGTACGCGTAAAATACCTGAAATTTTTTGGTGAGGTCACAGGTCAGAGGTCACGTTCCTCACATCTCACCTGAGGACTTCAACCCTAATTTACTCACACCTTTAAGAATATTGATACTAGACTGTGTTGAAATTGGACTTGGTGTAATTAGTAAACTTAATTAAAGGTTTGGACAGGTAAATGTTAACTGGTCTAAATTAGTTTGTTTCTGGTTCATGATATTTGTTTAATATTTTTATAATTGGTTATGTTAGAAGTGTGTGTCTGTGTGTGTGTGTGTGTGTGTGTGTGTGTGTGTGTGTGTGTGTGTGTGTGTGTGTGTCCTACGCCAAAGATGATAAACAAACTTGATTTCATTATTTGAAGTATATTTTTGTTTTTATGGCGACTTTAAGTGAAACATTCACAATTTTCTAACACAGAAGGCGGTGCTTCTAGACCCTCCTACCACATGATTGGCTGACTGTAACTTTGATGGTGTGTGAGTTGGCATAAACAGCGGGTGTGAAGATGGTGTGGCAGGGGTGTGGGTTTTGTCCCCTCCCCATCCCAGGTACTAGTGTGTGTCCCGGCCAGACCACTTGCTCACCGCTGTTGGCACCACACCATGACTTTCTCCGCCGCACACAACATATATAGCCTCGTCACTATTGATGAAACAGACGGCTGCCCAGGACGCGTGTACTCTGTGTGGTTTTTATGCGATGTTTGGTACCTCTGTTTGTGTCAACTCGCCAAACTGATGTGACTTGAACAAGGGACATCACTAATTGTAATAAATATTCAGCATAGAGCAGTATTTGAGTCACGTGAAGATTAGACACCCCAGTTTATTTCACCAGATAATTAACACTTAACTTAACCTAACCCCTCCAGGTAGCGTTGTGGTGTTTAATTAATCTTCAGGTGAAATAAGCTGAGGTGTGGGGGGGCTAATTTTCAAGTGATCCGGATAATTAACTTTGATTAGCCGAGGATGGGTTATGAATCATCACCATCACCACCACCATCATCACCAATATTACCATCATTAAAGCACGACACACACACACACCTGACTCACTCAATTGACCGGGTGGGTGAACCAGTCTGGGCGAGGGGTCAACGCACTCTATTGATGGTTCACACACTCACCTGGCATCAGGTCAGGTGTGTGGGGGACAACGCACTTAACAGGTGTACCCATTGTGCCTGGTGGGTTGCTATAGGTTGAGACGTGAATTAAGACTTGTTTATACTGCAGCTGGATCAACACACACACACTCTCTCTCCTCACTCAGTAGTGTACTGTATTTTGCTTCGTGTGTCGGAATAACTGTAAGGAACTGTTGTGGACTTGAATGCACGGGAGAAAAGACTGGGAATGGGTGAGAAGTAAGAATATAGGGACATAATTAGCTGTAAAGTAGGAAGTTAGCTTCATAGTAAGAAAGTTAGCTGTGAAGAGCACACTAACACTAACCTCACCTCACCTCATCATCACCCAAGACACACTCGGTAAACAACAGCTTACCGACATTCAAGGATTATTATTTCCTTTTGTTTATCTACTGTTTCTTCCTTTGTTTTTTGTCGTCTTGTGCAATTTTGTTGCACTTGCACTTTGGTGTGTGTGTGTGTGTGTGTGTGTGTGTGTGTGTGTGTGTGTGTGTGT
Source organism: Homarus americanus (assembly GCF_018991925.1). NCBI lineage: Eukaryota > Metazoa > Arthropoda > Malacostraca > Decapoda > Nephropidae > Homarus > Homarus americanus. The sequence continues at coordinate 981,330 of NW_024756438.1, read as the reverse complement.
GTGTGTGTGTGTGTGTGTGTGTGTGTGTGTGTCCACAGCAACGTCCAAGGTTCTCAGTATAGGAAGGTTGCGACAGTTCCCTTTGTGTATTAGCTAAACCAGCGTTCAAGATGCTACTGGGATTTTTGATTGGTTGGAAGTGTTGCGACAGTTCTTGGCATCTGTGAAGCTTGGGTAAGGGACGGCTGCTCTGCCCAGTAGTCAAGAGCGGCGCGGGACGCTGCATCCAGTCACGTGGACCTCCAAGACGCGGGGCCCCAGGACCTGCACGTGGGGCCTCGGGTTTTACACAAGAGTAGCTAGTCACTACAGTAGTACTCTCCGTACGCTGTTATTGTTGTTGTTTTAGATCAGGTGCAGCAGCTGGTAGGCACAGACCACAAGCATTGTTACCATACTGCAGACAGAAGGGTGTTGCCCGTGTCACTACCTAACATGGCAGCTGTGTCCTCCAGGTACTATCCTCCTGTACTAACACTGGACAGTAATGGTCTTAAGAAAATAACATAGAATAGACCAACCGCTTTATCGGCTAGTAGGCTGATAACTGGTGAAATAAATAAATAAAAGTTTCGGGTAGCACAAAGCCTTTCACTTCTATCTGCTGTCGCTGGGATAAAACTGAAGGTGAAGATGGAAATTTACACTACCAGCCGGGGGCTGTATTACAAGTTAAATGAGACCTATTATACCAGACTAAACTTTCGGAACAAGACTGACAACTAGATAGGGAAGATAATTAGCTCATAGGTGTGTGGGGGGGGGGGGTTGTGTGGCTCGTGGTGCAGGGAGGTGTTGAGGGGCAGCAGTGAGCCCCCCCCCTCCCCCCGTCTACTCTTGGTTAGTAGGGGCCAGGTCGAGGACGTCGGTAAAACTGGTCCTATCGTGGTAATGACTGGTGAGGCAACTTCACCTTTAACCCCTTGTGTTTGAAGGTCTCTATTGAATAAAATAGTTAGGTTAGGTAGGTAAGACTATTTTTCTACTGGTTGTACTGTAGGTCCATAATTATTTGTCAGGATCAAAACAGGAAAGGAGAAGAGGTACTTACCACACTCCGGTCAGACTTCATCCTGGGTGGAGGAGGAAGGGTCTTGCCCTGCATGGTGGCGGTAGGCGGGTCTGAGGCTCTCACAGTGATCGCGCCGCGCCCCCAGAGACACCCACCGGCTGTCCTCCTCACACGCCCTTTCACTTAACTCACTACTGTTTTTGAGTCACTTCACAGTTACATGGCACAAGGAACTACCGCTGTCATCATATATCTTAGTCTACTTTATGCTGAACTTACTGTATTTTATTCAGATTATTCTACGATTATTCACTTAGTTCCTGTTTACACAAGGTGGGTTAGGTGCATAACAAACTCATACTAATTATGGTTATAAATATTCAACTTGCGCAACACCACAGAGTCTTCAAGAGTGTTAGTATAGTGTGTTCATTTCCTTTGACCAAGTAAGATGTTGTTAATGTGTCAGTGGGGCATTCTAGTGTGGCCTGATTCATCTGTTTCACCCTTAATTATACAGTCCTGGGTCGAGGTCTCAGAGGCTCGTACGGGGAAAATTTATCATATTTTTAAGATGTGCGAATGCTCCATCACCTGGAGATTAACCAACCCAACGTCAACCTAACCTAACCGAGACAACCCGTGGTGATTTCTAACTTATTATAGTACGATAGGCAGAAAGTTTTAGATGGCTTGCGACTTTACATAAGAACATAAGAACATAAGAATGGAGGAAACTGCAGCGGGCCTATTGGCCCATACTGGGCAGTCCCGTTTACACCCAACCCCTATTGCTCATATGAGCAATGAGGTTATTTTTGGGTTGAGTTAACTTACTTTATAGAGAAACAACAAACAGGACACAAGAGCGAGTAAAATTATTAATAGTCAAGATGCAGCGCCGGCACTACTACAACAACATGTAGATTTGTGACTGGCGGCAGACTGCAATGTGTGTGTGTGTGTGTGTGTACCTGAGGGCAGTGAGAGGGACCTTGGCATACAACTGTCTGTCTCCACCAACTGTCAACAAGGTGAAGATGGTGTTACCGGGGGGCACCATCACACTCTCAAGAGGGAGTAGCTCACTGCTGTCACCTTTATATATACAAGACCTATTATTCAGACACTGTAGTAACACTCGCTGTCGGTGTGGCGGCGCGGTTTACTTAGCAACCAATGGAGATGTAGCCAAGGCTTCCAAAAGTGGGTAAAATTGAGTCGATGGCTCATTACTATACCAGCCAGCACTTTGTCCACATAAGTCTGGGATTTTGAACCCAACTTAACTGACTTACAAATTTTAGTAAGCGTGACGAAGCTTGATAATGTTGACAGTTGTGGAAGACTTAAGCATCAGCTTTTGTTACGAGTTATTACTACAACAGTGAAGATGATAAACACAAACTCACTCAATCTACGTTATGATAAAATACAAATATCAATAACAATCTTTACATAGGATTCACCTACATTGTTGATTTACCAAGTTGTTTGACGTTACAGGTAATTTACTTCTGAACATCAATCTTTTTAAAATGAGTAAAGTTTATATCATGTTCAATAATACTTTTTAAATTATTAATAGACGTGATGATTGGGGGATATAGAGATGGTATAGCGAGGAACCCAGGCAGTGATACTTGACTAGACGACCCAGGGTCCTCTACCTGTTGGCAAACGTGTGTGTACGTACTGTACCTTGGGGGTAAGTGGCCAACATGACTCTTAACCAGGTTCACTTCCCCAGCTTATCTAACGTATCCATACACAACTGGGTCGTCTAGGGGTGCCCCGGACGTGAACCAGTTCCCCATAAATAAGGACATGAGCCTAACGCACTCAGGCGGTGACACCCTCTAAACATAGGCAGCTCTTCTTGGCGGGCATACGAGTATACTTACACCTAACGTGGCTCCCAAAACTTGTAAGTAAAGATACCATTTTCCCGCCACCTGACTGTCACTAAACACTTACAAACAATAGTCCTGGAGAGTGTCATGTTGAAAGTGTAAACCAACAAGTAAGGGTCGGCACCAATCCCTCCACACTCATGTTTCAGTATAACGGAAGGTGAGGTCAGTATTAGTGACCATGTTCAGTGTAGTGTACTGTTGTGGCCACTAGTAACCTGTTGTGTTGGGTCAGTCTACCGTCACAGTTAAGGGGAGCTGGGTACTCCTCCCTCATACCGTAATGAACCAGTTCCATCTTGAGCTGAAGCTACACTTTCATTCGTGTATCACATAATGTATTATACACACAGAATATATTTTACTACACAAGAAAGCTAAACAAAACTGATACACACACACACACACACACACACACACATATATATATATATATATATATATATATATATATATATATATATATATATATATATATATATATATATATATATATATATATATATATATATATATATATATATATAGGTTTATCCTAACTGTGTAAAAGCTCCTAAGGTTGAGGACACTGCAGAGAGACAATAAATGTCCTTAATATCAACAGCAGTGAAGGATCACATACAGATGCAGACACACGGCTCGGGCACCACACAACACACCCACCATTTGTTTACTACTGAACCCCTCACCCTCAGACTCGCAACAGAAAACGGAGGTGGGTGTGTTGGTCAGTTGCTAGTTTGTGTTTTTTTTCTTTTTTCACTTCTACATTTTGACCAATACTATATAACATCTGAGGAAGCATCTTCTTCTATTGGGGAGAAGTGGTGCTGAGGTGCAGGCCACGTACTTTGTCTCCGGCCAGAGGTGAGCTGACTAACAGTTTTAGCGTTAGTTATATTCTATGTTAAATAACAACAACACCTTGCAACATAAGTGAGGACCAGTTTTTGTTGGCACGATTGAGTGTCGGGTGGCTGCTAGGCATCAGAATTTAGCAGTGTTGTGGCATTTATTCTTGCTGGTAAACAAACCAGGAAATTTGGCTCTCAATTCAAGGTCAGACAGACACCCACAACACGTTAAACAGTCTCTAGAATGGTCTAAACTTCCCGTGTACCCAACCCCACCCCACACGATCTGCACATGATAAGGTTGTATCCGTCGCTCCGTGTTGGAGGGCGACGTATCAAGGGAACTGCAGGGTGAAGAAAATCTTACGCAAGTTCGGTGCAGTGTCGCACGCGGAAATAATGTCATAGGTTTATATTTTAAAGTATACGATCCTGATATCAAATAATAATAATATGACAGTGGCGCCGGACGTCACAACGGAACTAGGAAACACTGTCGGTTGAAAATGCGCTTCACATGTTGAGCGTCATCTGTACGGCTAGGTGACTAAGGTATCGCATTACCAAGACTCATACCACCTCTTTACTTATACAACAACAAAGCAAAACATAGGCTGGCTTTGTGCTCGGTAACGATGGTGTGTTATTTCGTTGTTGTAGCTCCAATCAACTGAGAGGCTCACGGGTCCTTCTGGGAACCTGAGAGAGAGGGGAGGTGTAGAGATGTGTGTTTGTACCAGAAATTATACTTTATTTTATATTACCGATACAACTTGACATACCTTGAGAAAAAACAAACAAAAAACTACTAATTAAATAATGAGTTAACGAGTGGAAGATTGGCTTCGCTTAGTACAACATTCTATCTCTCGTTTATTAGTGTATCTGTCATCAGTCTTTTACATCGTTCTCTGACCTTTACTTTAGTGTGTGTGGAGGACCCCCAACAACACGAGTATATATATAAGAGTTTGATATTGTTGGCCCAGCACCCTCTGACTGTGTTCGGTCTTAACCAGTTTTCTTTACAACGGGGCGTATAGTGTCTGACGCCATTCTGAAGTGCGGGGATGCTCATGTTTTCCCGCCATGAGGCCAAGGTATGGTTACACAACAAATTCCCACCTTACCTTACGTCTACCCAACACGAGAGATAGCATGAAGATGTAAGAAACCGTAAAAGGGGGATAACACATACGATAATGCATGAAGATTTAACCAAAAAAAAACAAAATCCAACTTAACATTATTATTATAAAAAACGGAGAAAGAGAGAGAGAGCACGTGCATTATACAAGATTACACCATGGCACATTAAAACACATGGTAACATTCAAGAAAAGAAATTGACACTAAAACATATTACTCATTCTAATTTTATTATTTTGATTTCCCGTAATGGTTGTCGTACAGCAAACACTGCGTGAAGAGCCCCAGCAATGGAATACCCCAACTCCTTCAGCTGGGTCGTGACCACGTCACGCGCCTCTTCAATGCAGGAGCCCATCTGCTTCAGCTGGGTCGTGACCACCCCACAAGCCCCTTCAAGGCAGGAACCCATCTTCTTCAGTTTGGTAGTGACCACGTGACGAGCCCCTTCAAATATGGGGCCCCGCACCTCCACCTGGTTGATGACCACTTCTTGGTGCCATAACACCCGGTGAAGAGAGTTGGGAGGTTCATCTCCGCCGTAGAGACGTAGTTTCCGGTGGAGCCACAGTGTTGTAAGCGGGGTGCGGTGGTTAATGAGCACCCACCTTATGGTGGCATCACTGTCCCCTCGGCAAGAGACAGAGGTCGTGTGGGGCGGTAGGTCGGGGTATAAGTTTTTGTTGTCCATTTATGATAAATCAAATAATAAACCTGCAGTTATGGTTGAAGCATTAGTCATCCAGCACAGGCAGTGTAAAGAGAGATGTGTTATCTCGATTACCCAAGTAGACTGAGGACCTTCAGACAAGGCGAAGTAGAGAAGATCTCATTCACAGACATTCAAAATCTTGAAAGTGATGGAAAACGTGAACTCGGGACATTTGTTTGTGATGTCGCGCACCACCAACACGAGACGACATAACCGCAAGCTCGCCAAGTTATCATGAAGAACGAATATAATTAATTTCACACAGAGGCTGGTAGATCTATGGAACGGTCTACCAGTCTAAGCTGTGGAGTCAAGAACAGTATTGAACTTGAAAGTGGCCTTTGACAAGACTATCGACAACAATGGAGGGGTCCTACACAGGCCACTGGCATCCTTCCCTGGGTTCTGGGTCCGTCTTTCAAGGGAAACAGAAACATCAAGACAGATAGGAATTGGACGAGATATAAGTAAAATAAATTTGTAAAGTAGAAGGATCGGAAACCATTGTACTGTTCCTGCATGCGTGTGAGAGAGACAGGCCACTTGTACAGTATTGCCCGGAGCTGTCTCAGGAAAAACCACATCCTTGACAAACCTTTCATCACCTTCCTCCTCCTCCTTCCCCCACCTCCTCTTTGCACAACTTGTCCCCCCTCCCCCACAGCTCGGCACTGTTGTTCTTAACACGACATACGTTAATAGTAGACTGTACCAAAGGTCGGGGGGGGGGGGGCTTGATACTATGGTCTCTTGTGTTTGTGTGTTTTCATTCCATCAAGGTTTTGGAGTGTGTGTATAAGGTCGCCCCGCCAGTGCCATATCTCAAGGTGACTTATCTTGGAAAACTTTTAGTCTGCTTGTGTTGCTCTCTTTGTGGTGATGTTTATTGTAACGGTGACCACCGCTTGTACGATTTATAACACTAACTGAGCTTTATCTTTATTCAGTGATACGGTTTATGATCCCTTGGTTTTGGTTGGGGTTCTTCACTGCATTAAAATTCTCATTCGAGTTTACATTGACATAGACTTCGGGTATAAACACAATATACCAAGACATAATACTGAAGAAGTCATCATTGTATTCAAGAGATGTTAAGGTACCATAGGATATATCATTGTATTGTAAGAGTCATTGAACTTAATGGCATTGTGGCAAAATCGACTTCATCCCACGCAAGAATATTAAGAATCATTTACCCGGTTGTTGCACTTCCCGGTAACCAGTCTTGTCAGGTGTTGGCCCTCAGGTTCTTGATTCCCGGTAGCGTGAGTCACAGGGAAGATGAAAGCGTTTGCGGGAATTACAGTGATGGTTGTTCGGGGAAACTAATATATTATTATTATTATTATTATTATTATTATTATTATTATTATTTTTATTATTATTATTATTATAATTATTATACACTCAACGCCTTAAGGGGATCGGGTATTTGCCGTTTTATCTTTTTTTTTCTGTGTGTGTGTGTGTGTGTGTGTGTGTGTGTGTGTGTGATATTCGCCATAGTTTTGTCAAATAGCAGGAGTATCTACTGAACAGTCGCCCTCAGAGGGTCGATAGTGGGGGTATTATATGTCACCAGACAAAGGTCAAGGACGAAGTTCCACTATTACCAATACAGTATCCTGATTCATCTGTTCCTTGGTGTATATTTGGGTAGCCTTAAGATTAACCCCACAAATAGCTTAATGGCATTTTAATCACTAGATGAAATAAGTACTGCACAGTCTACTTCGTATAGTACTGTAGTCTGTTCATATAAACTCCACCTGATATAATTAGATCCTCAAAAACTGGGGTGGGCCCCCCCCCCCCCACTCTGAGGGGGGGGTTATATTATTGATAAAACAAATGTTGGTCCTGTCCAGAGTGTCATCAAACAGTATCGTGTTTATACAAGATGTGGCTCACCTGTGGTTCCACCCAACTCAGTCCTGTCTTTACTGTATTTGTATCCTGCACACACTGCAAAAGATAGTGCTTTTTGACCCTGCTTGTGCAGTGCAATACTGTACCAACTATTTTATCTTTACAGTTACTATAAATAGTAGTGCATAAACATGCAAATATTGCTGATAAACAGAAAATAATAGAGCATCTCTGAGTTAGATGTGGAGATACCACCAGACTCACCCAAGAAATCAGCCACTCTGTCCCTTTGGAAATCACAAAAACCTGACCTTCTCCCTCAGTGGGATTGGGTAAGCTAGGGTTTACTTCATTGTATATGAATAGTTTACAAATATAATACATTTTTCATAAAACTAATTTATATTCTTACTTATGTGGACTGAAGAGGAAGGCTTGAGGCCTATGAGTCCAGATCTTCATCCATGTAACAGATAATAATGGATCAAGTGGGTTAATGTCTGCTGGAGATATGCGTACAGTAGGTTTGCCCAGTTGTCTATAAAGACCGGTGTTGAAGGCCTTGCTCTTGGCTTAAGTGACCTGTTCTGTTCATTCACAATAGACAGTGAGTTGTGCCTCGGCATATATATATTGCACTATACCTGTATATAAACCGGTGTAGTACACATTTTTGTTCCTTCAGGCTCTTTTCTTCTATGATACTCAATGGCTGAACAGATGCTGATGGGCTGGTTCTTACCATTCAGTAGATTACTTGGTCTCGTACCACAGGAAAAGTTCCTTCGCCGCTCCATATAGTGCCGTTCATATCATCTCAACAGACAACTCTAGTATACTAAAGCCGCATTAAAACAACTCTCAGCCTGCTTCAGTTATACTACATTTCATATCTTAAGAATCCTATCCAAATAAATCAGTAATGGAGGGTTAAAACTCTTTATTTGTAAACATCAAAAACACATTCTTAAAAATCTTTAACATCCTCAAAACCAGGACCAGATTTCACGAAGCTGAGACTTTTCCTAATTTCTATATAATAAAAGTGAGCTTGTCTTAGAAGGAACACAACACCCAAGTAAAGGTTGTGAGCCCATGTTTAAGTTACTAACGGGTAACCTCAGTGTAACCTTATAAAAAACCTTAAACTTCCATAATTAAGCTCATAAATTAAGTTTGTTTCTCCCTGACATGTTTTATGTCAGTCTAAACAAGTATAAAATAGTTAAAAAAACAACAGAAAGAACAGAAGTGATGCTGCAGTTGAGGGATGACTGCCTGCCTTAAGTCTATTATATACTGTATCTATATATTTTGATTTTATATTTAAAATTACACAGCAATTCACACACAAGGAATGCCCAGAAAACCTTACATTATGGTACAGTATTTAAAATAATCCAACATACATAACAAATAAAATCCTACATGAGTCACCTAATATAACAGAACAGTACTTTATTATAATACAATTATTAAACAATATGCTCATTTTACTTCATAGCACTAAATGTCAGTACTGTACTGACAAGCAGCAGTATTAAGTATGAGCTGGCGGACGCTCGCCCCACAAGGGGTCACAGCTCAAGATTTAAGAAGCCACAGGTCCAGAAAACTGTGAGGGCAAACTTTTTCGGAGTGAGAGTTGTGAACTCTTGGAACAATCTGCCAGAGAGCATTGTGACGGCACCGAGTGTGAGCTCTTTCAAGACCAGACTTGACCAATACTGGAGTAGGTTCGGGTACATTCAGGAACCGGTGCATGCCCAGTACTTGCCAACAGTGTGAAACAGAGACGTGACCGATTGCCCAAGCAGCTAACGAACCGATCAGTGGTGAAGAGGATAAAAGTAAAAAGTATAGTGCTGCTGATAATAAGGAAGTGGGCTCCATATAACAGGACAAAACTTAAACACAGGGATTACAAGTTGTATTATCAGTGCGTGACAGACCATAAAACTAAACCCTAGTCTCGACACACTGCTCCTGAGATACCCGCTAAAAGGAATGAATTTGTAGGCCATCACAATACAGTGTCTGTGTCTAGAGACAAACATAGAGGAAACGTATAAAATGTATTTGTACAACACAAGACTAAATATAAATGTAGTATTTTACTCCTGTATAAAATGTTACTGTATGGTATTAATAGTGTACAGTACAGTGTTACCACTTACACTTTGTACTGTAGTTAGTGACTGCAGCCGGTGTAAGGCACTCTTGGATGACATACTTGTTGATTGTATTATGAAGAAATAACTGACAAGGAACATTGAAGCTAACATAGTATATTGAGAGTACAGTATTAACAAAAACTATGGAATGGTACAATGTGACAAAGACAATTAACTGCGGAGGTTGAGTGTGCATTGTTGCCACTGAGACAGAATGGGTCATTACTACCCAAAATATTGTGGGAACTACCAGGTACTGAGCTCACTAAGGATCTTGTTGGTTTACATCCACTAACCAAGTTTAATTGATTTGATCTCTATTTGTTCATATTATCTATGTCTTCTGCTACCTGCCACACACACTACAAGAAACAAAAAGAGAAACTGTAATAAAAAGAAATGTTGAATATTTTTTAACCCCCTTGTCTGGCATACCCATTGTGAAGGGGTTAAGGGTAGGTATAGTAGTTTTTGATTGTAGTGAAGAATGAGATGTGACAAAACTATAGAGACAGTGCTGTAAGTACTGTACAATATAATGGCAACGTTGAAAGAGAAAGCAAGGAAGTTAAAAATATAAATTATATTTGGAACTTGTGGAATCTTAATGTGTCTACACCGCTCATGCATTCTATATACAGTACAGTAAAGTACTGCACAATATACTGTATGAGTATTACTTTTCTTCAACATCATTCATGGGAGAAAATTATATTGGCCCACTTCAATCGTCATAAGCACCAACTTTTACTGCAGTCTAATCTACCCCCACAAAAAGCTATGACAACTTTCACATTGCTTGATTAAAATCAGGCAATTTGATTGGATGAATTTTAACTGTGACAAATGTACTGTATATCAGTTCTGTGGTCATCACATATACGGTACACCTATCTTGCTTTCATCCTGGTGAGCAACTTATACAATGTGTATCCAACTTGTACCTTTTAACTCAGAGTCTAAGGCAGGATGATTACTCAATGTTTTGTGGCAGAGATGATTCATTAACCTTAGGTGGTTGAGGAACAATGTTATTGGCTTTCATGAAGGACAGAATCTGAGTAGGAATTTCAGCAAGTACTTCTCTGGCCAACCTGATCCCAGCTGTGTGGGGATCACTATGCCCCTTCAAAAAGTCCCTAAAAGGCACAAACTGTACGATATCGCGAGAAGCATAACGACCGTTACTGGACAGACGTACAGTATCTCCATCCAGTTCCTCCATGTTATCAAAGTCAGCATTTCCAACTCCCACAATGATGATGGACATGGGCAAGGCTGAAGCATTAACAATGGCCTGCAAGTAGAAGAAAGTGAAGACATATTAGATAGGATCAACCAATTTAATTATAATAATTATAATGCAAAACACAAGCAAATTGTGGATAGAAATAGGAAAAACAACAAGACCCGCCAATCCTTGAAGATGTGTTCCTGTGCATGACAGTTGTTTGAAACTACTGTATGTGATAACTTACCTAGAATTCTTCCACCCACACATGTTCTGACTGGTTATGACTTTGTCTCTGCATTTTATGACCTTCGAGAAAATGTGTGGAAGGCAGTAAAAAAAACTGACCTTTGAAAATACATTGCTTAGAGTGGACATCCTAGTAGATGAAGATTTGGAGGCTGCCATTAGTCGGTTCAGAACAATAATTACAGTACAGCCCTCTATGACCCTCAAGGCAAGTATATTGAGGCACACACAAGTCTGAATGAGCTAAGGGCTGAACTAGTACACAAGGACTTGCCATTGCACAAGATTCCCCCATCAGAGCCCAATTTCTGTCAATATGTTAAGTGTGCAGACTACTAAACCAAAATATGGATGTCTTGTTAACATGAGGCCAAACCAGATATCCCATCCCCAGAAGGTCTTGAAACGGTTCATACTCGGTGCTGTCACAACACACTCTGGCAGATTGTTCCAAGAGTTTACAATTCTCACTCCAAAAAAGTTTGCCCAAACAATTTTCTGGACTTGTGGCTTCTTCAACCTCGAGATGTGACCCCCTGTGGGGCGGGCACCTGCCAGTTCCAGGTTTGGACACGTGACTGAGTAGTGTCCTCCGAGATGTTTATTAACTTTCAATTCAGTCACCCCTCACCCGTCTATAGTACAATGTTATAAGCTAGGCAGTTACAGGTGTTCTAATCTCTGGGTCACTGAGGTGCCTTAGTACAGGTTTTAGTCTGGTGGCCCTCCTTTGGGCATTTTCAATCAACTGACAGTCTCTAGCATATCTCGGGGACCAGACAGGGTGACAGTAGTCCAGATGGGGAAGCACACCTCACTCTTGAAGAGCATTATGAGGAATGGACCATCTAGATATCTGAACGTCCTTCTTATAAGACCTTATAGTAATGGTGATCAATGAATGAATACGATTTGACTTACAATTATTCAATTTATGAAAAGGTTTTCAGAAACAAGCCCAGTCATACATTGAGTTATACAGTACTGTACCTGTACTGTATCTTATTTTCGTAAGTCCTTCCGTGTTTTTCAGAACGTGTATATGATGCATTTATACACGGTATAATACTTGCCATTCATACTACCTGTATAAGTGTAAAATCTTCAATAACTCCAGTAGTTGAATCACAAATGTCAGTCGGTGACTTTTTCCTTACCTCTTTAGTTTGTGGCATGTCAGTGATGATCCCATCAGTCAGTATCAGGAGAATGAAGTACTTCTCCCCATTCTGGTTTGAGGAAGCAAAACGGGCCACATGATTGATGATCGGAGAAAAATTTGTGGGCCCATAAAGCTGAACTCGTCTCACACACTGATAGTAGGCCTCAAGAACTCCTGAAGAGAGTAAGATGATGATGAATGTTATGAATGATATACTGTACAGTACACAAGCACTCATTGCCCAAGTCTTGTTCAAACAGATTAAAGGAAATAAAAATGGAATAGAGACAAAGGTGGATGGTGGAGGAATGGAGGGACAGGAAGGAGAGGGAACAGGTTTTGTGGGGTAAACTGTGTCATAATTAAAAACATTAAATTCTAACCTTGAACTCTATGGCAGTAAGGATTTGAAGGATCTCCATTTACAAAGAACTCATGTGACACCTGAGAATAATCCGGCGGCATCTTGGCTCCAAATCCCAGAACTGGGAAGTATTTATCAGTGTCATAATCTTCAATTATCACCCCAACAGACTGGATGGCTTGTGCATATTGATTTGGAGCGGCTGCAGTGATGAAGTGTAAGGACTGTGGCGTCTGGGGATTACCATTTGAGGCTGAAAGATTAAAACAACAATGAATCTCATTGTAAAGTTAAACATTGTGTATTGTATGGTGTGTGTGTGTGTACTTTTGTGAGAGAGAGGAAAGGTCATATACATGCTTATTTTTTGTAGTACAATATAGTATTATAGTATAGTTGGTGTTATTGTATCATGACAAAATTTCCTCATTAAAAGGAGCAAGTTCAAGATTCGTTCCTTGTGCAACACTTGTCAGAACCCACGGGGGAGCACCATTTTAGTCTTTACAATATAGGCTATGGTGAATAAGGTCTACATTGGGGGAAAAAACTCCAACTAGCAACTATACTGTGTACTAAGATGGAATACTGTACCTGTATAATCTTTGAAAGTAGTTGATGAGGATTACTATGACTTCAACCATGGAGGTCACCAGCTCATGAGAGAGACACTACAGATAGTTAACTGGGAGGAAATCATTAACGAGGAGTCAGACATAGAAGAACCAATACAAGACAATGAAAATCCTCGAGTCAACAGTAGAGAAGTGTATACCATGTAAAACAAGAAGAGGTATAAAATGCCTTCAAAAGAAAATAGTAGTAGTGGAAGAAGGTTCATTTAAGGGTGTTGGTGATACAGCCCTAATGCACATAACTCTCACCAATATGTCAAGGGTTTGAGCCTCGGCCTGGACACACATGAGAAGGGTGTTATACAGTGTGACGCTCACTACCAAACACCACAGGTTTCCCGGTCCACGGTTTCCTCCTGTACTAACACTGGATAGACCGCCCAAATGGCTAGTAGAAGCTGACAAGTGGCAAAAATTTTAATAATAATAATAAAAAATAATAAATTACAAGAGCTCGGAGCATCATACAGATGAAGTAGTATACAAAAGAGCCCTAAATGTGGCAAATCAGGAATGGATGGGAATTTCCTACTTGGCCTCTTAATATAGGGAATAGATCATAAAACTCTTTTTAGCAAGATGTAGAAAAATACTGACCTGTGAAATCAATAGCAATGAATGCATTTATCTCCATGCCACCCTTGATGTAGTCAATGAATGAGTAAACCTGACGAACATGGGCCTTATTAACCATCACTTCCCCAGAGTTCTTGTAGCTACTGCCCTTTTTCTTCTGTGAAAATAATTAAAAATAAATAAATATTTTTGGACAATATGATATTAATGTCACAAATCTGAAAAACTAAATACGGTACAGTACATAAATCTGAGGCCAATCTTATCTAAATAGGACCTACCTGATAGTGTATGGAATTAATCCTTATAGTGGTGCATACTGAGGCTATCCAGTCACACTCAGTGATGGCAGATTGTTCCAAGAGTTAACAACTTGTACTCTAGACCAGACTTAACCAACACTGGCACAGTTTCATCCTTGAAGTCAGTACAGTACTTGCCAACAGTGCATAACAGAGATGTGACTGACCACCCAAGCAGCTAACAAGCCAGTTAATGGCAAAGAGGATAAAATTAAAGTTATAAGTATATATACGATACCTTATTATGAACAGGCTAATCACTACACTGGATATATATTTATAAGAAGTACAGTATGTACTGTACTGTAATATTACATCCCCTGGAAGTGACCACCAGGTATCATCACCAGCAAGGAGCCATTTTCCCAATTTCTGGTGTTGCAGGTACAGATAGTTCAATACTGTATATAAACATTCAGTAGTTTGGTTGCAGTCTGTTATGAATATTACACTATAAGCCACAAAGAGAGAGTAAATGGCTAAATGCTCAGGGAAATTGTCATCAGGGGGAGTTCAACTGTGGGTGGAAACCTGCCTTCACACAGTACAGTACTAGTTTGACGTATACGGTACTGTAGTGTACCAGCCTTTTCACAGAACACAACCCCCAGCACAAAATTAGGGCAACATGTGCCTATTTGCTTATTTTTATTCTCAATAAAGGTGTCACATCTGTATATCCAAACCTTCATTCATTTGCTGGAGAGGGCAAAATGGAGGACAAAAGTCAATTAATGTAATAACATACATTTACCTTTCTTTCTTCGTTGATTATCCAATATGTATTACTTGGGCCGGGTCCCTCAATCAGTTTTCGTACTGTAGTGTTGAAAGAGCCAATAAGCTTGTGATCGCCACTTGATTTGAAGTTCTTACATTTAACCTGGATATTGCGGTCATAATCACCGTTGCAGAAGCTTCGCAAAGGTGCTGAAAATTCCTTCCAGACAGGATTTTCAGTACTGTGTGCCGGTTCTGTTCGATGAACCAGAGTGAAGGTTCCATCTTCATTTGCTTTGAAAAATTCTAGGAATGGACTTATCGAAAAGAACCAGCTCCTATTTTCTATATTTTTGCCAACAAACTGTACAGCAAGTTCCTCTTTACATGAATTAAGTTCTTCTGTAACAATTAGAATAGAACCATTATCTCCACTATGATTTTTATTAACCAGAGGTTTGTGAACCGTACGAGAACTGGCTAAATGAGCAAGAGTGCACGCATATTCTCCAAGAAAATCATGATGGTCAAGGTTCTGAGATTCATAATCAATGTCATATACCATGAATTTCAGATTTTGTTGTTCTTCAAAATGGTATGTAATTGGAATTTTTGTAGCAAAGTCTGGGTTGAGATTATTGTCAATACACTCAGTTCTTTTGAACTCAGTCCACTGTTTGGATCCAAATGGTTGGTGTAACAGCACACAAACCGGGTCAGATTTGGAGAAGACATCGCTGTCCCGAAGATTTCTGTGGAAACATAGATGGAAAAAATACATTTAGTATTACAGGAAATTTTTTTTGTTATACAGTATAGCTTTAAAAATGCACTTATAACTGTAGAACTATTATACATGGGTATAATCTCTTCATGGTGCAAATTATGTATTTAAGAGGATACTTAACTGTGGAAAGTACTCCTTATTATGTTATCCCTTTCCTGTAGAAATTACTTCTTGTCATCTTATCCCTTTCCTGTCACTTTCCATACTGTACTGTATTTGTTTTAAATTACCCTCTCTTTTCTCTGTGGCTTCTGTACCCTCTTGATCTAGGCAGTACATGAATATACAGTACAGTAGTCCTAAAAATTAATACAGTATTATCTTGCACTGTGTACAGAGCAAAAACTTACCTGCAGGATACAGTGATCTCAACTAAGGATGTTGGGGCAGCAGCTGAGCCAGCCATGCTCTTAAGGGTCAGATGCTATGCTATTATCAGTCTACACGTCTTAGGTTTCTACTGCTCTACGGGAGAATATACTCAAAAGGCAAGCTATGGTAGTCCTGGAAAAGAATGGAAAATATAAAAAAAACTTTTATTAATTACAATGTTTTTAATAATAAAATCATTTACAGTAACATTTATGGATTCTATTTACAGTATTTATGATACTGTATTGAATATAATACATTACCCTCCAGTATGACAGCATGTACAGTTACCTTAATAAACCTATAGGTTAATATATTGATGAGATAACTGCTGCCCCACTATTTGATTTGGTTTCTTTTCTTACTATAGTTTCATCAGTGAGTTCGGATATGATATTAATTTCTTGGACAAATACCTGTACTTCATTTGGTAGATATTTAGATCCCTAGGCTTGCATTAGCAACACTACTTTGTCTTGCATGGCGATAAATCGCTAAGGCACCCTGATCGACGCTGTACACTCGGTGTATGTCTAAGAGCCGCTCGGTTCGGGTGATTTCTGTCAAGTGTACAAAAATGTAAAATTACCCCATATCATAGCAAAAACTTTCACTTTAATATGCCGGGGGTCGAGCCACACGGCGAGGACGTTAGGTAACGTTAGGTAGGTTTCTTTGGTTAAGTTGGTGCGGTTTTCTAACAACACCTCAAGCACTTGTTTTTCTTATTAACTAAGGTTAGGTTAGGTTTAATTTAGAAAGAATAACTTTTTAACACATTTGCCCAAACTATGAGTGTCCACTACAAAACAGTGAAATTGCGGCATTTTAAAAATAATTTTAGATGAAAAATCGGTGACTGATATCTCGTCAATAATTATTTATCTGTATCCCTTTATAACACTAACACTCCTGAAAACCTGCAGAACAATATCACTGGTATACCTCTTTGGTCGGGGACGGGAGCCAGTGGCTTGTTTAATACCCCATTCTTCCTGATGAGATTCTCTCTTCATCAGAGGTCCAGTGTTAGTACTGTAGCTACAGGAGGAAACTTGAGTACTGTACCCAGAGACAACCTATCATATTTGGTAGGCTCATACCGCACAACAACCTTCTCCCAGCTAACTTAGGATCGAACCCTAGATGTAGTTGTGAGAGGCAAGCTTTCTGATTCTGTGCCACCAAAAGTTTACTAAAGGATATCCCACACTTGACATTTAGAACAAAATATTTTTCCCCTTAATCCAAAACTTTTACCACCATTACTACCTGTAGCATAATCTTGCAATTGTGTAAAAATGCAGCACTGTACTGTAATAAAATCACAAGCAACCCAGCCCAATCTGACCACATTCTTAAACTGTAGTCTGTTCACTCGAAGCTTGTAACTGAGGCCTAGGGTCAGTTTGTAGCAAGGCAGCTGATTGGTACACTCGACGAATCACAACAGTTCTTCATTGTGTAATTTTCTTATTTATATTCTGATTTTTAGAAATAATATTCATCAGTTAGGCAAGGCTTGGTAGGTTAAGGTGGACCACTTTGCCGGTTTTAATAGACGTGTGACTGAAGCCATTTTCAACGTTAAAACTACAGGTTTAATGGCAAGTGCCAGGCACTCACACCCACCATAACCACAGGCACTCACACCCACCATAACCACAGGCACTCACACCCACCATAACCACAGGCACTCACACCCACCATAACCACAGGCACTCACACCCACCACAGGCACTCCACACCCACCATAACCACAGGCACTACCCACAGGCACTCACTAACCACAGGCACTCACACCCACTATAACCACAGGCACTCCACCCACTATAACCACAGGCACTCACACCACTAACCACAGGCACTCCACACCCCACTATAACCACAGGCACTCACACCCACCATAACCACAGGCACTCCACACCCACCATAACCACAGGCCTCCACCCACCATAACCACAGGCACTCACCCACCATAACAGGCACTCCACCCACCATAACCACAGGCACTCACACCCACCATAACCACAGGCACTCACACCCACCCACAGGCACTCCACCCACTATAACCACAGGCACTCCACCCACTATAACCACAGGCACTACTACACAGGCCTCCACCCACCATAACCACAGGCACTCACACCCTATAACCACAGGCACTCACACCCACTATAACCACAGGCACTCACACCCACTATAACCAGGCACTCACACCCACAGGCACTCACACCACCATAACCACAGGCACTCCACCCACCATAACCACAGGCACTCACCCACCATAACCACAGGCACTCACCCACCATAACCACAGGCACTCACACCCACCATAACCACAGGCACTCACCCACCCTGTAACCACAGGCACTCACACCACTATAACCACAGGCACTCACACCCACCATAACCACAGGCACTCCCACACCCACTATAACCACAGGCACTCACACCCACTATAACCACAGGCACTCCACCCACCATAACCACTCCACACCCACCATAACCACAGGCACTCACACCCACTATAACCACAGGCACTCACACCCACCATAACCACAGGCACTCACACCCACCATAACCACAGGCACTCACACAGACTATCAGGAGACTGGGAGTTATTTACGTCAGGGCAGTGTTGTCATCGCTTAAACTCCGCCACAGGGTATTTCCATTTTTTTCTCCCCAAATTACATAGTGACCTGCAATAACGAAGATATTATATTATACATAAATATTAGTGTCCATGGCAGCTGTTCTAGTGTATTAAATAATTTGACAGATAGTAAAATGGACTAACATATACAGTATACAAGTGACAACTGACAACTTGATACAGGGTCACAGGAGTAACTTGTCCCATCCATAAACATAATTATTTTCGTAAAGAATCCATGAATGTATTACCACTATTATTGCCCTCACTTTATTTAAGTCTCAGACCATTATTAAGACGCATATACTGTACATCAAGTTAGTACATGTACTGCTGTAATATATAAAAAAATAAACCATTTCGTATACAGGTATAAATATATATATATTTTTTTAATAATGATTAATTAAGTTATATATATATATATATATATATATATATATATATATATATATATATATATATATATATATATATATATATATATAAATGACGATTTTTACATTAATATTCTTAATGAGCAAAGAGCGAATCATCAGTCGGACAATAAATCCTGTCTTAAGCCAAAATAATAATAATAATAATAATAATAATAATAATAATAATAATAATAACGGAAGTATTAGTACACATTTGCGAACCGTGGAAGCCTGTAATTGGCCTGGGTGTGTATTATAACGAATTATGGTTCTATGTAAATCATGTTGATAAATATCTTTAGAATAGGTCTCTCAGAAATCCAGAATATAATTAACATCAAACAACAGCAGTTCAGTTGTCTCTAGTGGACGGGTCGGGAGGAGGATATACTCCAACGTCTTTTATATAACTCCAAGAAATAATAGGATTAAAATATTCACGATCCATCTATCTCACATTCTATATATCAATATCTATCTGCCTATTACTGAATCATTGGTAACAACCTGTAACAACCGTGACTACAGTAATTACCACATTATTGTAGATAGGGAAGAAATACGCCTATATTTTTCCAGGTGAGGTTTATTGAGTGATGTTTTATTGATTTGAGAAGTATGCTATTATTCTTAAACATAAATAACTATATTGGTTGACAAAATTACGTATTTTTTTATAATTGAGACCAATAAAGTTGGTAGACATGTGAGATTGGCAGGGTTGGCAACTATGATTTGTCACACTGGAAGTTGACGAATTTAAAGTCCAGTATTAGCGTTTATATTATTTTTGTAGACGTTTATTTATATTTTGGGGATTATTTTTGTTACTGAATAGTTTAATTTATCCTTAATTTGTAATAACATTTGTATATACGATCAAAGGTGGAAATTATTGTTCGTTTTCCCCCAATTGGTAACATTTTTGACGGCGAGGAGGTACTTAAACCGGTGTTGTGGCGCAGGTCAGGTAATTTCAACCCTGACCCAGAGGAGCAATGTTGCCGGTCCTCACTCGCCTCATATTTAAGGTATGTTTTACTTTTTTTTATTTGGGATTTGGTTTATACTGCAGGTAAATGTATTTACTTCATAGTTTTATTTTAACATGCGAAGGAACTAGTAGAAGAGAATTTGTGATAGTTTGAGGAACATACTGTTACTTTAGTACAGTATATGTGTACAGTTAGGTACTGTAGAGTGAACGTCAAGTACCTCGGGCCTCCAAACCTTCAGTACTTTTTGAGCCAAAATCCTAGAATGATTTTATTTTAAGGAAAGAAACCTAGACCAATGTTAATAAGTTAAGGAGTTGTTTTAGAAGTTTAGTTTATTTAATGATTAACTGAAGATTCTCCACCCGTTTAATTCACCAACTTCAACGCATTTTGGTTGTCCTATGGCGGGGGTTTAAAGTGGCCCGAGCTGGGGAGGGGTGGGGGTTAAAGTGGAACTGTGCTGGGGAGGGAAGAAGTGGAAGTCCTGCCAGAGGGGTGAAGAAGTGGCCTGTGCTGGGGAGGGGGGAAGTTAAAGTGGTCCGTGCTGGGGAAGGGGTGGGGTTAAAGTGGCCTGAGCTGGGAGGGTGGGGTTAAAGTGGCCCAAAGGGGAGGGGTGAAGAAGTGGTCCTGTGCTGGGGAGGGGTGGGGGGTTAAAGGGCCTGGCTGGGGAGGGGGTGGGGGATTACAACCAAAGGAGGGGTGGAAGTAAAGTGGTCCGTGCTGGGAGGGGGGGGTTAAAGGGTACGCTGTTGGGGGGGTGGTAAAGTATGTTAAATGTTATATTATTTATTTATCGAACTTGAAGTGTTTAGTAGTATTTACCATTCAAAGTTTTTTTTTTCATTCCAGATGAATGATGGAGAATCCAGTTGCGGGTTAGTTTCCTTAAATTCTGTAGATCTGGGAGAATGTTGCTGTACCAGATATGAAAACTACTTACCGGTGATCAACAAGGATATCGTGTTGATGCCTGGTGTTACTTCAGCTCATTTCATAAATTTTGAGGTAAGAAAGTGGTGTTTGTGGCTAAAGTGCAGCACAGTGGGTAGTTGAGGTATTCAATTGGTCATAACTTTTACCCTAGCATTTTTTACTTCAACCTATTGAGTGCTGTTGTTAGCCCTCCCCCCCACCTCCCTTTTTTTATTAACTACTATACAGTAATTAAGTGCAAAGTTAATACTAGTCTACAGTTCCATCTATGTACCAAATGTCCGTGCATAGCAGCTTCGGTTTTCACTGTATTTTAACAGAATACAATGCTGTAGAACTCGAATCCTTTTAATTCAATGATTTGGGCGTTACTCTTAGGGCCGGCAGTAGAAGGAACTAGTGCACCTACATTTTAAATTAAATGGCTGATCATTCTTAAAATTTAGTGGTGTTCAAGATTGAGTTGTTTATATCCAACTTCAATGAAGTTATTGATGAACAATCCTCCGAACTAAAATTAATTTGCTGAATTCCTGAGGTTCGTATAGCTATCCTCAGTGCCAGATTTAGACCTGTGGAGGCCCATGGGCAGCCTCTTTGTGGAGGCCCCCCCCCCCTCATTAAAACTACCCAAGAGGGTGGGGTGGCGAGTGAAGCGAGCCTAAACATCTGGGAGTTCCGGAATTCTAAATATATTATTAGCAACACAAACAATAGCATTCATTAAAAATATACGGTTCATAGGAAAACCAGGTATTCATGAATTTCAAGGAGTAGCTAGCTTAATTTCTATCACGCTTCTTGCTGAACATAGTTTTACGTGATGGAATTGATAAACATGACTTTTAAAGAATGAAAATAAAAATAATCCAAATGAATAAACAAATTAATAAAATATTGTAATGTGTGGAGGCCCCTGGGCAGCTGCCCACTTTGCCCACTCCTGAATCCGGCCCTAGCTATCCTTATATTAATTACATTTTATTAGGCCTAACCTTTTTATTTAATCAATAAGTACAGTATTCTTCTATACAATACTCTGCTGTATGAAGTTTAACGGCAGTAAAATTGGATTATGCGAGATTTCATGACTGCACAACGGCTAGAACTTTGCATAATTTAGTCAGTGTTTGGTATTCATTACAGCAAATGTCCTCATATAAAGAGGTCAAAATGTAATTCTTAATCATATTCTCTTTATTTAAAAAGTCCTATACTTTACCCAGATCAGCTAAGTAATACTGTACATCTGTTAGATGCCAACACTACAGAAGATTCACTTTTACTTGATACTCCTGCTTGCAAGAGCTAGAGATGGGTGTAGGATTGGGGGTTGTCATTGTACTCCATACTAGATACTGTTTTCCATAAAAGGACAAAACTCCAATCCTTGTAAGTCATACTAGATATGCTGTACAAGTGGTGACCTGTGGTGTAATAGTTGGTACGCTCACCTCGCAAGAGTGGTACCTAGTTCGATCAGAAATCCCATCCACCACCTTTTGTAACATATTTGTGGTTGTAAGTTTGTGACCCTCATATATAAGATAGGCATGGTGTTGGTATCCATTTACGACATCCACTCGATCATGTAATACAGTATTTTATATGATCTGAAGCCTCAGGATTCACAGTTCAAAAATGTATATACTGTATGCATTTATGCTCGAAGGTTGTAAAGTAGAACCAACCGTTCAGAAACTTGAAGTAACATTGATTTATTAGAAGTACCAAGTTACAATATTGTAGTATTCCTTCCAGGATGATTACTTAAATACAGTAGAACTTTGATAAACTGGACTAACTGGGCCAGACTCTGTCCAAAAAAATACAAAACTATGGGGGGGAGCCAAACATAACCTTGCTCATCACGGCTGTTTCCGGAAAATCTGACAAGTCAGGTTGTCATTAACCGTTTATACAGTAAATAACCATCTTGATACCTAGTTTTATTTTAATTCTAATCATAAATGGCTTCTCATAATTAAATTTTTTCCTAGGTTACCAAGTCATGGGATGGAGGAGGAAGAGACGTCACCTTCAGTACAACAAACTACTGTACTTTTAATGCCAAGTCAGATGCTAAAAGTAAAGTTTGTGATGACTGACTTGCTGCACCAGGAACAACTGAAGTTAGTACAGTATATCTCATTGTGGTTTCTGAAGCTATTAAGTACAGTACTTTGTACAGCTTATTAAAAGATATTTACGTAAATTTGGTTTACAGCAATTGCGTTGCTCACAAGTTAATTATTCTTAAAACAAATATACAGGCTGACTGAATACCTACATATTGTAGTTCTCCTGCATCAATAGCCCTCATTATGGTTGAGCTAAACTTAATTTTGGTTCAGTTTTAAGTTGTGATGAAAGATTTTTGGTTTTCATCCATTTCTCAATATGAACCTGCAAAATTACCATGGTTACCTTGCACCAGGGTTTATAGTAAGTTCCCAAGTAACTTTATTTGAGGCAAAATATAATTTAAATGTTACTGTAGTTGCTGTTCAATTACGAAAAATATAACATGGATATGTGGCAATTTGATGATCATTTGGCAAGGGATTGGATTTTAACTTGGCGAATTTTTTCTTTTTTGTCCACTACATTTGGTACTTGTCAAGTATTAATGGAAATTTGCCTACAATAGAATAATTGTTCATTACTGTACTATATTAAGTGGTTAAAAAGGTACTTTTATTTTTTTTTAGATTTTATTCTGAACACGACTGCTGTG